>NW_023270389.1:64247891-64714416 GCF_011800145.1 Mirounga leonina
AAAGAAAGAAAGAAAGAAAGAAAGAAAGAAAGAAAGAAAGAAAGAAAGAAAGAAAGAAAAAGAAAGAAAGAAAGAGGGAAAGAAACCAGAGATGGTTAAGTGAATTCTTGCCCAAAACACAGCGCTACTGAAGACCAAATTCTGCATTCAGGATCCCTCAACATCACTGAGCCTCTACTCTGTCCACCACCATCCCATGCCACATCTCTCTCTTCACTGCAACTGGTACCCAATTCTAGTTGTGGTTCTGTTTTCGTGAAGATCGTTCAAAAGACCTTAAAGATAAAGGTATCAGATTACTAGAAGTGATTTTTTTTTCCCTTTCAGAAGAGAAATTTTAACTATCTTCACCAACAAAGGGATTAAGTCTGCTCTGTGACAGAGCTGCATTAAAAATAATGAGGCAGATAAAGAAAAGCTTTTTTTTTTTATTTTAATGAATTCAAAAGCTGGAAGCATTATTGAGATGAACAATGTGTTCATTGCCCTAATCCAATATAATCATGTTTAAAAAATTATTCTGTTTAGGAACTTTCTGCTATAGCAGACAAAATCCAAAATGTGCCAAGTAGAATATTAAAATTAACCTCAGATCCTGAGTGCCATCCAAATAAAGACCAATATCCTAAGGACCGTCTTTTGAAAATACCACAAATAAGGGCGCCTGGGTGGCTCAGTTGGTTAAGCGACTGCCTTCGGCTCAGGTCATGATCCTGGAGTCCCGGGATCGAGCCCCGCATCGGGCTCCCTGCTCGGCAGGGAGCCTGCTTCTCCCTCTGACCCTTCCCCCTCTCATGTGCTCTCTGTCTCAAATAAATAAATAAAATCTTTAAAAAAAAAAAAATACCACAAATAAGATGTGAAGTTTTGTGAAATACAAAGATGTCCTTCTGTCTACAATTTAACCCAAAGATTTCTCTATCATTTAATCCACATCTTAAAAAATTCATGATTCTACACATTTTTTTAAAGTACACTCTATGCCCAACATGAGGCTCAAACTCATGACCTCTGAGATCGAAGAGTCGAATATTCTATGGACCAAGCCAGCCAGGTGCCCCTAACACATTTTTTTTCATCTAAATCAACCATTCACTTCTGTGTATAAGGAAGCCCATTCAACCTCTCTGTTCTTTTTCACCTGCAGCTATAGAAAAAGAAATTTAGTTTCTGACTCATCTCACTGGGGTTGATTCTAAAGAAAAAATATCATAGCAACTTTTAGCATGAGCACAAATTTGCTGCACAGATGTTTTAATCTTTTAAGTCTCAGAAGAAAACATCAGAATCTGTTCTTTCCCAAACAATTTGAATACAAAGAAATAAATATAAGCCAAAGAAAGCACAACATATAGAACACCTATAATACTACTCCTTTCTTTCTCAAAATATATCACATTTCTTAGCTATTAGGTTCTCACTCTTCTGACACATCAAGCTTAGATACTAGTATTCAGGTAACTGTAGCAGCAAAAATGACTTCGGTGAAGCGAAGTTAATTGCATTTCACTCATTCTGAGGTTTTGTGTTTTTTACTATTGCTCACTCACGCTGAACACATTATTTCAACAACAACAAAAATAAGCCACCAATGTCAGGTTCAGCTTTAATTTCAACAAGAGCACAGTAGTAGTTATAATTAAACTTGGAGGAAGAGCTCAATTCATCTTCCTACAGGTTTGTGATTAAAACCACTTACTCCAAATTAGTCCAAAATCTGGATCCAGCTATCATAAAATGATGATGCCATGTTCAACAATCCACAAAATTCCAATTAAAATCCAGTCCAGAATATGGAACATCAATCATGTAAAATTCTGTATACCCCAAATTTGTAATGGAATATAGCATAAATTTCAAAATTAATACAAATATTAAATGAATGAGTGAACTGATAATTGAGTCTTTTATAATCAGGGGTCAACTACCTGGTTTGTCATTTTCTAAATTCTTCCATTATCTTCTTACTGTCTACAGTCTGTTAATGCTGTTGTTCTGAGTGTTCACGGGAATAAGGGAAACAGACTGTCCCCATCTTCTGAGGAGGTCTACTAAGGTCTGGTGAAGCATGTTTTACATCTACTGGTTAACATGATTTATCACTACAATGCTATTTCTAGATATACTAATGTTTCTGTCTGCATTAAGCATAAGAATAACCCATGTGGACAAACTAAGACCCCAACCAAGGATTTCTCCTCTGCAGCCATGGAGGAAACAAACTGAGAATGCTTGTCCAAGAAAAAAAAAAAGGCCTGACCCAACCAACAAAGACAGCAGAGGTGGGGACACAGGGAAGAGGCCACAGGGAGACAGAACGAAAAAAATTCCTGTCCCTGTTATTGTGATTATGCCTCAAGGGCAATTTCCCCAACTAGAGCCCTGTCCCAAAATGAAGATTTTGAAAATAATGCCTCCAGTTTACCATCCTGAAAGATACCAGAGGAATAAGGCTTGTTTAGAAGCTTGGCTCCAGGTTGAAATGATATTACACAGAAGTTATTACTCTTAAAATATTATTTGAGGGGAAATATTAGTCCCATAACCCCCCATTTTTTTATGTCATCCTGGCCTTCTATATGCAGGAGGGAGTTTCTATTAGGTAGTGAGTCTTTATAACACAGCAGAAAAAGCACAGGGTTTGAGGCCAAGCAGTTTAAAATCCTGGCTCTGTTTCTTCTCAAATACAGTGCAGTGAACAAGTTACTTTAATTTCTGACCTTCAGTTTTCCCATTTGTGAAATGCAGACAATAAACCTGCCTTGAAAGATTATTGCAAGAAAGAAAAATATAACTTGAAGAGCACCCAGCCTAGAGCCTAGCAATGAGTAGGTACTAAATAATTATTTGTTCATCTTTTCCCCATAATCCCCATTCCACCAGCAGATGGGTGCAAACATCACTTAATTAGATAAATAAACACTTGATTATTTAAGAAAAATTATCTTTAAGGTCCATTTCAAGCCTGAAAGCATATTCAGCACTATATGGAGGTATTTTAAGAGTGTATGTTGCCTATACCCAAAGATACATTTAGGCATGTTTGACCTTCTAGTAGACTACACTCCAAAGATCTTTCTGTGGGAGGAACAAAGAATCTTCTGGAGAAAATAGGCACCTAAGGGAAGAAGTAGATGCTTGCATATTTGGTCAAAGGACACCAGAGGAGTAAAAAGAAGAGGTAAACTAGACCACCTTGACCCCCAGGTCTGAGGTCGACATCCTTGGGTGGGCTGGGCATTGGAGGAACAACAATAAACAAAGATTTGCTTTACTAAAATCATTGTTTCTGGGAGCCCGAGGCAGCATCACATCCTCCGGAGCCTAGGAAGCAAATCCTACTCACCTGAGGTGAAGGATGAGCCCAGTGGATGCTGGAGCAGGAACCAGAGAGGTTGGGCAATGGGGAAGAGAAGCTCCCAGGAGGCAGGCCATGGCTTGAAAAGAGAAAAGGCAGCTGAGGATGGAGAGCAGAGGTGAGGATGCTGAAGAAGTGGGAAGAAGAGCGTGTCTGCGGACATACTGGAGTAAGCAGTGTACTCAGTTGGGGCCACAAGGACTTTCAGAACCAGCTTGAGGAACTTACAAGTGGATGTGTGGAGACAGGGCATGGGAAGAACCATTTGGGGACGACTGTCATCCTAAACTAGTGTAACCCGGTAAAGCAACAGTTATGTGTCTTTAGACTAATGGCACCTCAGACTAGACGCTTGTAAGAGAGAAGCAGAAAGAAAAGGAAGGGAACCAAGTTTCTGTGCACTTACTACATTTTAGGCAATGTTCTCATTTAGGTCTGTGTCATTTCACTCTAAAGAACAGATTAACAATTTTCTTTGATTAAATATACTTCCTCAATAAAGGCTTTTGAAGGAAAGCAGATTTAATTTTGATGATCAGGCTTTGAGGGTATCACCAAAGAGATAAATTACGCTGGAACTCACAGCAAATATTTTTATTGATTTATTTGGAGAACATTACTGTGTATGCCAGCAGGTCTCAAAGCAGCCCTCAAAGACCCTTTCAGAGGACATGAGAGGTAGGAATTATTTTCATAATAGTATAAAAATAGCATTTGCCCTTTTCACTCTCATCATGAGTGGGCAGAGGAGTTTTCCCGAGGCCGCGTGTTACATGATATCACAAAAGACCAAGCGAACAAGCAGATATAAGAAATAATTTGTCATCTATGAAGCCATACAATAAAGAGATTTGCAAACTGTAATACAATGCCAGTTTTTCTCCCCAATTTGTGATTGTTTTTGAAAAGCTATTTCTCACCAAAATATTTATATTAAAATTTAATGGATTTCTTATTTTAAATGAATTAAATACTTTAAACTCCTCAGTTTTAATTTCTAACATGGCAAAGATCGGTAGATACCCATTTAAAAATGTATCTTTTGGGTCCTCAGTAATTTTGAAGAGTATAAAGGGATCCTGAGACCAAAAAGTTCCAGATTCAGTGTTATACCACAGGCCATCTTTCTCCTCCCAAGAATAACCACAGGATATCAAGAAATGACTCAATCCCAGGTCACGCTGACCTTGCCTGGGGTGATGTGAAATCCAATTTTCTACAAAAATCAAGGAACACATACCCCTTCTTCTTTTGCTCTTCCCAACTGGGTTGTATTTTCGCTAAATTATGTAGAAAGCATTTTTTTTTAATTAATAGCTTGTTAAATGTGTGTGTATGTGTGTGTGTGCATTTTTGCTTTTAGTTTCTGGATTTTGTGCTGTTGTGTATTCGTAGGCTATACATGCCATGTTTTCTTGAATCACACTGAGAATACTGATGAAACCAGTCTGGAAGTTTTCTCCTGTTTCCTCAGTTATTTGCAGTGAGTCTTGATTCTGGCAGCAGCCAAGTCTCTTCATATGTAAAGTGACTGTCTTTATGTTTTAATTTGGCCTGTATCATTCAGGTTGATTTGCCCTCCCAACGCACAAAACTCACTGTTCTGCGCCTCCAGCAAGCCTTCAGGTGCATAACTGGTGAATGAAGTGTGGCTCAGGAGTTTCACCCTGTGGCGGGGGAGGGGGGCTCTACAGGCCCAAAAGTTTTAATAAATTTACAGACCACAGGAAGCAGTGTTACTGCTTACGGTCTCTACTCCCCAGTAGAGTGTAATTAATGCCAGTACAGCTCGTCCCTATTGACGCTTGTGCTCCGACTCTGCTCCTCTGACGGGTGGATCCTGAAATCAGGTATGCAGTGCTTCTTCTACAGGTAACAACATGTGTCTGGATTGAGCGGTCAAAAACAGCTCCCAACAGAACACCTAATATGGCCAACACTTTTTAAGGAAAATAGGACACCTCAGGAAAGTAAACTTCCAAACACGTATTTTGATGAAAAACCCCACACACTGTGAGCTTCCTCCTATTACGTAAGCATCCCCTTGCAGTCCGTCCAGTCCTGGGATGCTCCGTTCTCCAAGGACACCGGCCCCCAAGCCCTGTCCCCGCCCCAGCTTCACACCCATTCCTACCCACCCGGACCCAAGGGGCATCCTGACCACCCTCCTAGGATGGGCATCATCGACACCCTTGCTCCTTGTCTTTGTGCCTCCGCTGCTGGGCAGACCTCAATGCAGAGTGCTCCTGGGTACTCCCCTCCGGCCCTACACCAGCAAAGCTCCAGGGTGTGCAGGCTCCGGAGCTGCCCTGAGGCTTAACCCTAGACACCAATGACCAGCGCCTCTAGCCTTTCAGCCCCCTCTGCAAAACGGGGATGGAAATAACGGGAGCTTCCTTCATAGCGTTGTTGTGTGGATACTGCACGTGACTGGTGCCTGGCACAAGTAAGCACAGGAGAAATGTTTGCTATTTTTATTTGTGAGAACACCTGGCCTCTAAGCTCTAATGGAGAAAGTCATGGAACTCTGTGCCTGTGCGGCTAACACATGTATGATGTGCAGTTTATCCTTGTAACTGCTCGGGACCCCGGAACCTGGGATCCCATGGTCCAGATCTGTCCCCCACCCCTGGTTCTCTCGCCCTCTACCTCTGCTCAAGCCCCAACCTTCTGTACGTGATCTGCTCCCTCAGCAGAGGGTCTTGCTTCTGATTTCACGGAGAAAACAGAACTAGCCCATAAACTTTCTACCCAAACCCATGAACAGCAGGTGCACCCGTCTCCTACCTTCTCCCCCTTCTGAGAGGAACAGCACTTCCCCAACTCAGATCAACTGTGCATCCGGTGTCCTCCATTTTCCCTCCTGGCCTCTATTCCAGATGGTTCTCCCGCGACCATCACTTCTACTTCATCTTCAGTCCCTTTCTCTCCCATTGATAACTCCCCCTCAGCCTAAAATCCTGCTCTGAATCTTCCATCCTAAAACAAAGTAAAAGAAGACCTACCTCTAATCCCATTCACCTCCAGCTACACTGTCTTCCACCCTTCGCAGCCAGGTTGACAGAAAAATTCTATGTACTCGTGCCTCCATTGCCCAAACACCCCATATTATATGACAAATACTGGGACTGCAACAAGCACGAAATCTATGCTTCGGTTTCCAATGACCTCGTGCACACAAAGTCCATAAGACTTGAGGTTTGTACTTTGTGCTACTCTCCCAAATTGGATCATTCTCTCGCCTTCCTTCTGTGGCTTCATTACATGGCAAGTTCACTAACAGCCAAATACTGGCCCCATTTGGTCTCTGTATCCAAACATATAAGGGTACCGAGCCTGAGCTCGCTGAAAGACTCCGTGAAAATCATCTGAGTCTTGGTGGTTCCAGATCCTTCCCTGTGCTATCCACTGACAACGTGAAAGTGACTCAGTCAACAGCTTCTTTGGCAAAGTAAGATATCAAGGAGCCAAGGTTCCCCATCTGGTGCCATGCTTTGCTCCAGTGGGAAATCTGTTTATACAGGCAGAGTGATTCGGGCTTTAGCCCTCAAAGCCTCACCCCTGAGCAGGAAGCGGCCCAGTACAGACTCTAAGGCTACAGGGCTTCACAAGTGGTGTTACAGTGATCTTAATAGCAGAAGCCAGTCACCCTCCTGATCCATCTTTCTTTCCTTCCTTCCTTCCTTCCTTTAAGATTTTATTTATTTATTTATTTGAGAGAGAGAGAGCGTGCACACACACACAAGCAGGGGCAGTGGTAAAGGGAGAAGGTGAAGCAGGCTCCCTGGTGAGCAGGGAGCCCACACTGGGCTCCACAAAGGGCTCGATCCCAGGACCCCGGGATCATGACCTGGGCTGAAGGCAGACACTTCACCGACTGACCCACCCATGCTACCCAGGACAGAATTTTTTTAATTAATGTTAAGGTCTGGGAGTTTTGCCTTGGCTCTTAATTTCAAATACCTAATTTGATTTTTATATGTTTACTACATGCAGAAAGACTTTTCTGGGCCTTCTCATCATTCAAGTCAATTTAGCTAATAACATCCTTTCATCAGACAGCCCTATTAGTCCCAGAAATTTGAGAAATGGGTAACAGAAAAGTGAAAGGACAAACAACATGAAAAGAATTTTATAAATCCCGCCACTGGGGCGAGGGCAGAGGACAAGCAATTCACCAGTATATAAAATTAAATTGTTTAAAGATTTTAGACTCTAAACTTAACAAAGGAAGCTGTTAAACACTATCTGCAAAGACTCTAAAGCTTATAATGGTGAGAACATGTTTCCCCATGAAAAAATTCTACATCATGGTTATGATGCAAAGTTAACTCACAAAGACCCATTTCTCTGACTCCTTCAATAAACATTAAAATCTTGTGAGGTTGGGGCACCTGGGTGGCTCAGTTGTTAAGCGTCTGCCTTCGGCTCAAGTCATGATCCCAGAGTCCTGGGATCAAGTCCCACATCAGGCTCCCTGCTCAGCAGGAAGCCCGCTTCTCCCTCTCCCACTCCCCCTGCTTGTGTTCCCTCTCTCGCTGTGTCTCTCTCTGACAAATAAATAAAATCTTTAGAAAAAAAAAAATCTTGTGAGGCACCATGCCAAGAATTAGGGACAGAAAGTCAAATAAGACCCAATTTATGCCCAAAGGAGCTTTGGATCTAGTAGAGGAAACTAAATTAACATTTACAGAGGGTGCTCTAAGTGTGTTCTAGAATATTCACAAGGTGCTTTGGAGAGCAAAGAAAAGGGGCACCTGAATCAGATTGAAGGGGGGAGTTACAGAACATGTCCCTATAAGAGGTCTTGTTTGAGCTGAATTTGAAGGTCATGTGGGAATTCACTACACTAAAAAAGAAGACGGGACGTCAAAAGGTACTTGATGGCTGATCAGATGATGGAGGTGGGTGGCACAAAGGGGGCTCGAATGACTTGGGTGTCTGGTCTGGACAAATGACTGAACATGGGCGCCATGCATGGAGAAAGGACTCACAGGAGATATGAGAGCACAGTCGAAGAGTTCACACGAAGACCAGGCAAAGTTGGAGCCTCTGCCTTACATCTGTTGGGAAGAGCAGGGGATTTCTATTAGGGCTTCTGTCAGCAAACCTGAGAAGTCAGGTGGTGTGAGATAGAGAACGGCCCCAGGCGCCGCCAGGGCCTGAACAACACTGGTGTTCCGGGCCCCTCCTCCCACCTCCACATGGACTCACAACCTACACGTTTTTGCCTGTTTGCAGCTTGTGCTTTGGCCCTGTCAGCAAAATGTGCCTCGGGAAGCTCTGGCTACAGAGCCACCACAGTGTCCAGATGAGAAAACTGAGGTGCAGAGACAGCAGCTGCCCAAGAGGAGAAAACAGGCAGGCAGCCCTCATCCACGGCCCATGCGCCTTGCCATGACATGCTGCCTGGTTTGGGCAGAAGCAGCAATCCTTAGAAGCCCTTTTAGAAGCCCAAGCTTTCCAAAGACAGGCTCTCAGTCAGAGACATCATGTCTCCTGATAGATCATCAAGGAGACAGATGCTGAGAGGCATTCCCTCTTCAGCTGCTCCTCTTACTCACCTCCTTTGTTACAAGCAAAAGGCCTACTTTAATGCTAGGACTTCCCTGGTTCACCTGGCTAGCCTGTCCTAAGGAACTAGAGTCTCCTCTTGCCACAAGCTGTCTTCTTTTCCAGGGCTGGCTTCCTCTTACTGTCCTCGGCTGCAATCTGGTGTTGTGGTTAGTTACACAAGAGACAAGCGAAACTCCATCAATTCCTAGGCAAACTGCTTTGAGAATCTGCAAACCGGGTCATCTATTACAGGGCTTCTAAAATCTGATGTCACAGAACCACATGCTTCTGACCACCACATGAAGGATCTAGACCTATAGTTTAGATGGAAGATGAGCTTTATAAAGAAATATATGGCCAGTGAGATCCCAGCAGGTTGAAGACTGCAAGAAACTGAAATGCTTAAATTATTCTAGGAAACGGGCCTATTCTCCCTTGGTTATGCAGAGCAGATTGAATGGACAGTTGTAGGTACAAACTGAGAGATAAATCGACCTCTAAATAAGTAAAGAGGCAGGGAAAATGCAGGTTGCAGAATGAATTATTAAAATCCACACTGGTCTACAGTCACGGGTATGACTGATTTCTGAGTGAAGACATCCTCTCCTGAATGCTGTTACTTACAGGTAAAAATAGACTCATTATTCCCCCAAGTCTCTTTCTCCATCATTGATGAAAAATGACACAGATCCATTGGTTTCTAAATGATGTGTCTTACACTAAAATTTCATCCTGTGCACTGCCATCCTTTGAAACATACAGAAAGAAAAGAAGATCGTCTTGACATGCAAAATAGCACGTTTTGACACAAAGCCACCGAGATATATGTGAAAGGGCGTTTTTTTCTACGGGAACAGAAATATAGTTCTGTTTGAAAGTTTACCACACATTTCAAAGTTCACTTTGAGCAAACACTTTAGGACAAACAAACAAATATACAGTGGCTAAAAGAGGAAACTGGCTTTATTTTTGTTTTTTTAGAAATACCCAGTAAAGGTAGAGTAAGATGTACATCTTTATGTTTCCTTTTTCTTAAACTTTTTTTAAGACTTCTTTATTTATTTAGAGAGAGAGCATGAGCAAGAGGGGCGGGGGGGAGAGGGAGAGAGAGAGAGAGAGAGAGAGAGAGAGAGAGAATCTCAAGTGACCACATGTCTGGTGTGGACTCTGACGCAGGGCTCGATCCTAGGACCCCGAGATCATGACCTGACCTGGAAACCAAGAGAGTTGGAGGCGTAACTGACTGCACTACCCACACACCCCTGTATCTCTTTATTCTACACAAACCACCGAAAAATACAAAAAGCTAGTAGGTGCTTAGAATTCTTAGCACATAGTAGTAAGTGTTCAATTTACTGATCTGAATTATATAAATATACAAACAAGCACAGAATATGTAACTACAAATATATAATCAGTCCAACACCATGAATTCCACTTCAATTTTCTTCTTTAACCAATAAACTAATGACTAAATCGAAAATGTTGCTCTTTAATCTAGATAATACATTTTATGTGTATCTAAGAAACACTGAGCATCTACTTTGCATCAGACACTGCAGATGGAGCAGTGAGCAGCATGTGAGATATACAGAGCCAGAAGTAAAGAGACAAGATAATTATTTCAGGTCATGTGAACAATGGGGTGACAATCAAACAGTGCTGTCACCGGCATGTGAAAGGAGCTACTTTTAGATGGGATGACCCGAGAAGGCCTCTTTGGGGAGACCATGTTTCTTTTTTTTTTTTCCTAATATATATATATTTTATTTATATTTTTATTTATATTTTTACTTATGTATGTATGTATGTATGTGCTTGAACTCACAACCCTGAGATCAAGACCTGAGCTGAGGTCAAGAAGACGCTCCACATACTGAGCCACCCAGGCATCCCCTCGTGAAGACCATTTTCAACTGAATTCTGAAGAATGAGAAGTAGCCTGTCATAAAAATTTGATTTAATTTAAAAAAGGATAGGAGAAGAACACGTGTAACAGACTTAAATCAGCCGCTTACATCAGACTATACACCAAATAAAATGGTTTACTCATGAGGTGGTTCTTTTTCTCACAGGGGCTCCACACGGCCAAAGGCAGACCCAAACTCCTTCCAATCTTTCCTTTGCCACCCAGGCATCCTACTTTCCCCCTTCTGCTCACCCAGAGGGCTGTTTTATGCCACATTCTCGTGAACAAGAATGGAGAAATGGGAAGGGCACAAGCCCCAGCCAGCCTTGTCAGTCCGTCCAGATCAGAAAACAGTAGCTTTTCCAGAAGCCCCGTCCATAAAGCCCCACTTACGTCTGCTCTGAACACTGCCCCACAGCTACCATAACGCAGCTTGGAAGGTTGCATGCTTTGAGCTGGCCTTTTGCAGCCCCCTCTTTCCCCCCCAAACCCTGGAATTCTGCTAGTAGGAAGAAAGCTTGAATGGGCGTTGGCCTGACAGTGGTGTCTGCTAAAGCATTCCAGGCAGAGCAAGGGCAAGCGCAAAGTCCCTGGCATGACAAAAGGTTTGGCTTGTAAAACAGAAGACCAGCCTGTTCCGAGTGTCAGGAACACAGAGAACAAACACAGCTCCGGAATTCAGTTAGTGAGACGAGAACCACTGGTACCGAGGACTCCCTAGGTCCTCGGTACAGTGAACTGGACAAGCACTTTTCATACCTCACTGAAATCTCCCCCACAAGCTCCCGGAGCAGGGACTACCTTTATTTTACAAATAAGGAAGCAAGCGCTTGGGTTAAGTGACTTGCCCAGATTCACAAAGTTAGGAGGGAGAGGAGTCACAGTTATAACCCAGGTTGATGTGACTATTAAATTCATGCTCCCAACCCCACTGCCTTCATTTCTCCACTTCAACAATATGCCTCTGAATAGCGAACTGACAGAACTCATTCTTCCGGATCCATTCTTGTCATTACCTGCTCTCCTATTCACTAACACTTCAGAGAAGTGCTTCTTTATTTTTTTAATATTTTCATTTATTTGGAATTCCAGATAGAGGGCTTTCCATGTGATTCTTTACCTATCTAATATGCATGAGAAGGGAAAAAAATTCTGAAAATTGAAATTGACTATCTCTTTCTGACACTGAGGTGTGGAGGTGTGAAACTCATATTAGCGGGAAAATAAATCTCTACACCGCTGCTTTTCACTCTGAGATACCTGGGGAAGAAGAAAAGAAGGCAGAAATTTCAAAGCCCCTGCCAGTTCTTCAGTGCTGGGAAACACTAATGAGCTTCTGGATTTGCAAAGGTGGGCCCAGAGCCTAAGGATGTTTGAGAGTTAAATTGCTCTGCATAATGAAGTAAAGGTAATTGAGTTTCCGGAAGAATCAGAGAATAAAGAGGCCAAAGCAAATGTAGAAAGCAGTGAGCTACAGAGGGCGGCTGTGGCCTAACCTCCCCTGGTATCTCAGATGATTCCAGCACGTCCCAGTTCCCACCTGAGGGCAGAGACAGCAGCGGGTGAGCACCCCCCAACTGACTCCAGTGGGCAGGCAATGGGACAGGCTCAGAGATCACACCCAGGAGCAAGCCATTATTTTAAAAATCCGGGCAGATTAAAAGGGGATGATGAGTCTAAAAGAATCCTGGGAGGGCCAAGAGAGCTCCTCTGGTGTTCTGGAGGGTAGAGGCAGACTGAAGGCGGGGCTGTTTGCCGACTCTATCACCCTCATCGGTATGGCCCTGCATGTCAAGACAAAGAAAATACCAGACCAGTCCGAAGCTGCAGCAATTGTTTTAGGGGACCCCCTCCCTCCCTTCACTCCTCAGCACCCCCACACCCAGCCCCTCCAAGCAGAGTCGCTTGCAAAGGCAAATGCAGCTGCCAGGGGACCCCCAAGATGCCTTTTCTCTGGGGCCCGGTGGCTTTCCCTGTGAACTTCAAATTCCCTTGTGTGTTAAAATGTTTGTGACTGGCCCCTGCCTCCAGCCCAGTCTCGCCTTGCGGCCCTGAGCCCTAGTAAGAGAGCCGCTTTTAGGGGCCGCTGTGTGCCACGCTGTTAGACTCTCCCCGCCTTCACACAGCTGTGCTCTCTTCCACGTCACATCTGCTCTCACAAAACTATCTGCTAGGAGGACTTCAAAGAGTCATTCAGGCATCATGGCTTCCAGAAGCCTCCCTCGCCTCCACATGCGATTCAGCTGGCCTCCTTTCTGCTCCCTGCCATGCCAAGAATCCTCTATCCCAGGCACAACAGGCTCCAGTCACTGACTGATGACTGTCTCCCCAACACGTATCCACAGAGCCCAGCACTGTGCCTACAGTGTAGCAATTATTCCATAAATTCTTGACAATAAATCTATGACCTCAAAGCTTTGAATCCAAAGCCTAAAAAGATAATCAAACACAGATCTACCCAAGAAGAGGATACTTCAAATGACTATCAGGCCGGAATATGTCTTCCCACATCTTGATCTTTCCTTCAACACATAGCTATAACTCTTCTGGACTCTATCCAGACCCTCATGTTACTCTCACCCAGTTAAGCCAACAGCAGCCTTCAAACGAAGAATATGAACGCTGACTGTGAAAAGCTAATATTCTTTCATTCAACAAATATGCATCATGTGCTTCATCCATGAAGCACGGTGCTAAACTCTGGAGATTCACTAATGGACAGAAATGACATTACTCCTATCCTAGTGGAATTCCACCAATGAATAAACATCTAAAATATAACAGTTGTGATAAGTGCTTTGTGATGGAAAATGACAGGGTATTACAGAGAGGGTAACAGTTTCATAGGGGGACCTAATCTAGTCTGGGCTGAAGCCACGCAGACAAGTTATTTCTGAAGACTGTAGCCAACCCGTCCAAACACAACTGCCACCTGAGGCACGTTAATTCTTTTTAAACTAATGGAACGGCTGAGCATGCCGCTGAGTCATTTTAAGTTCTCATCTCCTGTTTATGAGGATCTGGAATTTTTGTTTGCGTTACCTCTGAATCCACATTTACAAGAGTAGTCCTTTGTTTTCAGTCATCGTGACAAAATAACTAGCACTTCCCAATAGCTGGTGGCAGCAAAAATCTGAATCTTGGGATCAGATTTCTCACTTAGGATGCCTAGCTGAGAATCACCTTAAACTCTCAAACACAGTAAAGTATGAGGGTTATTCCAGCTGTAGAGAGATTCCTGGCATATCAGGATTCCCATAAAAAGACATGAACTATACCATATACCTATGTTGTGAACAGCTTAGCCTTACCACATGAGTGTTACAATTACAACTTTTATTGAAGACATTATGTTACCAGGTATCAACTTCACGCAAGGAAAAGTTATTTTCTGTGGAAATGTTAGGGTGCAAGGAGCTTACTTAATATATATCTTACGTGGCTTAGGGGCTAAGTACGTAATCCCTTCAGCTGTATGCCTCAATTACATTTATTTTATTGTAGATACCTATTGCACAGTTAATCACCTTCATCCGTATTGTTAACCTGATCCTTTAAATAATCATACTCCCAGAACACATCAATTATTTTTTGCCATTCTTTCATTTGAAAAGACCTTTGGAACATGCATGGTTAGAGAAATAATGGGTGCCATGTTCCTAATATTATAAATTATTGTGACTTTTATCCTCAGTGACTAGTCGTAACTTGGAAACTCAAAACCACAACATAAGTGACTATAAAATGACAATGAAAACAGAGTTCATTCTATAGTTGTGGGCTGCTTGACATTTTCCAGCTTGCCCTGATTTTATAAAAAGAAACGACCTTGAAAATAATTATGCATATCAAGTGGTAAGGCTGAGCTCACTGAAATATGACAATATGCTCATGTCTTTATAATGCTGCTAAGCATTCATGAACTAGAAAGAAGTTTTATTGCTCTTTAACCAATTTATATCTGTATTTTATAGGCTTATACATATTCCCTACAAAGCCATTCCAATCTTTGTTTACCTGTATCCCTCTGAACTTGGAAATAAAGGCAATCAGGGCTTGGGCCACTAGACTGGGAAAAAGATCAGATACTGCAAGAGGCAAAGAGTCTGGCTGATTTGTTTTTAGCCTGTGTTTAATTAGAGTGCTCTTCATAAAAACACAAATTCAGATTAGCTTTCTCTGCTCAATGTTTATTAATTCCGATGCTCTTTAAAAGGGAACGTGTAAGCATCTTGATAAATAAATTTAGCTGCTGTCACTTTATAATAAAGGAACAAGTGCAACTAAAATAAAACAAGAACAAAAACAAAAAACCAACAATCACAAATGATGGTGAGATGGACAGAAAATACTTTCGAGACCTGAATGCTGGGGAGCCCAGGGTACACAACTGTGCGTACTCCCTGCAGTATGGGGCGGGGCTGAAGGAAATCCTGTTCAGCCACTCCTTGGGACCTCAGGGCACAGGAGGGCTGACAGGTCCAAGGAAAATCAGAACCTCCAAGGCAGAAACCAAACCAACAGAAGTCCAAAGAAGCGGATCCCCGAAACAAAAGTAACGCTCAGGAGAGAAGGCGCTGTGGGGAGTTATAGTCCAAGTTCTGCACTGGTTCTCCCCCCTCCTCCCACCCTGGCATAGTCAGCTCATACCACAGTAAAATGTGCACAAAGTGTTGAGCTGCTTTCTCCCAACAGGTCCCTTTGAAAAGGGCTTGAAGGAGGAGGGTATAAAAATAAGGCAGCTCTCATGAGCGAGGGAATGCCTTGGAGAGCTGACATTTTCAAGTGGTACCAGGGCTGGCCCCAGGGAGCCAAGCCTGTTATGCATAATCCTTTCCTCTTTCTGGGGCAAAACCAAGGCGGCAGGTGGGGGAGAAGATTTCTTAGAAAAGATTCTTTCTACTTAGCATATGCAGGAGCAGCACTGGTGGGACTGGGGGGAAATAGACTGGGGGGAAATGAGTTCCTAATTCCCAGGGATGTCCTGGGGGAGAGCACACGGATGGGGAAAAAGTTAGTAACAAAGGAAGCCAGGCCCACAGAAGAGCTGTTCCTGGCATCAGAATGTTCCTAGGGGACCTGCTCATTCACCTGCTCATCTTAAGTAAGGACCTGCCATGAGCAGATGCACTGTCCTTGCAGGGGACAATGTCTCTGCTCATGTGAAGTTTATATTTTTGTAAACAAGTGACGAATGATAATAACAACAGCATCTTCCGGAGAGTGATCAGTGCTTTTAGAAAAATGTCTATCCATCAGTCCATTCATTTACTCACAACAGACCGGATGCATGATGCACACCAGGTTCTGGGCTAGCTGCTGAGAGTGTACCATGGTAATTAAAACATAAGCCAAATGTGGGAATCAGTCACATACAGATGGTAAATGAATCTGTGGAAATTAGTGAGGTCGTCCCGAGAGGGTGTAGGGAATGAAGAGGGGAAAGGAGCCCACAGACATGGCAGGTGATGGTACAGGAAGACCCGGGGGAGAGTATGGTGTCACTGAGGCCAGGGCTCAGCACCTAAGCGAAGTGTTCAGAGAAGGCAGTCGCCACAGTCCAGGCACAGCCACAGAGTCAAGTTCGACGAGGAGCCAGTATCTCAGGATTTGGCCACATGAAGACCAGAGCAGTTCTGATGGAATTATGGATCTGAACAGCCGACCACGTGAGCAGATGCACCAACGAGAAGGAAGTGCAGACTGCAAGAGTGGACACTTCCACAGTATTGACTGCGAGAAAAGAGAAGATGCAAAGATAAACAGAGAAAGAGGTCTGGCAGAGGAATTCTTATTTTTTTCCTTCCCTCCCCCCAATAAAACAGACATAACCACATTTAAAGGCTGAAAAGAGACAATAAGGGTGGAGTGAGTCCCCTAACAGAATAAAAGAGAATGGGATCTAGAAAGCAGGAGGAGACACTCTTTCAATTGAGTATTAAGAGAAAAAAGGAAGAAAGATGTTGCTGAGGGCAGAGTGGGGTGGGGAACAGGGCTGAGATGGGGAAGCACAGCTGGGGTGGGGAACAGGAATGGGATGGGGAACAGAGCTGGGAGGGAGCAGGGCTAGGATGGGGTGTAAGGCTGGGGTGGGAATGGGAATGGGGTGGAGGCAGGGCGGGGGTGGGGAACAAGGCTGGGGTGGGGACAGTGGAAAATTAAAAGTCCAAAGAACCTCCTACCTAATGGCCACAGGCCAGGAACATTCTCAGGCAAGTTTCAGTGCAAATGGAAGAGGCCCCAGAGCCTGGTAACAGGTATTTTGGGTTAGGTTAGCTGACAGGGCTAAAAGTAAATGGGTGGATCAGGGCGGGAAGGTAGGTATGTCTGATCGCTGAATGTACTTCACCCAGGAATATATAAAATTGTGCAACTAGACAGTGAAGAAATACCTGGGTAGCACAGCGATTCACACATTTTTAAGTAAACATTTCCGTGTATCACGTCGAGCCTGGGGGAAACCCTGCAAATGCAGACATTGTCAAATCAACACCCAATTCAGTAACCTCAGAGGACTGTAGAAAAGCAAAGGCATCTGCGCATGTCCATCTGAATCGAGAGTTGAGGAATCCCGGGCAACAAAGTTCAGCCCCCATGACCCACACCCGGTCACCTGACTTTAGGTAAACTGCTCCACCTCACTGTGTCCCAAGCTTTCCTTTTATTTTTTTAAAATAAAGTACTATCTATTTTTTCTTTCAGCTCCTCTGGGAGACTAGAGATGAATCCAGTATCTATTTAAAGCTTCTGGCCGCCTTAGAAAAGAGCCCAAGATCATCAAAGGCCTGTGTGGAACTGGAAGAATCTTCTGGGCGCAGGCGCCACAGGGCCACACACTGGTATGTCCCCTTTGTAGGCACAAAGAGAAAAGGGACCGATGTGTAAAAGGGCTCTTTCCCTCACCTGAATCAGCGGTGCCCGGATGCGTGACAGAACCAACCCTAACCAGAAGGCCGAGAACACAACGCTGCCCGAACATGCGGGCAAGCCTGGCAACTTCCCGCTCAGGACTCTCCGTGTGAAAAGACACGTTATCCCTCTGCTTACCCAAAACGTAAGCCCTTTATTTACTGAGTATCTGCTCAATCAACACAGAGCCTTCATATTTTGTCTGTCCCTCTGTTCTGCTGATTCTTGGAGCTGGAAGGTTCCTAGTCCAGGAACCATGTCGACCTTTTAAATACCCAATGTGATGTCTGCTGATGCTAGTGTTTGCCGAATTGCTCTCTGCCACATGGGATGTGAGTGTGGGCTCCAAAAGGCCACTACGAAGCCAGTAACTGTAGGCGAGGGGATGGGGGATATCTTAGCCATTTTATCTATTTTTTAAATTTTGTATTGAGGTGAAATCCACACAAAAATGAACCTTAAAATGAACAATTGCATTTCCCTGGCGCTTGGATGGCTCCGTTGGTTAAGTGTCCGACCCTTGATTTCAGCTCAGGTCATGATCTCAGGGTTGTGAGTTCCAGCCCTGCATCGAGCTCCTGGCTGAATGTGGAGCCTGTTTAAGATTCTCCCTCTCCCTCTGACCCTTCAACCCCCATTCGTGCGCACTCTCTCTCTTTCGCTCTCTAACAAAATAAGTAAATAAATACAATAAATAAAATGAACAATTCCGTAACATTTAGTGCATTCACAGTGTTGTACAACCACCACCTCTACCCAGTCCAAAACATTTTCATCGCCTCAGAAGGAAACCCTATAGCCATCAACCAGTTGCTCCCCATTTCCCCTTCCTTCAACCACTAATTTGAATTCTGACTCCATAAATGGGTCTATTTTTAATATTTTGTATAAATGGAACATAAAATGTGGTCTTTTGTGTTTATCTTCTTACATTTAGCATGTATTCAAAATTCTTGCATGTTGTGGCATGTATCGCTACTCATTCCTTTTTATGGCTGAATAATATTCCATGGCAGGGCTATGGCACAGTTGGCTTATCTACTCATCCATTAATGAACCCTGGGGCTGTTTCTACCTTTTGACTATTGTGAACAGTGCTGCTGTGAACATATGTGCCCATGTATTCATTACGTATTGGTTTTCAATTCTTTGGGTATACAGTTGATCCTTGAATAACACAGGTGGTAGGGGAGCCAACATCCCCTGCCACGGGCACAATCGAAAATCCATGTATGACTTTTGACTCCCCAAAAACTTAACTATGATTGGCCGACTACTGACCAGAGCCTTACTGATAACATAAACAGTCAATTAACACATTTTGTATGTTACATGTACTATATATACTGCATTCTTACAAAAGAGTAAGCTAGAGAAAAGAAAATGTTAAATTCATGAGAGAAAATATCTACAGTACCGTACTTTAAAAAAAAATCCACATATAAGTAGACTCAGGCAGTTTAAACCCTTGTTGTTCAAGTCAACTGTACATCTAACAATAGAATGACTTAGTCATATGGTAATTCTATGTTTAATTTTTTGATGAACTGTTTTCCACATCCCCACCAGCAATGTTCAAGAGGTCTAATTTCTCACATCCTTGCCAACATGTTTTTTCTTCTTCTTTTTTTATTATAGTCATCCTAGTGAATGTTAAGTAGTACCCCACTATGGTTGTGATTTGCATTTCCCTGATGAATAATGATGTCAAGCACCTTTTCGTGTGTTCCTTGGCCAGTTGTATACCTCTCCAGAGAAATGTCTACTTATGCCCTTTGCCCATTTTTAAAATTGGGTTGTTTGTCTTTCAGACCTTTTTAAGCAAGGCACTCTGAGACTCCGCTCTGAACACCCTCCTTCCAGGAGACAACACCAAAGCAAGATGTTAACAGAGTGGTGGTTGACGGGTTACACTCTGAAGCCAGACTGAGTGGGTTCAGTCTGCAACTTAGTTGCTTGACAAATTTACCTCCCTGAGCCACAAGCTCTTCATCTGTAAAGTGGGAGGTATTAATAGTAAACTTCATGGATGTGTGGTGCAGTAAATAATTTAATCAATATAATATGCTTATAGCAGTGTCTGACAAAAAGTAAGAGCTATAAAATGTATCAAAAATCAATAAAGTTTGTAGAGAAAGCACCTCCATAAAATTATGTATGTATTCCCATAGAAACAGGAGACATGGATGAACCTCTTTGCCAGATCCAGCAAAAGGAAAAGGAACTTCAGGGAACAATTCACAGTATTTTGCCTCCATGTTAAGTCTGAAATGATCTCAAAATAATAAAAAGCAGTACTTAACACATTGTTCTTGATATCTTTTTAACAACATAGGTAAAACATTCTTACACTATGGCTACAAGGCAGAACTCACATCTGTAGAAGGAAGTTTGGTGATACAAATACTAAACCAGGGACCAAATCTTCTTCCCCATCAGACATTCCTTAGAATGAAAAAAGATGAAGAAAGTTTGCAGGCTGCTGTATTTTATAATTGTGATTTCTTTGAAATGCCTATCTATCACTGTGACTGAGGATAATAAATCATTCCATGTGGTTGAGAAATATCAAGACCCTCTCCTTTCTGTATACAGAAAAAATCCAATTGCATCCAGAGGAATCATGTCAAGCAGGTGAATTGCTTGGCCCAAAAGTCATAGATATGGTTCTACCAAGTCTACCTTGCTGCCATTACCCTTCGCACAGTCTTAAGAAAGCAGCATTTAGACTAACATATGACATCAATCCTGTGTCAATGTACAGAGGCTTCTGTGCTCTATCCTATTCTTGAAAGATAAAGGCTCTTCCAAGGTAGAGGTTCACTATCAACTACTACACACTCAGGCCCAATTAAATTTCCAATTTATAATATACTTAGGTTTCCTGTCATTTTGCATTGATTTAATAAGGAATGAAATCCTCTCTTCTCTTGAATTCTTTAGGGAGCTTCGGTTTCCTAAAAGTTTAGGTGTCCTTCCTCAAACCCCTCCACCCAGAAAAATTAAACCTTGACATACGAATTAACTGGGATTAGCAATCCATGAGCTCTGCAAAGAACTGATGCCAAGGAACTGGAGTCATGGGCAAGTTCATGTTTATTCTCAATAGTGGAATGAATGGACAGAATGAATGGAAGAAGTGGTCAGAAATTAGTAAATCAAAAGGAAAAACGCCAAAGTTAATTTATCACATAGAGACAAGGGAAATCAGTTAAAGTCTGTTATAGAGCAAACAAACAACAGAACTTACTTTCTTTGAAAGACATAAAATAAAATGATACAGAAATGGGCAAGCTTAAGTGAACTTACTCTTAAAAAAAAAATCATGTTCCTGGAAAAGCAAATAAATGGAAATAAGTCCTGGATTAGTCATCGAAATGTTCTTTCTTGTTCCAGATCCCAGTTAAAGAAGGATGTTTAAGAGGCAGAGTAATATAATGCACAGCACTGTGAGTCCCAGATTTGAGTTCCAGATCTAAAGACACACCAAGAAATTTCAGGTCTAAAATGTACCTATAAGGGGAGCCTGGGTGGCTCAGTCGTTAAGCGTCTGCCTTCGGCTCAGGTCATGATCCCAGGGTCCTGGGATCAAGCCCCGCATCGGGATCCTTGCTCAGCGGGAAGCCTGCTTCTCCCTCTCCCACTCTCCCTGCTTGTGTTCCCTCTCTCGCTGTCTCTCTGTCAAATAAATAAAATCTTTAAAAAAAATTTTTTTAATTAAAAAATAAAATTATAAAATGTATCTATAAGCACATTTTCACAGATTACAGAAATAGTTTTGATTTCCAACTTTAGTGACAACTAAAATTTGCTGTAGCTTGATTTTGAGAACTATAATGCTTTTTTTTGCTTTCTGGCCGATACAGAAAATATAGAAATCATAGAATAATATAGGGGAGAAAAACAGGGAATCTGATATACTATGACTTGAGAAAAGGAGTGTTTTTGTTGTATTTCCTATCAAAGGCAAGACCTAAATAATATATTTTGCATTATCTTTTTCTTAAGATTTTAATTATTTATTTGCCAGAGAGAGAGCAAGAACACAAGCAGGGAGAGCGGCAGGCAGAGAGAATCAGGCTCCCCACTAAGCAAGGAGCCCAATGCGGGACTCGATCCCAGGACCCTGTGATCATGACCTGAGCTGAGGGCAGACGCTTAACCAACTGAGCCACACAGGCGTCCCTATTTTGCATTATCTTAAAACTAGGAATTTAACATACTGTGACTTCTTCACCTACCGAAAATATCAGAATGATGTTATACACATATCAGTGAATTTATAACACACAATGATATGGGAAATATTATTAAAAGTGCTTAATGGCTGCATGTAACTTCTCTGTACTTTTACTTATAATTTATTTAACCACTTCCACATTGCTGAACTTTTCTTTCTTTGCTACTTAAAAAAAAAAAAAAGTACAATTACAAATTTCACCAGACAAGGAACATTATGAGTAATTTTAGACTCTTAATAAATACTTCTAAATTTGCTTTGTCCCAGGGCGCCTGGGTGGCTCAGCTGGTGAATGGTCATGATCCCATCAAGGTCCTGGGATGGTCCTGCATTGGGCTCCCCTGCTCAGCAGGGGACCTGCTTCTCCCTCTCCCTCTGCCTCTCCCTCTGCCTCTCCCTCCTACTCATGTTCTTGCTCACTCTGTTCTCTCCCTTTCTCAAATGAATAAATAAAAAATCTTAAACAAAATTTTGCTTTGTCCCAAAACATAAATCAATTTACACAACAGTAGTAATATGAGAGTGCCTACCTTACTAAATTCTTACTAACATTTGAACATTAACAATTCTTACTAATTTCTGCCAAATGGCATCTTACTATTTGCCTTTCTTTGATTAGTAAGGTTAATTTTTTCCCCATATTTTATAGACTAACTGTACTTTTTCGTGGATTCTCTGTGTATTGTATGGTATACTCTGTTGTCTATTCATTCTTCCAAATGATCACTACATATCTGGGACAATGCCTCAAAACCATTTAGTTTGTAAAGGCCATCATGTTTACAATGCTTAGTTTTATCATCTGTGAGCACAGTATGCCTCTGCAATTAATCTCCTATATTGTTTAACGTTTGTAAATCTCTTTGTATTTTATTTGCTGTATTTGAAGTCTCTACATTCCTGCAAGACTTCTCAGCGCTTCTGTATGTAAAATATATGCTATTTTCCAAATCATTCTCTCATCTTTTATTTTTATAAATAGGAAAGTTTCTTTTTTTTATTTTTTTAAGATTATTTATTTGAGAGAGAGAGAGCACGAGTAGGAGGGGTAGAGGAAGAAGGAGAGAGAATCTCAAGCTGAGCAGGGAACCTGATGTGGGGCTGGATCCACAACCCTGAGATCATGACATGAGCCAAAACCAAGAGGCGACACTTAACTGACTGTTCCACCCAGGTGCCCCAGAAAATTTTCTATTATGACATAGGAATCACTATTTTAAAGTCATGAGTTCCTGAGTACAATTTGTTTGCTTTCTGTTAGTTTTATCAGATTCTGTATTTTTATTTTCTAAAAAGTTTCTATTTCCACTTTGGTCCAAGAGTTAAAGTTTTTTAGTTCCCAAGCAATGGGTGGAGTTGAAACCCTTGATGCCTATCTCCACCCAAGAATAAATTTTGGTAAATGTTTCAAGGATAACTGAAGAAAAAAAAAGTTATATATCTTTTATGAAAAATATAAAGTTGATTTCATTTAATGCTTTTTATCTGAAAATTTTACCTATTTACATGACACTGATATTGATATCCCTTTCTTTTAGTTTTTTTTTTTAATTTTTATTTGTTTATTTGAGAGAGAGAGAGAGCAAGAGGGGTGGGGGAGAGAGCAAGAGCAGGGGATGGGGCAGAGAGACAAGCTGACTCCCTGCTGAGCACAGAGCCTGACACAGGGCTCTACCCCAGGACCCCGAGATCATGACCTAAGCTGAAGTCAGATGTTTAACCTACTGAGCCACCCAGGTGTTCCTCTTTTAGTTTTAATTTGCCTGATTTGCCTTTGCCTATCATTTTACTTTAATCATACTTTTGTTTTTGGGTGGAGTGAGTGTTGTCACTTGTGAACACCTTATACTTGAGAGAGATCTATTCTAGGAGCTAAAGGAGCACCTTGCACAGAACGGAGTCTCAGCAATTATTAAATTGTCCGTTATAAAACATCTGTCTTTCTCCATCATACCTGCACCTGGTAAGTGCCTAATAAAGTGAAGAGAGGTTTTCTCTGATAACTAAGCCAAGCTTCTCTGCTACTCTTAAAATTAGGAATACTATAATATTATAAATTAAAATATTATAATCCTTTCTAAGTTCATGGAAATATTTACAGACTGATGGGAGTGTGTGTTACATGAATATCTATCAATATTCACATGTCATCAAAAGTCTATCTAAATATATACATTTTATAAATTATAATTCAATTTAAAAATGGGCTTAGAGGGGTGCCTGGGTGGCTGAGACAGTTAAGCATCTGCCTTCGGCTCAGGTCATGATCCCAGGGTCCTGGGATCAAGTTCCACATCTGACTCCCTGCTCAGCGGGGAGCCTGCTTCTCCCTCTGCCTGCCGCTCCCCCTACTTGTGCTCTCTCTTTCTCTTTCTCTGACAAATAAATAAATAAAATCTTAAAAAAAAGAATTTTTAAAAAATGGGCTTAGAGGAACAAAACATAAGTATAGCTCATGGAGTAGCTTGCCTCCATGAAGAAGAGATTATTGGTGATATAGACATAAACATTAATTATGTTCATAAAATAATGTGTACAAAATACTATTTCATGGTATTTTGTGACAGGGGAACTATCCCTTTGTTGTATCAAAAATTAAAGTTAGGTTTCAAGATGATTTCTACATAAATTATGAAAATAAACTTTGGATTTTCCTAATGATATAGGAAATAAAACAAAACCAAACAAAAAGTATCCCTGAGAGTTTACCAGTCAAGTAGAATAATTGCTTTGGTCTTTGAGATTTGCCTTAACAATTACCCAAACAAACAAAGGTTACTTTTCATCTACAAGTAACCTTTACACTGTAGAGGTAACCTAACCTTTAAAACTCCCCCACCACCCAAGGATTAAAACACTTTAAATATTCCTTACTACTCAGGTTGAACCACACTTTCTTTTCTTTTTTTTTTTTTTAAAGATTTTATTTATTTATTTGACAGAGAAAGACATAGCGAGAGAGGGAACACAAACGGGGAGTGGGAGAGGGAGAAGCAGACTCCCCGCCGAGCAGGGAGCCCGATGCGGGACTCGATCCAGGGACTCCAGGATCATGACCTGAGCCGAAGGCAGTCGCTTAACCAACTGAGCCACCCAGGCGCCCGAACCACACTTTCCATCACCAATCTGGAATTCATTTATGAAGGAACACAGGGCATTCCAGCACGAGCATTCACTCAATTTGTGGAAATAGAGTATCCTTCAGTCCCTTGCAATTTTGCTCAACAACATTTGCGAGGGAAAGTTTCAAACATTTATTGGCAATACTCCTGGAAAATAGAGGGCAATTTACTGGCATGTGTGATTGTCAAGTGGGAGAATATGTCAATCACCCAATTACCAACTACTCATTGAGGAGGGCTTTTAAATACATTATAAATGAAACAAGTAAAATTAGCCATGATTCCAAATGTACTATACCACATAAAACACAGAATAGAAGCCTTTTTCAAAATATGTGATTTATTCCAAAGAGTTTCCTACCTTAAAGGCGTTCTCTGTGAAAAGCTATTTGTATTGACCCAAGTTCCTACACCTTCCAAGGTCCTTTTCAGAGTGGATACTTATTCAAAAGCAACTAGAAAAAGGGAAACAAGTCTTCCAGGCTGAACTAAAGTTCCACAAAAGCACTAAGGAGATCATTTTTTTTTTTTTAAAGATTTTATTTATTTTTTAGAGAGCGAGCGAGAGAGAAACAGCATGAGAGGGGAGAGGGTCAGAGGGAGAAGCAGGCTCCCTGCTGAGCCGGGAGCCCGATGTGGGACTCGATCCCAGGACCCTGGGATCATGACCTGAGCCGAAGGCAGACGCTTAACCATCTGAGCCACCCAGGCGCCCCAGGAGATCATTTTTTATTCAGTTCCAGTACCCTCCTTTTCATTTCATGGCCTCCTCCAGGCCCCAACACAAGCCTCCTTACCAGGAACCCCAAGACAATTCTGATTTTGTATAGGACACTTTGGAGGTACAAAACTGAAGATCAGTAAACAGAATCCATCTCAATCAACCACACTGCTGTGGACCAGTGTATAAAGACAATTCCTACTTCCTGCCATTGCCCCAGATCCAAAAAGGACACCACACTTCAGGGCCACATTTGCCTCTTCAGAGCCCTTGGCAGAGAGAGAAAACATCAAAATAATAGCAATAACAACAGCACACCATTTAAAATTGAACTGATACTGTAAGGAGAAACAGTATTTTGTTCCTTAAAACAAAAATGACATAGACAATCTAACCATCAGCAGCAGGAAAACATTTTCAAAGCAACGAGAATAACACCTATATTTGCCTTTTGTCCTGGATACCAGTAAATGCTGGCTCTTCCCTTGAGGTGTTGACATTAGCCAGTCTTCTTTTTTTTTTTTTTAAGATTTTATTTATTCATTTGACAGAGAGACAGCGAGAGAGAGAGCACAAGCTGGGGGAGCAGCAGGTAGAGGGAGAAGGAGAAGCAGACTCCCTGCTCAGCAAGGAGCCCAATGCAGGACTCGATCCCGGGACCCCGGGATCATGACCTGAGCCGAAGGCAGACACTTAACCGACTGAACCACTCTTGAGCTAAAAGAACCTGGGCACCCTGACATTAGCTACTCTTGAGCTAAAAGAACACATGCATAAGAGACACACATAATGCACGAATTCCCCAAACTACACACTGTAACCAAATTGGTAGAAATAGATTTCTATTTTAATATAAAGTAAAAGGAAGAAAAGTCTTAAAATTTTTTAGGCTTGTGATTTGAATATTATAGGAACCACTGTGATTCACTGACCCCATGGTACAAAGATCTATGCTTATATCCATGACTTGGTCAAATATTATCATACCAGCAAAGGCACCTATTTATGATGTTAAGAAGAAAGTGATTTAAACTTTCATATACTCTGCTAATGTGCTGTTCTCTTCAAATGAAAAGTGCAGGGGAATATTAAGGGCCACCTCTGGGTTATGAGCAGAATTTATAACTTCACTGCTTTCTTAAATTAGATCCCATTGCTCACAATCCTCACCTCATTTAAGACTTTGTAAATTTAAAATAACAAGAACAAAAATGATAACAATTCATCATTACAAAGGGCACAGTTGACCCACAGTTCCTCTGTCAACTGTCTAAATAAATTCTAGACTTATTACTGAAGAAATAAAAAGAATTCATAACCCCAACCACCAATGGCAGTCTCAAATGATCTTCCCAAACCTTGCTGAATTTTAACTGCCCACACACTACTCACCAAATGAAGGTAAAAGTAGCTAAATACCATTTATTACTAGTTGTGGGTACCATTACTCTATAATTTGAAAGGCATTCTTCCTTCTGAGTTTACCATCTTGAGTTTATCATTTCAGCACTGCCATTAAAAATTACTAAATACTGGGGCGCCTGGGTGGCTCAGCCATTAAGCGTCTGCCTTCAGCTCAGGTCATGATCCCAGGCTCCTGAGATCAAGCCCTGCATCAGGCTCCCTGCTCCGCAGGAAGCCTGCTTCTCCCTCTCCCATCCCCCCTGCTTGTGTTCTCTCTCTCCCTGTGTCACTCTCTGTCAAATAAATAAATAAAATCTAAAAAAAAATTACTAAATACTATACATGAAAATGCCAGGCTGGATGTTATACTGTGCAAGAAAAATCTATTCACCCTACAGAAGAGCTCAAAAAGACAACATAAAATCAAGAGACCACACAGAAGAAGAATAAACATCTTCATGGCAGTAGAGCAACTGAATGGGCAAAGAATGAGCATGAAATTGTTGAAAAGTAGAATCTGAAAAGGCTGTGAGCCTCTTTCCAAGAAAAGCCTAGTCCACAAAATGTCTCAAACTGGTATCCAGTCCTCCTTGAAAATATGGAGAAAAAGAGACAGGAAAAACGTGGGGCCAGGAGGGGAGAGTAGATAATGATAAATGCACAGGAAGCTTGCTATTTCTAAGGACTTAGATAAAAATGGGGCAATTCAAAAATTGATCTCTCCAATGACATCAATCTCCTACAGGCAGATTTTCGAAACACTCAACCCAGCAACTCTCCCAGACCATCCTTATGCCAGACTTCAGAGAGAGAGCACCCTCTTGCTTTCTGCTTTCAAAAGGGGTGCTGCCTCCACTTAGTGATGTTTATAAAAATGGCAGCAGTTTCCCATTTGAATGTTAATTACTGTTGTGACACACAAGATAATTTAACCTGCTTCAGTAATTTATTCTTCCTTGTAATTAGATGTAGTAATTGGAAAATCTTCCAGAATGTAACAACACTTCCAAAGGTGAAATGGCAGGGAAAGGGAGCTTTCCCAGAGGATCTCCACTATAAATCTGGGGCTGGCTGTTCAACTGGCCATCACTTAGATGAACCGTGCCAGGGATCAGAGATGGTCCTTCTGGAATCAAGTAGGGGACACCCATACCCTTTAAAAGCTGAATGAGTCAAGTGGAAGGCAAAGCCCCAGCAGACAATTTAGAGCTGCACTGAGAAGAGTACGGATGACAAAACTTGAATGAATCCAGGAATGATACTACACAGTGCCATTTTAAACCCTCTACTCTGGGAGCTATTCACACACAGGTCAAAGACTCTGTAGAAAGAGTACAGGCCAAAAATACCACTGGGGTGTGATGGGTTCTACTCATATTACTTGATTTATGGAAGTGGTTCGGTGCTTGCCACATCATACGTACACATAAATATTTACTGAAACAAGCAAATGAGGGACTGGATAGTAAATGAACTGGTGCATGCAAGTCTTGGAAATAACTATAGCCAGCAAGTATTCAATACATAGAACATATCAGGTACCATGCTAAGCATTTTATATCTCTTTTCCTCTTCTTCCAATTTCCTTTCCATTGTACCCAAAGCCTTACCCCCATCTTTACCTAAAATCCTTTTTAAAAAACATTCTATGATGACTATTTCAATCATATACATCAATCTAGAGAACATCCCCATGCACCCATCTTCCAGATTCAGTCTTTCTTCATTTATACCCTGTATTAGTAGCCTTCCTATATTTTTTTAAGCAAATCCCAAATGTAACATTTTATCTGACAATATTTAAAGGGCTCACATTTTTTTTTACAGGGCTCATTTCTGTAAATCTCAATGTAATAATTCCTTAAATACATTAACAAGAATTCCTCAATATAACCAAATATTCAGGTACTGTCCCTTTCCCCCAACTGCACGATAATTTTTTACAGTTTGTATAAACTGGTATCCAAAAAAGGTGCAGACATTAGGATTAGTTGATATATATCTTAATCCTTTCAATTTATAGATTTCATCTTCCATCGTTTTTACTTCAATTGCTTTTCTTTTTTGGTTACTGTTAATAAAAAAAAAAAAGTAATTTGCCCTGTAGAGTTGCCTAGTCTAGATTTTTTTTTTAATTCTATCTATATGATTAATTTATTCTGTTTCTCTGTCTTCTGTACTTCCTGATAATCAGCAGTCAGAAAAAGAGGCCAGACCAGATTACATGTTGAAATTTCAGCAAGAGTATTTCACAGGCTCTACACTTCACCAGGAGACATACAGTCTCAGCTGTCCTTCTATGATGGTGTTGGCAGCCAGTGATGCTCACTGCTTGGACCCAATGACTCACTGGGGTTGCAAAATAATGAAACCTGACCCTTCTAAATCCTTTCTCGTCTATTCACTGAGCTACTTCTCCAAAAACAGACTCTCTCTTCAATTACTTGGTTAATGTGAGGTACAATTTGTAAGAGAAAGCAAGTTAAACACTTGATTCATTCCTTTTTGTTCACAGTTTTCCCCAAAATAAAGAGCAGATTCCCTAATATGATTTAAAAAAGAAATGGACCAAAGAGAATTTTATTTTTAACTAAAATTTCCTTAAGGGGACCATTCTGTGTCAGAAATACAAAACTGTCCAGTATCATAGTATGTTTGGAGGTTGGGGTAAATAAAAACATCATGTACTTTAGAACTATCTGACTCATTAGGGCCTCTTCAGCAAGCAGACTTTTTCTTAATTTGAACATCCCCAAGTATGGAAGTTCTAATAAATAAAAAATCCTGTGGATTTATTTGAGAATCTTAAATATCTAACACCTTCCTCTCAAAGTCATGATGCAGATGCTTGCCTCCTGATTCTCGAACCCAGAAGGGCAGAAGAGTATGGGCAGCAATCAACAGAGTAGTTTCCAGCAAGAGATGCTTCCCTTTGCAAACACTCCGCAGAACTCACATAGGCACAGCATGTGATGTAAGGAGCCATAAAGAGATGTGATAGAAGTAACCAAATGCCATGTAGGAACATATTCTACTGTAGTATGTACATCACATGGGTTCTATTTTTCCCCCCTAGAGATAAACTGATCACTTAAGCTACAAAAATAAAAACAGAGACCCTGGTCTCTACTTTGTGGAGCTCAGAGACACGTGTCCTTGAAATTACATGTGGCTGTGATGTAAGAAATCTGTTTATAAAATTAATAAACAGCTCACATACTCTCCAGCCCCCAAGGCTGAGACTGCTCAGTAGGAGCAGTACAGCTGACATCCTATTTGCTGCATAAAGGACTCAGGAAATTCAAAGATAATAGGAATTCTATCATCTCATGAATGGCACTCTGGGTATCCAAAGATCCCCTCTACACACCAACACAGGAAATTGCAGAATCTCTGCTCCCCATGGGTATAGATGTTTTCTTAATTTGCATGATTTTATTTAGAAGAGATAGAATTCAAGTTACTGAATTATGAAACATGTGCACAGACCGGGATGGTCTGGTTTGGAATCCATTCCCCAATAAGAGTACGAGAGGATGAAGGACTCCTATCAGATACAGTATTACTTCTGCCACCCTGTGCCAAGCACCCACGGGCTACATGATAATGTATCCTCCAGATACTCACACAGAGCCAAAGGCAGGAAAGTCAAACAGAGAGAGCTGAAAAACAGGATTCTAACACTAGCACATGGGTTTTCTGAATAAATAGCTTCACCGCCCTGCACCTTCATTTCCACGTTTTATAAAGTAGAGACAATTATCTTTGTTTATTCTCCAGGGGTATTTTGAAAAACAAAAATAATCCTCTGAAATCTCCATAGAAAGCACAATTTCAACCTACTAACGAAGGAAATAGAAAGAGAAACCTGGACAAACTGTCTCAAAGCCTGCCCAATTAGTCCAGCAGAAAAGAGAGATCTACTTCCGAGACCAGGAAATATCCACGATTGGCGGCCACTAACACTGTCCTTCTTGTCAACTCCTCCCTACCACTCCTTTGCACCCCCTTCATTCTCCGTTCTCGGGCCACCATGGCCTTCCCCTACTCCTCCTCCTGTCTCTTGTTCCTCTAGCTCTTCTCCCTCCCCTATGTCAGCCTCTCTCCCCTGCACAATTAAAGTTCCTTCCCACTGTCACCCATAGGACTGAGCTGCAGGGGACCTTAGAACTCTTCTGATCAAGATCCTGCATCATAAACGGAAAGGTGAGGCCTGAAGAGACAGAAGCCACAGGCTCAGGGACAGGTAGCCCATTATTTGCACATGGTCTTCATCGACATGTGACTCCAAGTAGAATGTTGTTGGGTGCTACACCACGCTGTGTCCTACCTGGGACTGTGCACCACTCTTACTCAAGAAATGGATCTGAAGAACCGCTAGATGCCTCTCATTGTTCTCCTGCCATTATGAAGGGCTTCGAGTCATAATCAGAAAAAGAAGATAAAACGGACCACATGAACCAGATTCAAATCCCACATCTGGAACTTCCAAAGTTCCCAGGGAGGAGGAGGCAAGAGGCTGATTCCACAGGGACCCTATCCCAGTTACTCCACCCCACACCCCCCACCCCAGTGTTCAATATCCCAAAGGAATATCTTCCATGGGTCAAATCCAAGTCCTTTGTAAAGTAAGAAAGAGCTCTGGATTCTTCAATGCGACACTAAAGCACAATCAACAACATGAGGTAGGAAAGGCTCTCCAGGGAAGCACCTAAGAGCAGGTAGGCATACTCAGCACAAAGAATACAAGGAACTTCTGTGAAGGGCCCAGTACTCAACTTCTCTAGTCTTACTCTTCAGCAGGTCAAGTAATCTTAGCCCCTTTAACTGTATCAATCTTTTCATGATACTTTTGGCTCTTGTTTAATCCTTCAAATTGTCCACATTCGCTTTTTAAAGATAGAGTCTAGAACCAAGGGCAGATAGATGAAGTCCTTAATACAAGTGAAAAGCCATCAACCAAAGTATTAGAAACTCTTATACAAAGTCCAGGGCAATGAAGGAAACCTCCATACAAAAGAGGCAGTATTCCCAACAACAGTACTTTTTAGGTAGACTAACCTGTAAACTTACGGAATATCAGAAACTAAGGAGGAAACATCAAATACAGTCTACTGAACATCACCTAACTGGGACACTCACCATGTAGCTAAACAGAAGGCCTAAGAGATAAAAGCCAGAAACATCAAGCTAAATCTTTTAAATATTAATCAAGTCAGGAAAAAGCAAGGGGGAGGGAATTAGGGTAAAGGCAAATTCCTTTTCCTACAAGGTAAAGAAAGAAAATTAAATGAAAATCCTGACTGAGCTCGTAAAATGTGTTCAGAAAAAAACAGTAGTTGGGTGTGTGCTCTTGGTAGAGGGTCTTGAAAATAATAAGGCGGCTGAATTGCGAGCACCAGGGATGTGAAGTACCAGCTCAAAAGATTATGAAAATTGAGATTTCCAAACTGAAATTGAAAAGGAGAAAGGTAAAAACAGGTCTGCTCGTCATGGGCAAGGAGGAACTTTCTATTATTTGGCTGGCTGTTTTAAATTAATATCCTGGAACATTAGCAGGTTAAAGAGCCTTAAGAAAATGACAGAGAGAGAGAAGCAAATGGAGTAGAAACAACAGTGTTTACGTCTTACTAACACAAAGGTATTACTAGAAGGATTTACAAGGTGCTAATATGACATACATCAAAGTCAAAAGGCTAGCTTTAATAAATGATGAGAAAATGCAGGTGGCACAGAAGTAAAGCCATAGGACTTGAAATAATTCCATTTATGCAGTTTTAAACCAAGTAAACTACCCCAGGATCCATGAAAGATCATGTTTTGTGATTCCCTAAGAGGCAGTATTCCCACTGCATCAAACCAGTGAAGGCAGGTGGAAAAACTAAAAGTGAGAAGAATATAAACCACCTGTCCTTTCTGAGATACTATTAGGCATGCTCAAAAAATCTTGAGACACACCTTGACCTAGAGAGGTCCCAGTCTTTAAATTCAAAGTGAAAGAAAAGCAAGTGCCCTTTTTTCTCCTCTTGGGAGATACATAGAGAGAAATCAAATCAGATGAGTAACAGTGGGTCAGTATCACTGACATCGTCTAGGTTATCAGGTCATCACACGCTTTGGCAGCATTGACTTCATCAAGACATGGCTGATGTCCTCAACACTCACCTGGCATCCTCTGGGGACAGCATTTCCTGTCATTCCCCAACCTGGACCTTAGATGTGTGATTTCTGCTTTTAACATCACATACCTTGTCAGAGACTAAAAGTTTCTGCCTCTACACAGTTCATACGTTGAAGCCCTAAATCCCAGTGTGGCTATACTTAGAGAAGGTGCCCCTAAGGAAATAATTAAGGTTAAATGAGGTCATAGTGGTGCCCTGATCCAATAGTAATTAGTGTCCTTTTAAGAAGAGACACCAGGGGGCGCCTGGGTGGCTCAGCTGGTTAAGCAACTGCCTTCGGCTCAGGTCATGATCCTGGAGTCCCGGGATCGAGTCCCGCATCGGGCTCCCTGCTCAGCGAGGAGCCTGCTTCTCCCTCTGACCCTCCCCCCTCTCATGTACTCTCTCTCATTCTCGCTCTCTCAAATAAATAAATAAATCTTTAAAAAAAAAAAAGAAGAGACACCAGATGCTCTCTCTCCCCACAAGTACACACGAAGGAAAGGCCATGTGAGGACGTATCAAGAAGGCAGCTGTCTATAAGCCAGAAAGAGAGTTCTCACCAGAAATGAAATCAGCCAAACCTTGGCCTTGGACTTCTAAGCCACAGAATTGTGAGAAAATAAATTTCTGTTGTTTAAGCCACCCAATCTGTGGTATTTTGTCATAGTGGCCTGAGCTTAGACACACATATTCCATCAGTGTTTAATAATGACTTCTCAAACTGAAGGAATAATGCTGTGTGAAGTGGGGGGCTTCAGAAATGGCTTTGACTGGGGCACCTGGGTGGCTCATTCTGTTGGGAGTCCGACTCTTGATTTTGGCTCAGGTCATGATCTCATGGTCCTGAAATCAGGCCCTGCATTGGGCTCCGCGCTCAGTGTGGAGTCTGCTAAAGGTCCTCTCTCTCCCTCTGCCCTTTCCCCCCACCCTCCACCCCTGCTCTAAATAAATAAACGAATAAATAAATGGCTTTGACTATAATAATGGTTAAAAACTACACTGACCACAGTAACACCCCTAATTGTCTATCAGTACCTACAGTGTTATCAGCTGAGTTATTTTTACAGGTAAACACATGTTTCTCCTTATTAAACAGCAGATTATAGAATGCTAACCTTTTCTTCACTACTAAAAACTGTCAAGAGCAATTCAAGTACTACAACTCCATTTTGAGAAATATAAACGCCAAAACAAATTATCTTCTGTAATGCTAACTTATGTTCACATAAATGCATGCTAAAAATACTACAAAAAACTTCTGTTGCAATGATTTTATATAAGTAAGATAATTAATTGATTTTATGTCAATTCACCTTGGTAATAATAAACTTAGTCACTATATTGTACATCTGAAACTAATATAACACTGCATGTTAACTAACTGGAATTAAGAAGTTTTTTAAAGGTTTAAAAAAATCAATAAGCTTAGGACAGTGCACTTTGGGCTTATAGAATACCAAATCATAGACCATGGGATCACAAATTCAGAGAATGACAGACTACAGACCAGAGATAATTTAGGTCAATTAGTTTTTCTTTAAATGAGGAAACCAAAGCTCAGTGATATGAGCAATATAGAGATCCCTTAATTACCAGAATTGTGTTTTTCTACTGGTTTGCTAAAGAATAATTTTAGAAAAGTTAAATTTAAAATCATAAATCTCAAAAATAAAAAGGTATAAAAGTTTTTGTTAAACTCATTAATTAGGGAACCAGTCAGATGTTATAACCTATTCAAAGGAGAATCAAAAGGGCAAACAAATATACAAGCATCAGGAATGCTAGAAAGAGGCAAAACTGACAAAGCTGGTCAGTATACATAAGGCAATCATCTATTGCATTCTCCCATCATAATTAGCTTTCCATGGACAAAATAATTTGCTTTACTACCTGATTTCTACAATAGAAAGAGTTATAAAACTGCTCAAAGATGATGAAAGGCAGAGAGAACCTGGTTGGTTGAGCTAGACAGAACACCCACTGATTTTTTTTTTCACAATTTCAAAGTCTTCCACAATTTCCCCTCCCAGTCTCTCACCATATATAAATACTATAAAACTACAAAACAGCATGATCAATATTCCAAGAGATGGAATTCAGAATCCTTGTTTAGTTGCTTAGTCAGGAAGAAGTCCAAGTTCACTTCACATCAACACAGAAACTTAGAGACAATGAAATCTCTACCATGTTGGGAGAGCACAGTCAATACTGTAACTCCTTCCCCCCAGATGACTCCTCATCATACAAAAATGCCACGAGGGTGACTGATTCGCAACCAATTCCTTAACCCAGGTGGGTGCAAAGCCTGTGTTTAAACTTGGGTCTTCTGACTCCACATCCCATATCCTTTCCACAACATCACTGGTCTAGTTAGCCCATGAGAGAATGTCTCTAATGACCCTTAAAGTCTATGAAAAAAAGGTCTACAAGAATAATTTTTCATTGTTCTTCAGATAAAATATAAAATGAGAAAAGACAAGAGAAAAAATAATCTGCTGCATAAACATGCAAAGAATGTATAATATGATAACTAGCTGATATGTTGATCAAATGAGCCCAGTTGCACAGCTCTGATCAGAGAATCTTAAGAGAGGAGTAAACAGGGTGAAGAGCAGAAACGGTGTAAGGTGAGGGCTCAAAAGCACAATGAGGAACAAGAAGGTCTTGTTCTCATGTATTCTGTGTAGGCAAGGAATCACAGCATGAACACACAACAGAATGGGAATCAAGGACTAAATTAGATATAAGATCATTGTAGACAACATTCAGAAAACCAAAAATAACATAAGTAGCTGAAGTGATTTTTCAATACCTCAACTGTGAAAAAAACAAAGATCTCAAAATCATAAGCTTTGAAACTTTTATTTTTTTTTAAAGATTTTATTTATTTATTTCTGGGGCACCCGGGTGGCCCAGGCTTTGGGCGTCTGCTTTCGGCTCAGGTCATGATCCCAGTGTCCTGGATGGAGCCCTGCATCAGGCTCCCTGCTCCGCGGGAAGCCTGCTTCTCCCTCTCCCACTCCTCCTGCTTGTGTTCCCTCTCTTGCTCTGACTCTGTCAAATAAATAAATAAAATCTTTAAAAAAGAAAAGAAGATTTTATTTATTTATTTCAGACACACACAGAGAGAGAGAGAGAGAGCACACAAGCAGCGGGGACGGGCAGAGGGAGAGAGAGAAGCAGGCTCCCTCCTGATCAGGGAGCCCTATGTGGAGCTCGATCTCAGGACCCCGGGATCATGACCTGAGCCAAAAGCAGACACTTAACTGACAGAGCCACCTAGACTCCCCAGCTTTGAAACTTTTAAATATTTTAATTAAAATGTTTCTGAATTCAGTTCATTCTTAAATAAGATTGAAGCTCTAAAGGGACCACCAAATTTCCATCTTTCTTAAGAAATAAACATGCTTTTACTCACTGGTTAAATAGAAAATTATGAGTTAAATCAAGCAAGCAAGGAAACAAACAAAACACAGTAATGGAACACATTCCTTTGGGATAACAACAATACAAAGAGGAAGGGGAGAAAATTAAAGAATATTCAATTAAGTATTCATTTCACTGAGTACCTACTGATGGAAATATTGCTACTAAGTTTCCTTAAAAATAGCTCTTTTCATTGTAGGACTAAGAAGGAAAATATAGCATGTACTTTGGTATACATTTTTCACACACACTAAGGAAGGCCCTGGAAAAAGTATTTAGCAAACCTCTTGGAGTTCAGTTGTAAACCTTTATTCATTTACAATGAAAAGATAATGAGTGAAAGATCAGGTGGGCATCTTCTGACCAGCCGGTCCTCACTGCGCATAGGAAGCCAAATTATAATCAGAATATTGTTTCATCTGGCACCGCTGTAGGAGCACGAAGCTGCATACATAAACTATCCAATGATACCGGAACACCCATTCGTTCAGCAGGGGCTGGCCCAGGCATGAATGGAGAAGAGAGGGTCCTGGCCTTGGGCAGCCCCGTCTCTGGCATGCGTCCACTGCACAAAGGGGTCTATTTGCCCCCAGCTCTGTGCAGTGGTCCCAGCTCTGCTTCCCTGAGCCTAGATAATGCCCACGGGAGCGCTATGAATATGCATCTCACCGACTCTGATTTGATTTTTTTTTCCATTTTTTCATAACAAAATCTGCCATTTTAGTCATTTTCAAGTTCACACTTCGGTAGCATTAATTAAATTCACAATGTTGTGTAACCATCACCACTATTTCCAGGACTTCTTCATCACCGCAAACAGAAACTCTGTAATGAGTTTGCTTTTTAATAAACTATATTAAGATAGGTTTTCGCCCCCAGCAAGACAAAAAGTAACTTGCCTCATTTCACTTCCCTCCTAGCCTGCTCAGCATGCTGGTGCTACCAGCAACCACATTAGAATAGTCTGGGGTTGGAATTTCAGATTGTTATTCTTTTTTACCACACACTCCAATTCTTTAGACTTTGTTAGTTTTACAGGGACCTTTGTTCTCCAATGTCACCTGCAACCCCAGTCTTCCTCTCTCTTTTACTTCCTTTTGTATATACTAGAATACAGCCTCAACTAATTCTTTGAAATGTGGTCTGCAGGTAGGAAAATTTCTAAGCATGTCCAAAAATATCCTTAGCTTTCACTCATGAGTGCAACTTTGGGAAGAGAATTCTAAGTTTAAAATAATCTTGTCCCACAATTTGGAAGACCTTATTTCATTGTTCACTGTACCCAATATTGCTTAATTAAAACCTAATGACAATCTAATTAGCAAAAATAATTCCTTTTCAAAAGGGGCACAAGTTACTAACATTTGTGGTTCACATATCCCTTTTAAACATCTCTCTTACCAGTCAGATTATAGATCTACCTGTAATTTGTTCCTTTAGCCTCTATGTTACTTTAGCTCTTGTGTTTTGATTTTGTAACTATTTTCCAGAAGGCGCATCTGTTAACGGAGAAGAGAGGCACCTCACTGCCATGCAGATACTGCACAGAGGGGCATTCTCGTATGGTGTACTCTATCTCATCCAAGACTTTCAAATACCTAGAAAGACAGTATCGTCACCTTTTTATAGATGAGAAAGCTGAGGCTCAAATGAATGAATGATGGACTCTGAGAAACAAACTGAGGGTTCTAGAGGAGAGGGGTTGGGGGATGGGTTAGCCTGGTGATGGGTATTAAAGAGGGCATGTTCTGCATGGAGCACTGGGTGTTATGCACAAACAATGAATCATGGAACACTACATCAAAAACTAATGACGTAATGGATGATTAACATGACATAATAAAATTAAAAAAAAAAATACCATCCTTCCAAGGCTGTAATAATGATTTTCCATAGGAGATTATTTGATAAAGATAAAAAAAAAATGAATGAATGATTTTTCTCAAGGCTACTCAGCTAGTAAGGGAAAAATCTAAGAGTCAACCGGTTATTCTCTGTTGGAGAAAAGAAGAAAGGAAGGACGAAAGGAAAGGAGGAAGGGAGGGAGGGAGAAACAGGGAGACAGGGCGACAGGGAGGGGGGAAGGAAAAAGGGAGGGAAGATAGGTGTATGGTTTTGTATAGAATTACCATTGATAATATTCACTAATCATTGTTCTAAATTTGAATATTGTGTCAAATCTACTATTAAAACACAGGGATACCTGGGAGGCACAGTCCAATGAGAGTCCTACTCTTGGTTTCGGCTCAGGTCATGATCTCAGGGTCATGAGAGCGAGCCCCATCGGGCTCCGAGCTGTGCATGAAGCCTGCTTGAGATTCTCTCTCTCTCCCTCTCCCTCTGCCCCTCCGCATGATCCTGCTTTCCCTCTCACCAAATAAATAAATAATATTTTTAAAACTCTATTATTAAAATACATACTCATACAACAAGAAGAGAAACATAAGAAATAAAAAGAAAAGATAAAAAAAATTTTAAGACAGAGGAGAGGCTAAGGAAGTGATTTTAAAAGGATATGCTTTGGGAGAGATTCTCAACTACCTCCTTACGATGAATGGGTCACTTCAGTCACATAGGGTAGCTACCCTTTTCTGAAAGCTGTCAGATACCTCAAGGGCAAAGTGAAGAGAAAGAGCCTGATGTATACACTGCAAACTACTGGTGTTTGTATCATGGTAGCACTCTGGTTTTAAGTCAAATTGCAGGGCCGCCTAGGAGCCTTCAGCTCAGGACATGATACCGGGGACCTGGGATTGAGCCCTGCATCAGGCTCCCTGCTCCGCGGGGAGTCTGCTTCTCCCTCTCCCTCTGCCCCTTCTCCCACTCATGCACGCGTGCTCTCTCTCTCTCTCTCTCGTTCTCTCTCAAATAAATTAAAAAACTAAAAAATCTTTAAAAAAAAAAGACAAATTGAAACTCCATCATAGGCTGCTTTTAAAGACCAAATGACTAGAATAATAACTCCCAGGTACAGCAAAGCAACTTGTTGTCAGTGACTGTTTTTAGGAGAGGCATATATTGCCAAAAACAGTGCAATTCCTTCCTTCTCTTTACAATAATTAAAGAAAAAAAAAAAACCTGACAAGGTAACAAGGGAAAATATGAGACAAGTTTAAACTCAGGATCTTATTTTCTGTGGAGCCTTATTTATTTCAAGAAATCTAGATTATTAAATGGAACCTCCATCTGCATAATGGTCTCCCAGGGGAGGTGATACAGACTATCCTTAAATGCATCAGCTTTGGAGTGTGAAAAACCTGAATCCAAGTCCCAGCTCCATCATGTACCAAGGGCGAGAGTGTTGTCAAGCTATAGAACCTTTCAGAATCTATTTCCTCAAAATAATACCTCATAAGGCTGATGAGAAGATTAAGTAAAATTGTGCATCTAAAGCACCACAGAGAGCCTAGTGCACATCAAAACCTTCATATAAAATTTCAAAAGAGTAGGAAGAGGGGGGAGTAGCTAAGCCCAGAATTAGTTTCCAGTATGAAAGCACACTGATGAAGATTAGTACCGCCAACAAGACAAAGTAAAAAACAAAAAACAGAAACAGAAAAACAAGACTGAGTAAAACATATCAAGGCTTTCTTTGCCCTACCAAAAAAGAAAAAAAAGGCAACAATAAAATAATAAATATAGAAGACAGCGAAGGTCATGATTTTCAGTTTGTCCTCCAGCCGTTATTTTTCTCTACTTCTTTTCTGAATTAAAGTATTTCAAGGTCAAAGTAAAACAGAAGGAGGAAAGCAGGAGAAAAAGAAGGTGGGAGCTAGAAAAACAAATCGGGAAAGTACAGCACCATTTTCATCACAATATCAGCAAGGACCACCACACAGTGTCCAAGCTCTGGGCGGTGCTGAGTTTGAGATCCCCTTCCACATACACTGTACAGAACATGCTGAACTAGTCCAGAGAGAAGTGGGGGGCAGGGAGCACACCCCATAGTTTGCTTCTAAATGCCACTGTTCCCACGCTAGATTAAGTGGTTGGGTACCAACTACGGAAAGACAAACCATCAGTTCTCCACGGAAGCTGTAACGGATAATAATATCCTTCAAGTCAGGGCAGGGCCGTTTGGCCATGGGCTGGTGGTGTGATTTTCAGATTCCTTGTCCTGGGTCATTCATGGTCCAAGCTCATTTTCTGGACCTACAAAGAATGGTTCTGCCTAGAACCACCACTCCAAATTGGAGTGAAAAAGTGTCAGAGCACCAGGCTAGGTACAAAACCAACATCATTCCTCGTGATTAACCTTGGGTGGTCTTAACAAGTTATATAAGCCTTCCATTTCTATAGAAGGACATTGCATTTTTAGAGCATTTTGAGGTACAAAAATCAGTTATAGCTTCAAAAGGGAAGAAAATTTCACAGATATATTTATTAAATGTGAAAACTGGGGGAGTGTACCTACATACAAAAATGGCTCTTTGGGGGGGGTGGGTAGGGGAAGAGCCTGCAGGTGCAGGGGGAGGGGCAGAGGGAGAGGGAGAGAGAGAATCCTCAAGCAGACTCCTCACTGAGCACAGAGCCTAAGGGCAGGGGCTTGATCCCAGGACCCTGAGATCATGACCTGAGCTGACATCAGACACTTAACTGACTGAGCCACCCAGGCGCCCCCAGAAATGGCTCTTAAAAAAAGAGAGACAAAAGTACCAACTATTTGAAATCAAGAGAGACATTTTGGGAACCTGAACTTTTGCCCTGTGTAGGAGGAAACCTGAAAGGTCTTCATGGATTCTAACCTCTGGTCAACCACCAATACATTATGTGCTACTAGGAAAAGCATGAGTCTCTCCAAGCGTAAATCCTTCATGTAGATCTGCCCAAGACAACACGGGGTTCTTATGAGGGATCAAATATGATAATGGAGTGTGTTGGTCCCCATACCAGCAGCATCAGCATCCTGAGAACTTCTTCAAAATGCAAAGTCTTAAAAACCCTACCCCTAACCTACCAAATCAGAAACTCCAACAATCTGAAATTCGGACACACCATAAAGTCTGAGGACCAGTGCAAAAACATATGTTAAAACAACCAGAAAACCTTAAAACAAACCTTAAATCTGAAGTTGTTATGGAAAAATTAAGGATGTAACATTTGTTTGAAGATTTTAAGGATTTTCATTTATACATAATTGGATATAGAATATAAGGGCGTGCAAGTGTGTGTGTTACAACCAGATTCACATTCCATCAGTTTCTTTAATAAATGGTACTATAAAATAAAATAAAATGAAATATAAAACTATGGCATCTATCAATATTAAAATGTATTATTACTTGGTCATAACTTTCAAAGGACTGGGGTGAATAAATGAAATTAATAATAATTCTTTAAAAGAGCAAATATTAGACTAAATGCTTTAAATCTAGTTATTAGTAAATAAAAGAGTAAGTTTCAGATTCACCTCTCTCTTGTGAAGAGAAAAAAAATACATCTTACTGGGATTTTTACATTTTCTTGGCAAGAGTAAAGCATTCGGTGCTTTTAAAAAGGTAAAATGTGAAATCAAAATAAAGAGAACATGGTTGCAAAGGATTCACTCCAACAGACAATGCAGGGCTTTATTTAATGAAATCATTATAGGAACTCTTTGAGTTCCAATAAGTATAACTAAATTAAGAACAAAATATGCTAAGAAAACTGAGAGAGAGTATTCAGATTACTGTTTCATTCTACATTCTAGGTAAGCCCAATAAAAAACATTAAACAAGAATATCCCTTATTAGAAATATTCTCAGTTTGTATTTAAGTTCATAGCTCATTTATTATCTCCAGCTAAGGAAATCCACAGTGAAGCCTCTGACACACTGCAGACAACCTGAGAGTCACTTTGCTAACATTATGAGGATCTGATGGAAAAGGGAGGAAGAAGAGATATGAAGAACAAATTGAATTTAAAAAACAGTAAGATCGGGCATCTGGGTGGCTCAGTCGGTGAAGCGTCTGCCTTCGGCTCAGGTCATGACCCAAGGGTCCTGAGATCGAGCCCCGTGTCAGGCTCCCTGCTCAGCGGGGAATCTGCTTCTCCCTCTGCCCCCACCACTTGTGCTCTCTCTCTCTCACGCAAGTGCTCTCTCTCTCACAAAAATAAATGAATAACATATTTTTTAAAATAAATAAATAAAAATTAGAAACCAGTAAGATCGTATAGGAATAGGCACAACTAATGGAAAGTTTTGTCCAAGAGTTAAACTGCCAACCATCTACCTTCATGACATGTCTATTGGTAGGATATTTTTTAATGTGCCCTCAGGGAAAAATTTACGCTGGGCAATGTACTGACCAGGGTGCCTGGACAAGAAAAGAGCAGCCGGAGAAGTGGCCCTGTGGTTTGACCGGCTGTAGAGACAGCAAAGCCACGGCCAGCACCCCGCCCACCACTATTGCCTCTGTGCTTCCCACCATTCTCTTCAGGCCTCTTGCCCACAGGATAAACCAGATCCACTACTAATCGTGGTCGGCAGCACCAACAAAAGAAGCAGGGAGGACCGACACTTCCATCAGACACAGCCGGGGTCACCTTCTCTAGTCTTCTCAGAGAGCCTCCAGCAGCCCAGCAGTGAATACTCACAGCCAGCTCCCCTGGTGCAAACAGCGGACCTGGAAGCAGGTTCTCCCCTTCTTTCTCTCTGTCCTTAATTCCAAGTGTCTTTTCTTGCCTTCCTACCTTTGTGTCTCTTTCAAACTTTCCCTTTTATTCAAGGAGGGGGAATATATACCAAAATGGCAAAGGAGCAACGCATCCTCAATTACGCTCAACCCTTCTCATGCTGGGGAATAAAAATGGACACCAATCTCTCCTTCTTGTTCTCTTTCATGTGGGGGCCCATGTGATTAAGGAAGATGTATTATTTCCATGCACTTCTCCATAGTCCCACAGTTGTAAGGGTTCCCGATTGCACCTTAGAATCGAGGACCCCCATGTGCAGCGGTGCTATTATACTAGGAAAGATAAAGATGTATCCTCCTCGAGGCTGTTGTTTAAAGGAAGCATCGTGTGTGTCTACATTTCCTGAAGGGAAAAATAAACATTTTTGAACATCTATAAGCCACAGTGTTTTGGACATTATCTCACAAATAGACGCAACAAACTACTTAGAGCAGTAGTATTTACATTTAGAGTTAAGTTCCTCAATCACATTCACCACCTTCCAAGTGCTCGATAAATGCAAGTGCCTAATGACTAGCACACTGCACAGCACTGATAAAAAACATCTCCACTGACACAGAAAGTTCTGTTGGACGACACTTGTCTTCTCCTCATTTAAGATTTTCCACAAAAATGTCTGCAGAGTTACACTTGTTCTTCTGGCACAATAAAGATAAACTGTTAAATCCGTTACTAGAGGGATGCCTGGGTGGCTCAGTTGGTTAAGCATCTGCCTTCAGATCAGTTCATGATCTCAGGGTCCTGGGATCGAGTCCCACATCGGGCTCCTTGCTCAGCGAAGAGCCTGCTTCTCCCTCTCCCTCTGCTGCTCCCCCTGCTTGTGCTCTCTCTCTCTCTGTCAAATAAATAAATAAAATCTTAAAAAAAAAAAAATCTGTTATCAGAACCCTATAGCCTTCTGCCTGTGTTCTCTGGTAGCTACCTTGTTTTTCACCCCTACAATGTTATACCCTATACCTGCCTGCAGAGAGCTCCAGTCTTTCATCCCTGACTACATACTCACCTCTCCTGAATGACCGGCAAAAATTTGGATCAAAAAAAGACAATAATCAGGGGGGCGCCTGGGTGGCTCAGTCCTTTAAGCATTGGACTCCTGATTTCAGCTCAGGTCATGATCTCAGGGTAATAGGATGGAGCCCCATGATGGACCCCGTGCTCAACAGGGAGTCTGCTTCTCTCTCTCTATCTCCCCTTTCTCCCCCTGCCCCCCCAGTGCTCGCTCTCACTCTATTTCACTCTGTAAAACAAATTAATTAATTATTAAAGAAAGACATCAGGGGTGCTTGGGTGGCTCAGGCAGTTGAGTGTCCAACTCTAGATTTCAGCTCAGGTCAGGATCTCAGGGTCCTGGGATCAAGCTCCGCATCAGGCTCCTCACTCAACATGGAGTCGGCTTGGGAGTCTCACTCTCCCTTTCCCTCTGCCCCTTACCCCTCTCCCCCCGTGCTCACTCTCTCTAAAAAACTAAAAATTAAAAAAAAATTAAAATATAAAAGACATTGAACTGTTACACATATGAAATACTACTGTTGTCTCCTGGAAATTCTTTGGCCTATATTTAGTGTGACTCCCAGGGCAGCAGCAGAAGTAAAGTCTATGCCTCAGCTCAGGAGACATAAGGAAACTGTGTGATGTGAAGTTCATGATAGTAAATAACGTAATGGTCTTAAAAATATTTAAAAGAAGGAGGAGCAAGATGGCAGAGGAGTAGGAGACGTAAATTTACTCTGTCCCAGGAATTCAGCTCAATAGGGATCAAACCATTCTGAACACCTACGAACTCAACAGGAGATCGAAGAAAAGAATAGCAGCAACTCTCTGAACAAAAAAGTGACCACTTTCTGGAAGGTAGGATGTGGGAGAAGTGAACCCGAGGCAATATTCGGGAGGATACACAGTGGGGGAGGGGGCCTCCGTCGGCCACTTCTGGCAAGTGATAGAGCAGCAGGGCACAAAATCGGAACTTTTAGAAGTCTGCTCCGCTGAGGGATGTCGCTCCAGTGTCTAAGCAGGTGGTGGAACCCTTGCTGGGACAGTGTGGTCTCAGGACCCTCGGGGTCACAGAAAGACCAGGGGTGCCTGAGTGCAGCAGAGCTCCCAGGTATTGAGCAGGGAAGCCAGCTGCAGAGACGGAGCCGGGGCATGGTCTCTGAGCTCGGGGTTGCCATAAACCGTGACCAGGGCACAGTCGGGCCACTGCTCCTCCAGCAGGGACCCAACAAGCGGAAGATCCGGGGAGACTACCTTTCCTCCCCTGGGAGGAGCGGCCCAGGAGAGCACCGCAGGGATCTGCTGGGTTTGGAGACTCCACACTGGGTCGTGCGCCAGAGATAGAAGCGCACGGTCACAGGCCCGGGTGAGCACAGAGTGCGGCTGGAGACCGGGGAGACGGGAGTGACTGACTGCTTTTCTCTGGGGGCACATTGAGGAGTGGGGCCCCAAGGTCTCGGCTCCTCCGGGGTGGAGATTGGGAGGCCGACATTTTCACTCTCCGCCTCCAAAGCTGTACGGAAAGCTTGCAGGGAACAAAAGCTCCCGAGAGCAAACCCGAGCAGATTACTCAGCCCGGAGGGGCAAGGGCGGGGCAATTCCGCCTCTGGCAAAGACATTGGGAACCATGGCAACAGGCCCCTTCCCCAGATCAGCAAGAACAGCCAGCCAAGACCAAGTTGACCGATCAATGAGAATGGCAGAACTCCAGTACTAGGGGAATACTGCACATAGAATCCATGGCTTTCTTACCATGATTCTTTAGTCTTTCAAAGTTAATTTTTTAAATTTTTTTTTTTAATTTTTCTTTTTCCCTTTTTCAACCAACATCTTATCAATCCCTTTTTTAAAAAATCTTTTTTATTTTTCATTTTTAGAGTCATATTCTATCACTTCATAGTAGTTGACCTTATTTTTGGTATATATATAAGTTGTTCTCTCTTTAAAATTTTGGATACAGTTTCTTCTAACAGACCAAAATATACACTAAATCTCTAGTGTATGTCTTTGTTCTAGACTCCTGCCTGATCACATTCTCTCCCCTTTTTTTTTAAATCCTCCTTTCTTTTTTCAAACAACTTCTTATCAATTCCTTTTATAAAATCTTTTTATAATTTTCATCTTTACAGTCATATTCCATCCCTTCATCGTATTTACCCTTATTTTTGTATATATATGAACTTTTCTTTCTTTAAAATTTTCGGAGGCACTTTCTTCTAACAGACCAAAATACGCCCAAAATCTAGTGTGTGGCACTGATCTATGCACTAGCCTGATCATATTTGATCATTTTCTGGTTTTTGTTTGTTTGTTTGTTATCTTTTTCTTTTTCTTTTCTTTTTTCTTTCTTTCCCTTTCTTTTCCCCGTTTCAGGTCTCTTCTGATTTGTTTAGTGTATATTTTTCTGGGGTCGTTGTTACCCTGTTAGCATTCTGTTCTCTCATTCATCGATTCTCCTCTGGACAAAATGACAAAATGGAAAAAATCACCTCAAAAAAAAAGAACAAGAGGCAGTACCGACTGCCAGGGACCTAATCAATACAGACATTAGTAAATGTCGGACCTAGAGTTCAGAATGATGATTTTAAAGATACTAACTGGGCTTGAAAAAAGCATGGAAGATACTAGAGAAACCCTTTCTGGAGAAACAAAAGAACTAAAATCTAACCAAGTCGAAATCAAAAAGGCTATTAATGAGGTGCAATCCAAAATGGAGGCTCTAACTGCTAGGATATATGAGGCAGAAGGGAGAATTAGTGATATAGAAGACCAAATGATGGAAAATAAAGAAGCGGAGAAAAAGAGTGATAAACAACTACTGGATCACAAGGGCAGATTTCGAAAGATAAGTGATACCATAAGATAAAACAATATTAGAATAATTGGGATCCCAGAAGAAGAAAGAGAGAGAAGGGCAGAAGGTATCCTGGAGCTAATTATAGCAGAGAACTTCCCTAATTTGGGGAAGGAAACAGGCATCAAACAGGAGGCACAGAGAACCCCCCTCAAAATCAATAAAAATAGGTCAACACCCCAACATCTAATAGTAAAACTTACGAGTCTCAGAGACAGAGAAAATCCTGAAAGCAGCTCGGGACAAGAGATCTGTAACCTACAATGGTAGAAACATTAGATAGGCAACAGACCTACCACAGAGACCTGGCAGGCCAGAAAGGACTGGCAGGATATATTCAGAGCACTAAATGAGAAAAATATGCAGCCAAGAATACTATATCCAGCTAGGCTGTCACTGAAAATACAAGGAGAGAAAAAAAGCTTCCAGGACAAACAAAAACTAAAAGAATTTGCAAACATGAAACCAGCACTACAAGAAATATTGAAAGGGGTCCTCTAAGCAAAGAGAGAGCCTAAAAGTAACATAGACCAGAAGGGAACACAGACAATATACAGTAACAGTCACCTTACAGGCAATACAATGGCACTAAATTCATATCTTTCAATAGTTACCCTGAATGTAAATGGGCTAAATGCCCCAATCAAAAGACACAGGCTATCAGATTGGATAAAAAAAACAAGACCCATCGATAGGCTGTCTGCAAGAGACTCATTTTGGACCCAAAGACACCTCCAGATTGAAAGTGAGGGGGTGGAAAACCATTTACCATGCTAATGGACACCAAAAGAAAGCTGGGGTGGCAATCCTTATATCAGACAAATTAGATTTTAAACCAAAGACTATAATAAGAGATGAGGAAGGACACTATATCTTACTTAAAGGGTCTATCCAACAAGAAGATCTAACAACTGTAAGTATCTATGCCCCTAACAAGGGAGCAGACAATTATATAAGCCAATTAATAACAAAAGCAAAGAAACACATCGACAACAATACAATAATAGTGGGGGACTTTAACACGCCCCTCACTGAAATGGACAGATCATCTAAGGAAAAGATCAACAAGGAAAGAAAGACTTTAAATGACACACTGGACCAAATGGGACTTCACAGATATATTCAGAACATTCCATCCCAAAGCAACAGAATACACACTCTTCTCTAGTGCCCATGGAACATTCTCCAGAATAGATCATATCCTAGGTCACAAATCAGGTCTCCACCGGTACCAAAAGATCAGGATCATGCCCTGTATATTTTCGGACCACAATACATTGAAACTAGAACTCAATCACAAGAGGAAAGTCGGAAAGAACTCAAATACATGGAGGCTAAAGAGCATCCTACTAAATAATGAATAGGTCAACCAGGAAATTAAAGAGGAATTAAAAATTTCATGGAGGAGCGCCTGGGTGGCTCAGATGGTTAAGCATCTGCCTTCGGCTCAGGTCATGGTCCCAGGGTCCTGGGATCGAGTCCCATATCGGGCTCCTGGCTCAGTGGAGAGCCTGCTTCTCCCTCTCCCTCTGCCTCTCCCCCTGCTCATGCTCTCTATCTCTGGGTCTCAAATGAATAAAAAAATCTTTAAAAAATAAATAAAAAATAAAAAAATTCATGGAAACAAATGAAAATGAAAACACAACTGTTCAAAATCTTTGGGATGCAGCAAAGGCAGTCCTAAGAGGAAAGTATATGGCAATACAAGCCTTTCTCAAGAAACAAGAAAGGTCTCAAGTACACAACCTAACCCTACACCTAAAGGAGCTGGAGAAAGAACAGCAAATAAAGCCTAAATCCAGCAGGAGAAGAGAAATAATAAAGATAAGAGCAGATGAAATAGAAACCAAAAGAACAGTAGAACAGATCAACGAAACTAGGAGCTGGTTCTTTGAAAGAATTAACAAGATTGATAAACCCCTGGCCAGACTTATCAAAAAGAAAAAAGAAAGGACCCAAATAAATAAAATCATGAATGAAATGAGTAAGTCAATCAGAGAAAGATATGTATAATATGACCTCACTGATATGAGGAATTCTTAATTGCAGGAAACAAACTGAGGGTTGCTGGAGTGGGGGGTGGGGTGGGAGGGATGGGGTGACTGGGTGATATAGACACTGGGGAGGGTATGTGCTCTGGTAGCGCTGTGAATTGTGCAAGACTGCTGAATCACAGACTTGTACCTCTGAAACAAATAATACATTATATGTTAAAAAAAAGAAGAAGATAGCAGGAAGGGAAAAATGAAGTAGGGGCATCAGAGGGGGAGCGAACCATGAGAGACTATGGACTCTGAGAAACAAACTGAGGGTTCTAGAGGCGAGGGGGGTGGGGGGATGGATTAGCCTGGTGATGGGTATTAAGGAGGATACGTTCTGCATGGAGCACTGGGTGTTATGCACAAACAATGAATCATGGAACACTACATCAAAAACTAATGATGTAATGTATGGTGATTAATGTAACAATAAAATTTAAAAATATATATTAAAAAAATGTTAATGAGTGGAATGTCATTATCAAGCAAGCAAACAAAAAAACTACACCTGAAATAGAGTTCCATTTTAGTTAGATTTCCTTGAAGTCCGACGGCAGTACTGGAGTGCTAGCCCACAGAATGCAGGGTGGCGCTGGGCCTCAGTAAGTTGGTGAGTTTTCATCTAAATTGTACCTTTTATGGTTTAGACGTTCTCTGTTCTAACAAAGAATACATCTCACTAAGTTATTACTCTGTAGGTCCCTAGAATACATGATCACATAGCCCGACAGGAGGCTGGGAAGCGCTGTGAAAACTCTGATTAGGCTGAATTTTGAAACAAAGGATTCAGAGCCGTTGTCAAGGTCAGCTGCTGCACTGGTTGGCTGTCTGTGATAATGGGCCACTTTCTACCTTGAAAGAATGAAGAAGGTTTTCCTAGAGTATTATATTACCATTCAGAGGACAACACTACCTTAAAGGGTAGCAAAAATAAATTGTATTGTCACTTCTGTATTTTAAAAATGCTTCCCTTTTAGAAATACCACAAATGCTTTAAAAGTCATTTATTTCATATCATTTATAAGCCAGAAGTTCTCAGATCTTTGGCAGTTCTTCAGGCCTGGATAGAGGTGCTGTTTATCCAGAATGCACCTGACATGATCTCCTGGTTGTTCAGGTTGTCCTGCTATCAGTGCGTGTGCAGCACTACTATTCTTTCTTTTTTAAGATTTATTTATTTATTTGAGAGAGAGCGAGTGTGAGCGGGGGTGGGAGGGTGGGGCGCAGGAGGCAGAGAGAAAGAGAGAAACCCAAACAGACTCTGCACTGAGCTCAGAGCCCAACACGGGGCTCGATCCCACAACCACAAGATCATGACCTGAGCCACAGTCAAGAGTCTGAACTGACTGAACCACCCAGGTGCCTTGGCAGAACTAACTATTAAATATTCTGAAAATCACTCCTGGGTACAGATCCTGAAATTTATCTTTTTTTCTTCCATTGTGTAACTGAGATAGTAAATGTCCAGCTTCCAAGTGCTAAATTTAATTGCCGATCTGTTTGCATTTTTAGCTCTAATCCAAATTAGATAAATGGAAAATCCACCGTGAAAGAAAAACACAAATGGCACTCTTCACAGTCACTAACCAGTGTATCACTGCTTGGCAAACAATTGCTAAAAATTGTTTTGAAAATTTACACAGGTAAATTTATGGAGACAATTATAGAATTCTAAGACAAGTTCTTACAAATTATGTGTTCTTTTTAAATTTTATTGTGCACTTTTTTTTTTTTTTAAGTAAAAGAAAGGTAGACTCCCACGTGCAGTGCCTCAGTGGATGTGTCTAGAGTCTTGGAAGCTTGACTCCCCTACATTCTCCCAAAAATGGACCCTGAGAGCGTGTCTGGAGGTCCTCGCAGGGAAACGCAGCTACTCACGTACCCGGGAGGTAGTATGGTCCTCCTCTATCAGGGCGGGTCGTCCTCTTCGACCAAGCACACCACTTTGGGAGGGACGCACATGGAGCTGTGAGAAAGGCAGGGGACACCCACCAAGGGAGCCAGACCACCAGAAGCAACCCTGGTGACCAATGGGGTGACAGAAGTCACAGCCAGATCACCCTCACATTCTACTGTTGGCAGTTCTTGACTATTACAATAGAACAGTTTTTATCCAGGGAAAAACAAATTAAAAAGTATTTGTTTAATTTCACCAACATTTAACATTTAAAAGACAAAGTTCTGCTAAGTACAGAAACTCAAGCAGCTTTATTTTTTTTAAAGATTATTTATTTGTTTGAGAGAGTGAGGAAGAGAGGGAACACAAGTGGGGGAGGGCAGAGGGAGAAGCAGGCTTCCCGCAGAGCAAGGAGCCCGATGCAGGACTCGATCCCAGGACCCTGGGATCATGACTTGAGCTGAAGGCAGACACTTACCAGGTTGAGACACTCAAGTGCCCCGAAACTCAAGCAGCTTTAAAAACTGGAGTTAAAACTTTTACATAAGTTCTATTAACAAAGACACCCTAGCAGCAACAAGCACAACTAGCATCCAGCTCCAGGTTTCCAATACCATTCTCTAATAAAAGAAACCAGGCTTCTTGCAGAAATGGCTGATTCTAGGACTAGAGCAGGAAACACACAGGACAAGCCTGGAGCATTTTGTAGATCCAGAAAGGAAGGACGTGCTAAAAACAGACAGACAAAAACTGCACAAAGATGGGGATATGTCAAAGGTACACAGGAGCCAAGTGAAAGAGCTCCCAACAGCCAAAGCTGGAATATTCTGAGCAGCAACATAAGTAAAGAGGTACTGGATTATAACCCAAAATGTAAAGGAAATGTCCATGAGTCCATACTGATACAATTAAATGACTAAATAAAGGAGAAGAGGCCAATCTCCTACACAGGAAAATTGCAAATAATTTATGTAAATACTTCTCCTTCAAGAATGGGGACCATAGGGTTGCCTGGGTGGCTCAGTCAGTTAAGTGTCTGCCTTTGGCTCAGGTCATGATCTCAGGGTCCTGGGATCAAGCCCTGCAGAGGACTCTCTGCTCAGCAGGGAGCCTGCTTCTCCCTCTCCCTCTATCTGCCACTCCACCTGCTTGTGCTCTCTCTGTCCCTCAAATAAATAAATAAAATCTTCAAAAAAAAATTTGTTTGTCTGACATTATAATTGTGGTAAAACCTGTAGACTGATCAAACTGCCTCTATCCATTTTTACTATTATGTGCTTGCCCTGTAGACAGTATAAAGCTAACATGGGCCCAAGCCTTCAGTTACATTCAGAACAATCTTCACTTTCCCACAAGAGAGAATAAGACAAATAAGTCCCAATCAGGCATGACTTTCTTTTTTTTTTTTTTTTTAAAGATTTTATTTATTTATTTGACAGAGAGAGACACAGCGAGAGAGGGAACACAAGCAGGGGGAATGGGAGAGGGAAAAGCAGGCTTCCCGCAGAGCAGGGAGCCCGATGTGGGGCTTGATCCCAGGACCCTGGGATCATGACCTGAGCTGAAGGCAGATGCTTAAAGACTGAGCCACCCAGGCGCCCCAGGCATGATTTTCTTATCACATGGTAGCCACGAGTAGTAATGACCCACCAATGTGTTGCACTGAATAACAGTGGGAATAAGCCTTTGGCAACCTGTTCTCCACTCACAGGCAGGCAGGCTCACCTTCCCAAGAACAGATGTAACCAGCAATGTGATCAAGGCCTCTGAGCAAAGTGCAGAACTGGTTTTAAGAGCTGTCAGTAGAAGCGCCTGGGTGGCTCAGTCGTTAAGCATCTGCCTTCGGCTCAGGTCATGATCCCAGGGTCCTGGGATCGAGCCCCACATCGGGCTCCCTGCTCAGCGGGGACCCTGCTTCTCCCTCTCCCACTCCCCCTTGCTTGTGGTCCCTCTCTCTCTGTCAAATAAATAAATAAAATCTTTAAAAAAAAAAAAGAGGTGTCAGTAGTTTCACATGATATGAACACTACCTGTTTATTTCTATTATTCAGATGAGGCCAATGAAATCCTAGTCTTTCTACAAGCAAAGCTTATTATAAGAAAAAGGAGTAAAACGGATGTGATGAAAATATCAGAATAACTTTCAATAAAAAATGGTCAGGGTGAGGTGCCTGTGTGGTCAGTAGGTTGGGCATCTGCCTCTTAGCTCAGGTTGTGATTCTGGGCTCCCTGCTCAGCAGAGAGTCTGCTTCTCCTTCTCCCTCTGCCCCGCTTGTGCTCTCTCTCTTTTGCTCACTCTCTCTCAAATAAATAAAATCTTTTTTAAAAATGGCCAGGGCTTATAGTGTTATTTGTTTAAAAAAAAAAAAAGAAATTGCACATTATAAGATTTACAACTTTCCTACCAATGAATGCTTCACAGATAAATATTCATGCAGCAATTGCAGTGGCTTTAGCAACTAAGACAGTCATTAAAGGCTTGTCATCTTGGTCCAACAATGCCCCTGGCGCCTCTAAATTATTAGATCTTAGTCTACAGCTTTGAATGCTGCAACAGCAACATAAAACAGAGAAATAAATGACCAGCATGAATAATCAAAGGTCACAATTTTCAGCAAAAGTTCGAAATTTTCTAGTTTCACCTACTTGGTAATATAAAACTATGTTAAGAAACTGTCTTGACCAGACTGAATAAATAAAAAGATGAAATTGAGTGAAACACATGAAAAGTCTGAGAGTCACAGGGCTTCTTTAAAAAGAGTATAATTAACTAACAGGCATTAGAGGGCTTTTTTAAAACTTAAAACTTCTTAATTAACTGTTTTCAGAGTTAGATGAACTGTCACTAGGCTTGTACCACATTTAAGTTGGGACTGGGCCCCAGGCTACACTCCCCAAGAGCAGCGGTGCCGGGAGCGGATCCCACCATGAAGCCAGGGAACGGGGCTCAGAGAGCGCCACCCCAAGGGAGCAGAAGAGCCCAGCTCTCTCTGCTCAAAAAGCACCCCAGCACTGAGCACTGGGTGTGTGAATAGGAAGGTAATCAGTAAACAGATGAATATACCTGCGTGTGAAATTATTCCCACTCATGTGTGCTAGTCAGGGGGCTTTGGATGTAAGCAACACAAACAATCCTGCTAATCTAAGCTTAAAAAAAAGAGAAAGTATTGACTCTTAAGGGACCAGAGCAGGGGCAGGGCTCTACTGGATTGTACCGGATAGTTCTTCCCTTCGGGACACTATCGTACATGTTTGCACCATGTCACTCAGCTCAGGGATTCAGGAGAGCACATCTGACCGCCTGGCTTGCGTTGCATATTCACCAGGGGATCTCATTACTGACACCTACACCACACTTTGATCCAGGGATGGAGAAGGAGGCATGCGAAGCAAACGTGGGGTGCTCGTCCTAGAAAGGAGAAGTACGGATGCCAGGCAGGCATGAGCTCATGGACGCCCTGACGAAGGAGCAGTGGGTCGTAATAACAAACCAATCTCCAGGCACGTTCCTTTTCATCTATCTGTTCCAAATATCCAAACAGTCTTGGAAGGTGGACATCAGAGCCCCATTTGATTAGAGTTGGAACTAAACTTCATGGAATTTCAGTTACTTAGCTAAAAGCATGTGGAATCAAACCTAGGCCTTACATTCTCTTCTGCCTCTCCACAGACATGCAAGTTTCTTATCTAAGTGTCAAGATGTGAAACATTAAATCCATATACAGTCTCAGAAATGCAAACCTGGTAACCAACAGTGAAGATAAGGACTTCTTGCCCTCATATTATCCAGGTTTTTTCACATAATATATACAGAATCCTTTTCCTTCCATGAAAACATTATTCCTTTATATATAAACCTGCAGTTTCCATGGCTAATGACAATATACAGATAACAAGGTAACAAATGCAATCCTTAGGAACAGGTTAATGAATCTGCTCACCTCTCTACCAGCTCAGAATGCCCCCTCACTAGTTCTATCAGGACATATATATGGTACTGGGAACAAGGGATCCCAGGTCAGAATATAGCACATTAGGCAAAAATCAATAATCCCTAAGGGCAAATCGTCCACCCTACTAACAAGGGGCCAGAAGCAGGAGCACGTTTTAAACCAGTGCAAGCCCAGCATTTTTCCCCTATGCAGAAAATGTGGGTTCATCTCTAGATCAGTTGAGGCACAGACATGCAATTCACTTTATTATCTGGGTCACTGTATCTGTAACCTAAGCAGATGGTAGGTGTGTTTTATGTGAAATATTTAATTAGGCCATCAGGAATGTGGTGGTACCAGCTGTTACGGCCTGCTGACCTTGGTAAAGGAGGAGATATCAGCAAAATGAGGATGACCACGTTCAGAGAAGTCCAAGAAATGGAGCCTGTTGATGAAAATAAAACCTACTCCAACTTCGTCACAACGAAGGCAATAAATGTTTGCCCAAGCACAGTGATCTGGCTCACATCACTCACCATCAGGCCCTCTGGGTTTATTAAGGACTATTTTTTTTTTAAGATTTTATTTATTTATTTCTCAGAGGCACAGAGAGAGAGAGAGCATGCGCACATGAGACAGCACGAGCGGGGGGGCAGGGGTGGCAGGAGAGGGAGAAGCAGACTCCCCACTGAGCAGGGAGCCCAATGTGGGACTCGATTCCAGGACCCTAGGATCATGACCTGAGCTGAAGGCAGATGCTTAACCGACTGAGCCACCCACGCATCCCTATTAAGAACTATTTTTAAATGATTTACACTGATACGTACAAAGGAAAAACTCTGGAAATATGTACTTCATAATAATAGGGGGCCCTCTCATGCTCAAGCTCTCTCTTTCTCTCTCAACTAAATAAAATCTAAAAAAAAAAAAATGGTTCTTATTTCTAGGTGATGAACTTACGGGTGAGTCTCATTTTCTTTTTCTATGTACTTTTATGATTTCAAGTATTTACTTTAAAAAACCAATGACTTCTACCCATTTATGTCTTTTCATATAGTACCCGAGTTCCTGAAACACTGCCTTAAGAATCCATTTTTGGTTATTAAAAAAAAAATCCTCTATCCTTTCTCACTTACATTTAAGCAATTTTTCATTTTTCATAGCCGACCTCCCCAACTGGCCTACAAAGCCCTCCAGTATCTCCAGTGCTGGATTCTTCTTCCAGGTCACATCAGGGGACTCCTGTTACAGCAAATCCCAGGCTAGACCTCGGACCCACCCACAAGAGTTCTACTGGAACCACGTGAATGCCTCACCTTTCCTCAGAGGCTCTTGCACTGTTCCTCTGACCCCTCACATCTCTTCAACCAAACCATGGAGATGTGAAGCATTAATCCACAGTCTCAGAAATGCAAGTCTGCCTTGAAAACAAGAGTTCTTAATAACAAGGACTATCTGCCCTCATCTAACAAAATGGAGTCAAAATCCTCTTCCATTCAATAGAGAGAGAATATAAATATATTAACTTGCTTACATAGAAATGAAAAGTTTGGGGCGCCTGGGTGGCTCAGTCGTTAAGCGCCTGCCTTCGGCTCAGGTCATGATCCCAGAGTCCTGGGATCGAGCCCCGCATCGGGCTCCCTGCTCGGTGGGAAGCCTGCTTCTCCCTCTCCCACTCCCCCTGCTTGTGTTCCCTCTCTTGCTATATTTCCCTCTGTCAAATAAATAAATAAAATCTTTAAAGAAAAAAAAAAGAAAAAAGAAATGAAAAGTTTCTGTGGCTAAGGATACAATATGGTGACAAATCAGATCCAATCTCTCCTCAAAGTCTTCACAAAGAAAAGAAAGGCTAGAAACAAATAACACCCTCAATTTCCTGCCCTTTTCCAGAGTGAATCCCCGGGGGCTGTTTCCCCCCCCCCCCCCCCCCCCCACTGATAATTCAGTTACAGTAATTCAATAAACTTTCATTGAACTTTGGGCCAGATGTCCACAAGATGCTGGGGACTTTTCTGGGCAACAGAGTTGCCCGCCCTCACAGAGACAATGGTCACTGCTACTTCTGCTACCCTGTCCTCATCCTGGCCAGGGCTCCCCTATAGGAATCAGCTTGTGCTGCCTTAATGAAGAACCACAGACTGGTTCTGGCTTATGCAACAGAAACGTCTTTTTTCTCCGTTCTGGGGGCTGGAAGACTGAGACCATGGTGTGGGCAGGTTTGGTGTATCCTGAGGCCTCTCTGCTTGGCTTGTGGACAGCTGTCTTGTCACTGTCCTCACATGGTCCTCCGTGTGTGTGTGTGTGTGTGTGTGCGCACGCGCACATTCCAATGTCTGTCTTTCATAAGGACACCAGTCAAAGTGGATTAGCGCTCCACCCTAAAGGCCTCCTTTTAACTCAATCACTTCTTTACAGACCTTATCTCCAAACAAATTCACATCCTGAGGTAAATGGGGATTGAGATTTCAATATATGAATTTTGGAAGAACACAGTGTACCCATGCCACCCCCTCTCCTTGGGTCCAGTCTCTCACTTGGCCCTGGCTACTTGCCCTCAGTAAATAACAGTCTCAAATCCTGTTCATATTTTAAAACACTAGCAAGCCTCCCTAGCCCTTATCTGCCCCAGGTTCCATCTGGCTGCTTTCCTTAATGGTGGCAAGATGTGAAAATACCCTGAACTAGGAGTCTCCAACTCAAATTAGAAGGGCAGACCATCAGTGGGCCAGGTGGAGGAACAGAGGGACCAATCACATCTGAAGGTAGAAAGGCAGAAGCCATAGGCCACTGCCAGCTAACTGTACTTAAGTGTGAAAACAGGAAAGAGGACTTCAACCACCTCCATTTTTTACCTCAACCTTTCTAACTGATTCAGTTCTTCCCAGTTTATCTCTGAACTCAGGGAAAAGACCCTACAAGCAAAGCATTCCCTGACGGGAACTGAGAGTATCCCCTCAAGCATCCCCTGCCCACAAACAGTATACTCAGTGGATCTGCCTGTAGCTCGCTGCAGTCAGCCTGTCCTGAGTGGTGATCACTCTGCTCTTCCTGAATACACTTATAGTTTATGACAATTTGGAGCCTGCCTCAGTTTACCTCTTTAATTAGGTAGACATACCTAACATCCTATATTCACTTTAATTTCAAAAGGGAAATCAAGGCTCCCACGTATTAGAATTACCATTTCAGCCAAGGTTCTCACACCACACTTGGAAAATGGCCCTCATTTATCCCTGGTGTGGCATTCATAGTAAGAATCAGATTTTCTCCTGAAAATTTTACATGAAATATTATTTTTTTTAATAGAAAGAGAAAGAGATCATGCACCTGGGTGGGGGCGGGGAGGGGAGCAAGCAGACTCCGGGCTGAGCACAGAGCCAACATGGAGCTCAATTTGAAGACTCTGAGACCATGACCTGACCTGAGACCAAGAGTCAGACCCTTAACCAACTGAGCCACCAGGCAGCAATGAAATAATATTCTTTAACTATTCAACTACATGTGAAAAGAATAGAAAAAAAATAGAACACTCTAAAAATATATCTTATAAAAAACTAGAAACAATTTAAACCCTAAATGAATAAAAAGAATAAAATTTAAAAATTAAACACACACCAAATTTTATTTACCCCTTTATTTTTATATTCAGCCATCCTGGAAATCTGAATTACGTGTCCTCAAATGTTTAGATACTCTCAAAGAAATCAGAAAACTATTGGTGACCCAAACTACTATTAAAACAACTATCATATAGCACAAATGATACATAACTATACATCAAAATAGGGAAGAAAATTCTACACTGAAGTGAACATTCCTCCATAAACCAACATGAAATTTTCTTTAAGAGGAGTTCTGAAATATCTACTGGGAAAAAACCCACATGAATTCGGTGGGTAAATGAACTAGTTGAATAAATTAAACAGGTATTTGTGTGTGCTGAATATCCCAATCAAGAAATAAATCGAGTTAGCATCATTCGGAAAATTCTAGTGGTTCAAAAAGCCACACAAAACCAACAGAGAAAAAACACTGCACAGAATTTATGTGCTTGAAAAAAAAGGTTGCAATTGTTATTTTTCTCTTGTGACAAATGCAAAACAAGCAAAATCAATAACCAATTTTATTCTAGATTTTTATCCACTATAGTTCATAAGGGCAATTTGGTATACTCCCTGAACAGAACCCCTGACTCAGCATCTTCCCAGACAACTAAATCTGTCATTCTAACCAATACATAACTCATCATATAGGGCAGAGAGAACACTTTATATCTAATACTTTAATAAAACTCAGGAAAGGTTGGGAACACCTTAAAACCTTGGGTATTTTAGAACAAATATATCACATTTAAATATAATTTTAGAAACTGTATCATTTCAGCTGATTTAAGAATGATAAAAAGCCAAATTTATGGTAATTGAATCCATATTAATTTTTCAATTAACTTTTCAGAAATAATGATTTGCCACAAGTACTCTCAGACTCAGAAGCTTCCTAAAAAACAAAACTGAGTTTCCCAAACATTTCATTACTGGGCATTGGCCAGGAATACCATCCTATTCCAGCACACAGGCAGGTATTAAGACTTCAAATTACCTAAAATGAACATAATGACAGGTCACTTCTATACAGATAACAGACACTGAATATAAAAATTACATTTGAATTGTTTGCTTTACCCCAGCTATTTGAATAAATGTTTTATATGAAACATCACAAAATCTATATCCTGGGTATAAGTCATTCATACAATTACATCTCTTTTAATTACAGCTTTTCCATGCACCTGTGTGGCTCATTCGTTCAGCGTCTGCCTTCAGCTCAGGTCATGATACCGGGGTCCTGGGATCGAGTCCTGCATCGGGCTCTTTGCTCAGCAGGGAGCCTGCTTCTCCCTCTAAACCCCCCAACTTGTTCTCTCTCTCTCTATTGTGTGTGCGTGCACGCATGCAAAAATAAATAAATAAATAAATCTTTTTTAAAAATTACAGATTTTCCTCAGCTTATGATGTGGTTATACCCGAATAAACCCATCATCAGTCGAACATTTTATAAAACAAAAATGCATTCAGTACACCTAACCTACCACACAGCATGTATTATTCTACCCTACTGTTAATATGCTCAGAACACTTAAGTTAGCCTACAGGTGGTCAAAATCAAATAACACAAAGAGCCTATTTTATAGGAATACTGTAATGAAAGCAAAAACAATGCTTCTATGGGGACAGAATGTTTGTAAATATGTAGGTTGTTGAACATCATGATCCCATGGCTGACAGAAGATGTGGATTGCAGCCTCTGCCCAGCATCGCAAGAGAGTATCATGCTGCCTAGCACTAGTCTGGGAAAAGATCCAAATTCAAAATTCCAAGTATGGTTTCTAATGACTGTGTATCACTTTCACAGCATTGTAAGGTCAAAAACTTGTAAGCCAAACCATTGTAAGTCTAGGACATCTGTATTCTTCAACATCATCAGATTCTATTATCTGTATGTTTCTCTTCCTTATTTTCTTTCACTTTTTTCTTATTTATCCTTGGCCCATGTTATTATGTGAACCTGGTTTTGTAAACCTCAAAATCTCCCAGAGCTCCAATATGGAACACCTAAGTATGTGTCCTCTTATTTCCATCTAAAATTCACAATAAGGAGTGGAAAAGGACAAGGAATTGGGAGCTACTAAATAAAGCTGATTGGAAACAAACCATATCATATGAATGTGACCCAGGGAAAGGGCCATTTATGGTAACATTTATCAAGGACATTTATATGAAGAGCAAAAGCTGAAAGAGCATCCAAAGAATAGCTGAAGTATATAAAAAATTTAAAAAGGAAAGAAAAACGGGGCACCAGGGTGGCTCAGTCAATTAAGCGTCCGACTATTGGTTTCAGCTCAGGTCATGATCTCAGGGTCCAGAGATCAAGCCCCACATCGGGTTCTGTGCTCAGAGTGGAGTCTGCTTGGAATTCTCTCTCTCTCTCCCCGTGCGCCCCTACCCCCACTCGCAACCCCCCCTTAAAAATAAGTAAATAAAATCTTTAAAAAAAAGAAAAGAAAAGATGCTCTAAAGTTTAGAAATTTATCATTATGAGACACGAAACATGTTTTTCATCTCTAAGTGGAAGGGAGACAAATAAATCACAGGTACCTGGTGGAGTTTGGGTTTGCTTAAGAAAAGGTCTGAGATTTGCCTTTTTTGGTTGACATGTTAACTGTACCTACTATTCAATCTCAAGTTGTCACAGGAACCCCATCAATAAGACTGAGACAAGGACCAGAGACCATGGAGCTGGAATCAGTGCACTGTGGGGGTTACTGCTTTGCATTAACTAGTCTAGTTAAATAAGATGTGTAGACTACCTCTGGGGATACAGGAGCAGATCTGCATTCTCAAAATTTTTAAAAATGAAGAGTGACAGGAAAGAATCAGCCTCATTTTTGCAAAATCACCCTGGGAGAAAGGGCTGGGAAAATGAGTGGAACGTGAGGTGAGACCACAAACACTCTTTTGGCTTAAAATACAGGAAGGAAGGTCTAACTGGTCAGGGGAAGAAAGAGGAGCCCCATATCTGTCTGCTTAAATTTTGAGCAACTGCTTAAGTCTTTCTTTATGGAAAGATGACTATACAGGAGAAAGCAAAGGATGAGCCTATGAAAACTAAGAGCTTCAGGACAAGGGGCACATTCCTCTGTAGGCACTCAGGACGTCATTTGTAAGGGACTTACTACGGTCATTACCTGTCAAGAAGACTTACGCTTTGTATTCTCAGTGAGATATAAAAAACATGGCTCCTAAAAGAACAAAAGCTAGGGATGAATATGATTTGCAAAGTCAACAGGTTGAGTTGTAAAGGAAAATGGCTATGATTTTATAACAATAAATGGAAGTTTTTTTAAAATTCACATCCAGGGCAATAAAAGCAAAAAGGACAATACAGAAAATCAATCCTGAAGAGTAGATGACAAATCAGAGAAATTCTCCAAGTTATTAGAACTGAGGTCAGCAAACTACAGCCTGAAAGTCAAAGCTGGCCTGCCATCTGTTTTTTTAATATCCTGTGATATTAAATGGTTTTTACAGATGAATACTTACAATCAATCAATGATAAGGAGCTTTGAACCCCAATTAATCAAAAACTTCTCTCCCCCAAAGAATTATATTCCGCTCATAAGATCGATATTACCAAAAAAAAAAAAAAAAACCCAAACAAAATTCTACTCATTATATTTTGAATTTCATCAATAAAAAATTTATAGAAATTTGTTTTCCCGTGTTATATAAATGGCTACATAATATCCTCAATTTTGCCTCATGGTTCACAAAGTATAAAATATTAATTATCTGGCTCTTTACAAAAAAAGCTTTTTGACCTCTGCTTTAGAGGAAAGAGAGAGATCTACAGGCTAGAAAAAAGAAAATGGCTATGGGTTCAGGGAGAAGAAATCCAACCAATGAATAATGGGTGTTTCAAAGAAGAACCAACACAAATGGGAGTGATAACCAGAAATATACTTCAAATAACTTTTTCTGATCTAAAGAAATGGCTAAATCTGACATCAAAGGGGATTTCAGAACATTCGGCATAGGTAATTCAAAGTGACTCACACTTGAGACAACCCTTAGTAAAATTTTTTTTAATTTTAAGGTTAAAGAAAAAAAATTCTGACGACATACAGACAGGGTTGGGGCAATGATAGCAGGACAGGTTGCCCAGGAAGAAGCAAAAACCAGACTGGCCCTGGACTTTCCCTCCACAACAGTAAAACAATGGCATGGCAGAGACACTTTGACTTTTCTCTTGAAGAAAAAAAAATTGTGACTCAGGAATTTCATATTCACATACACTGATGTTTTATGTCTAAAAGTCTTGAAGACACTTTTTCAGAAAACTGACCATCTACCCAAACTTTCTTAATAGGTGTCCGTGTGTATTTTTTTTTTCCCCAGGCAACAGAGGTGAGTCACTAGGAGTGTAAGGTTGCAGAGCACGGACTCTGGATAGAGACTGGAACTGATTCAGAGTCCTGGCTCCAGAAGATTAGTAAGCACAGACAAATTATTTCAGCTCTCGGTGCCCCCATTCCTTCGTCTGTACAGGGGGCTTATTAATGGGACGTAGCTTAAAACAACATGGAGAAGACTGAAGGTGAGTTAGCTCATCTAAAGGGCTGAGCGCAGTGCCAACGGTGGTACTTTGTAAATACTTAATAAATGTTAGATGTTGCAAAGATTATCCTGCACACTACCAGACAAAAAGAAATTGAGAACCAGAAAAATGGAGAATATGAAGTATTAAAGCACTGATGCTCAAAAACCACAGTTCAGGGGCGCCTGGGTGGCTCAGCCGGTTAAGCGGCTGCCTTCGGCTCAGGTTATGATCTCAGGGTCCTGGGATCGAGCCCCATGCTGGGTTCCCGACTCAGCAGGGAGTCTGCTTCTCCCTCTGCCTCTCGCTCTGCCCCTGCTCCTGTGCTCTCTCTCTCTCTCAAATAAATAAAATCTTTAAAAAAAGTTAAAGTCAAGTCGAGATGATTGTAAACGTGGAAAAGGCAAAGAAAAACTCGTGAAGAAGAAAATAAAACAAAAAATTAAAATTCATTAATGATACAGTTTTAGAAGACTACATTTTAGAAACTGGGGGCATTAGAGTCAAACTATATTGTTTTTTCAATATATATCAAAAAATAAATTTAGTTTGTAGATTCTGTAATTAGGTTTCACTTCCAATCAGAGGAGAGCACAAAAGCAAACAAAACCAAGTTCATGTTAGAAAACAGCAAGGAAGCATGAATGTAGAAAACAGGAATCACCTATATGTTGTGAAAATAAATGTAAATTATTTAAACTCTAACCAGGACAAAGAACTTAAAATATTCAAGAAGCAAAATGAACATAAAGGTTAAAAATTAGAGAACAGGCAAAGAAATGTAAAACATAATCAGAACAAAAGCAGAGTTAACAAATTAAAATTAGGTAACATAAAATCTGAGCAAAACCAAGACCTTAGGGCAACTTATATTGCTACCAATCCTATAATGGAACAACTGGGAGCCTTTCATCCTTCAGTAATATAACCTCAAAATATGAAAATCAAAAGCCATTAGAAATGAGTAAGAGTGAAAACAAATTGCAGCAGAAGACTGGGAAACACAGCATTCAATCCACAATTACAGTTGTGGAAGATTTCACCTGCATGGTTGGATTATTAAGCACATCCACTCTGGATCCACCAAACAATATCCTACTTGTGAAAAAATGTCCAAGACAGAGTCTGAACAACTGATCATCTCTGAAACAAAATGATATAAATACATGGACTATATTCCAAAAACTAGAAAGTACTAAACGTAAATACAAAATTCCATCTATCTAAAACTCAAAAAGCATATCTATAACAACATATTTCTTAGAAAATAACAAAAAGAACTCATAGTATAGGCTGCAGCCAACACTGTGCTTATAGTTCAATTCATGCCCTTAAAGGCTTTCATTATAAAGCTGGGGGTTTTTTTGTTTCGTTTTTTTAAAGAAAGGCAAATATATTAAACATTCAAGTTAGTAAGAGCAGGGGCCTTAAGGAAATCATGAGTTAGGAAACAACAGAATGCACATCAAAAGAGCCTGGGTGGCTCAGTCAGGAGACCATCCAGCTCTTGGATTCGGCTCAGGTCATGATCTCAGCGTCATGGGATGGAGCCCTGTGTCTGGATGCACATTCAGCAGGGAGTCTTCTTGGGATTGAGATTCTCTCACTCCCTCTCCCTATGCCCATCCTTGCCTGTTCTCTTTTCTCTCTCTCTCTCTCCATTCTCTCTCTCAAAAAAATAAATGAATAAATCTTTTTTAAAAAAGAATGTACATTAAATAATGGAACAGGAAGCTAAGCACCCTCTTTACTACAGTAGTAAATACATTAGCGATGGGGCGCCTGGGTGGCTCAGTTGGTTAAGCGACTGCCTTCGGCTTAGGTCATGATCCTGGAGTCCCGGGATCGAGTCCCGCATCAGGCTCCCTGCTCAGCGGGGAGTCTGCTTCTGACTCTGACCCTCCTCCCTCTCATGCTCTCTGTCTTTCATTCTCTCTCTCTCAAATAAATAAATAAAATCTTTAAAAAAAAAAAAAAAGTTTAAAAAAAAATACATTAGCGAAAAATCTAGACAGGCTTAACAACAGAGAACCATATTAATTTTCGCATATTTTTTCCAGGAATATTTCTTTTACTATCAAAAGCCACATTCATAAATACTGTAATGAAATGTGATAATGTCTTTAATGATAAATGAAAATGTGGCATATAAAATTATATACGTAAAGTAATAGCAACTGTGTGATAACAAAAAGAAAAAATATATAAACACAGAAAAACTGCAATAATATCTACAGGTAAAAACATGAATAACATTTTTAAAAACTTTTCTATATTTTCCCTATTTTGTAAAATGGGTATTCATTACCATTATAATCAAGGAGAAAATCGCAATATTTTTAAGGCAATTGAGTGCCGTTCTCACCTTTTTTTTTGTAAAGATTTTATTTATTTATTTATTTATTTGAGAGAGAGAGAGAGAGAGAGAAACAGCATGAGAGGGGAGAGGGTCAGAGGGAGAAGCAGGCTCCCCGCTGAGCCAGGAGCCCAATGTGGGACTCGATCCCAGGACTCCAGAACCATGACCTGAGCCGAAGGCAGTCGCTTAACCAACTGAGCCACCCAGGCGCCCTCTCACCTTTTTTATTTTTTTAATTGAAATATAAATGATAGGGCGCCTGGGTGGCTCAGTTGGTTAGGCGACTGCCTTCAGCTCAGGTCATGATCCTGGAATCCCAGGATCGAGTCCCGCATAGGGCTCCCTGCTCAGCGAGGAGCCTGCTTCTCCCTCTGACCCTCCCCCCTCTCATGTACTCTCTCTCATTCTCGCTCTCTCAAATAAATAAATAAAATCTTTAAAAAAAAAAGAATATAAATGATATATAACATTATATTGGTTTCCAGTGTACAACATAACAATTTGATACTGGTATACATTGCAAAATGATCACCAGAGTTAAGTCCAGTGAAACATCCATTACTATACAAAGTTACAAAATATTTTTTCTTCTAATGAAGATTTTTAAGATCTACTCTCTTAGCAACTTTCAAATATGCAGTACAATATTATTACCTATAGTAACTAATTGGACATTAAAGCTTCAGGACTTAGTTATTTTATGCCTGGAAGTTTATACCTTTGGCCTCCCTTTGCCCATTTCAACCATCCTCCACCCCCCATCTCTGGCAACCACCAATCTGTTCCTTGTATCTTTGCAGCTCTCACCAGTCCCGTTACCGCTATTCAAGTTCACATTTCTGTTTTAGGTGCTATTAATTCTTCTTGTACATTTAGAAATATTTGAGGCATTTTTAAAACTACACACTGTTGGGGCACCTGGGTGGCTCAGTTAGTTAAGCGTCTGCCTTCGGCTCAGGTCATGATCCCAGGGTCCTGGGATCCCATCCTGCATCTGGCTCGTTGCTCAGCAGGGAACCTGCTTCTCCCTCTGCCTGCCACTCCCCCTGCTCATGTCCTCTCTCTCTGTCTCTCTCTCTGACAAATAAATAAATAAAATATTTTAAAAAAAGAAAACAGGGGCGCCTGGGTGGCTCAGTCGGTTGGGCGTCTGCCTTCGGCTCAGGTCATGATCCCGGGGTCCTGGGATCGAGCCCCGCATCGGGCTCCTTGCTCTGCGGGGAGCCTGCTTCTCCCTCTCCCTCTGCTGTTCCCCCTGCTTGTGTTCCCTCTCTCTCTCTGTCAAATAAATAAATAAAATCTTAAAAAAAAAAAAAAAAACCATGTAATTTTCAAGTCTTTTGAGATGAGTGATCAGTAACTGTCCTGTGCCTTTTTAAGTCAGTGCTGCATATCAAACCACTGTCTCCCTTCAGAGGCCCAATTAAACCTGCACATTCCTCATTGACACTGGCTCTCATGAAGAGCCACACAGGCAGGACTTCCCAGGTGACTTTGCAACACAGCTTGAGTTATTTTTCCATCAAGATGCCAAATGTCAAAATAAGCCCAGCTATTTGGGAGCTGTCATGTTTTATTAGAAAAATTATTATTTCCCTATAAATCTGTGATTTCTAAAGTCTTAAGAGACTTGAAACATTCTTAAATGTAATATTGCCTATATCTTGGTGCAATGGCTTTTCATCTAGATGAATATCCCTCTATGTATATAAAGTATGAAGGAAAATCAACTTGGTATACAAAAATTCAAGTGACGAGGAACTCTTTAGATGCAACTATTCTATAGAATAAGATTATGCATTTTTGTTTTGGGTCTATATAACAAAATAATTCTAGAATGATAGTTATCTTTGCTGCATATGCTAAGTGAAAGCACAGTTATCTCTCTGCATGCACTTTTTGTTTCTGCAACAGAGCTGCTGCGAGAACCATCACGATGGCAGCAAATTAAATAAGGGGAGGAGGAGAGGCCCGGGCATCGTGAACAAGGCCAGGATTATTCCACTGACATCATGTGGTGAAGTGCATTACCATGAGCTGATGTCACCACAAAATGTACATAGATACTATTAAGCTGAAATTAATCTAAACATGTGGATGCTTCCTTTCTCATTAACTCTGCATTGATAATAGAGTTAAATATTCTAAACAGTTCATTTCAAAGAGATTATGACTCTTTGCCAATACTCAAAGTCAGTAATAACTCTTCAAATATTCATTGCTTGTCTTATTCTAAGTACTGAATTCCTGGATGCAAATACACAGGTCCTATTAGCACTAATGGAAGTTACGTATTTGCACCAAGGAGAGAACATACATCCAGGAACCTGTTCTCTGTTGCTTCTAGGCAATCATGGTGCATTTTCTCTTGTGGACAAAATAAAAATGCATTGCTAGTTATGTGGAACAACTCAGGTGTTATAGGCACTTCTATAACATATAAGAATGCATTAGCCATAACCAACTAAAGTCGTTTTGGGCTCATCATCATTCAAGCTGAATTAATAATATTAACCAGCATGTGGGATGAGGGAAAACACAGTGCAGAGCAACATTAAAACCCCTTTCCACCCAAGCATAATTCATTTTGATCTTTACTACTTGATTCAGCTAAAGGTCAAACCATATATGATGGTTTAGATCCAGAAAATATATTATTTTGCTGTGCAGTATGGTCTAAAATGAGGGCAACTAATTTAAAAATGGAAGCAATTTGGGAAATAAAAATGAAATGAAAAATGTCTCCATTATGAAGCATATAAATTAAGTTCTACTACTGATTACTGCCAACTTTTAAAATCTCCCCACTCATACTGGTAATGCCTTAATTTTCTTCCTGTTGTGTTGATACCTTCAATGAACAAGCACTCTGGTGAGGGACCAAAACCAAGGTCAGAAATGTTAGTGATGATAAATGACAGACCTTAATAACTTTTGAACAGTTTTAAATGTACAAGTCATCTATGAGTCATTTAGCTTGATAGATGAATGGTTAACGAGCTACAAAAACTACTAAGAACCACGTGTTAGTCCATACTGCTACATGGCATGAGGCCAAGATCTCAAACATGGTGTAATAAAGAACAAAACTGGGCACTGGAGCATATATAACTGGAGGAAGAAAAAATGAATCATCTTAAAAGACTATATGAAAAATAATTACTCAATAATTTACACAAATAATGTATAAGCACAAAAGCCAGATTCATGACCAACAGACCACTGAAATGTTACCAGGTTTGGGATAGAAAAAATTAGATGACCAGTAGATTCAGGTGTTCGCTTGTTCATCTGTGGGGTTTTGTTTATTTTGTCTTGTTTTTGCTTTCAATGAAAGGCAATGTGAAAATTTTAGTCTTTATTGCAGGCTGTTTGGATTGGGGCTTGTATACTAGGTGTGTACTCCCATTTTTTGCTTTTGGGTGAGTCACAAACAGCAATGGTAGGCTGCCTTCCAACATCCTCCTGGGGGACATCCACAGAGCCAGTTCTGGAAGGACCCCAAATTAGTCTAACCCTGCAGAATCAAAAGGACTTCTAATATGGAGAGACTTAAGAATCAAACTAAAAGGGGCGCCTGGGTGGCTGAGTCGGTTAAACGTCTGACTCTTGGTTTAGGCTCAGGTCATGATCTCAGGATCCTGAGATGGAGCCCAGAGCCTGGCTCTTAGCTCAGTGGGGAGTCTGCTTCTCTTCCTCCCCTTCTGCCCCTCCCCCAGCTTGTGCTCTCTCTCTTTCTCTCTCTATAAAATAAACTCTTAAAAGAAAAAGGAATCAAGCTAAAAGAGGCACAGATTGAAGAAATTATAGTTTCCCCATTATTGAATTAAAACTCACAAGTGACATCTTGCCTGGTAACAGTGAAGAAATTTTCACTAATCCATCCACTTGAGTATTTCTCAAGAGGGGTCCTCCTACCACCAGTATATCACAATCACTCAGGCAGCTTGTCGAAAATACATATTCCTACCTTACCTTCCAGGTCTTAGGTAAGAAGACCACCAAGAGTGGGACTGGGAAAGTCTTTCAACAAGCTGCCCAGGAGATTCTCATGTGCCCTAAAACTGGACAGCAATGGTCCTCAGAGGAAGGCCCAAAGGGCTCTTCACGACACCACATTTGCACCTGCTGCTGCTAGTTCCCCTCTCATTTCCTACATCACACCGACCGTGCGCATGTCAGCAATACAAGAGATACCAGACTCTTAAGAGCAGCATGAATGAATGGATAAATGCATGTATGGATAAGTTCATAGTATTTCTGAAATAAAACAGGAATTCCGACTCCATTAGAGTTGGCGCTACAAATCCATTCACAGCTCTCTAAAAATCCCCACAGTGCTCCAAATTTTTCAGCCTATGTATCTGACACTCTGGTCTGAGCTTCTCAAATATTGATCACAGTCAACTGTGAAAAAAGAGGAAATGCAAGGCTGTGATTCTGGTTTCTCAGAAACGTCACGAAGCTCTACTGCATTCTACCCTGCATAGCAGGCTGGCAGACACCACCACTGTCCCAAGCACAGCTGCTGGGAAAGTCGTTGCTTAGCAACAGCAATCAATGCTGTATTTCCTCTGCACCATTTTCCTAAAGATTGAGAGACTGCTCCAAGGTATTATTTTCAAATACCTTCTGTTTCACTGACCAAACATGTTTGTTAACATTTCTAATATGCAAAAAAAAAAAAAAAAATCAGGAACCAAATCAGCATGAGACTTCAAGAGAAGAGAATGAGAGGTCAGTATAACACAGGGTGTTTTGGGATTTGTTTGATGAAGAAAAATTCTTTGACAGCTCACTGACTTTATTTGCTATACCCTTTCATTCTGCCATTTTAGAATTGATTTCTGCTAGCTCCTGGGAGATGAAAGCCATTAGCATTAATTATCATTCTAAATGCAGATCCACAAGGTACCGCCATAAAACACAAAAAGCAAAGGATTTTCAGAATCTGGTTTAATACACATCTCACATCTCTGTTAAAACTCGTGTCTCGGTTACATTCTTTTTTTTTTTTTAAGATTTTTTATTTATTTATTTGACACAGAGAGAGAGACAGTGAGAGAGAGAGCACAAGCATGGGGAGCAGCAGGCAGAGGGAGAGGGAGAGGGAGAAGCAGGTTCCCCGCAGAGCAAGGAGCCTGACGTGGGACTCAATCCCAGGACCCTGGGATCATAACCCAAGCCGAAGACAGATGCTTAACCGACTGAGCCACCCAGGCGCCCCGTGTCTTGGTTACATTCTTACACTAGCAACATTTTCCAACATCCTTCCTCTGATAGTACAAATCTTTCAGATGGGCAATGCTTATAATTTAAATTACTCGCTGCTTCTGATACAATTTACAAGCTAAATTCCATACACACAATACTAACACTGACTTTGGAGGAGAAGGTAAGATTTTTTATTTCAAATACACCAATATGTCCTACCAGTGAATGGATTCTTCATACAAAAACAAGAGCATTATGTGATGCTTTCCAATAAAAAGAATTGATATTTGTTTAAAGTACATATACAGATGTATTAGTCAGTGGTGGAACCCATTCAGGTGGGTATTATGTAATAATTATTTTCCACATTATTGAGCATCTATTATGTACAAATCTCTATGGGCAGCATAAAGATGAGTAAAATGTGATCCCTGTACAAATCATGCTAGAAACAGTCACATCAATAGTAATACAGAAGAATATGGACATTACCTCAGATATTTGTTTAGTTACAACAAATGTCCCAGTTAATATGGGTTGTATCTGCAACACAGACTAGATAAATAAAACAGAGTCCAAAGCCTTTATTTTTTATGGTAACATTCAGTATTGGTAAGGATGTAGTGAGATAGAAATACCACCATGAACTATAAATACATCAGGCCAGTAAAGTAAATCAAACCTTCTGAAAAATATTTGCCATATGTAATAAAACTATTTAAAATATGCATATGTTGAATTTTGACATACTAATTAAATATCTAATAAACTATGTTAAGGAAATAATCAAAGATGCCAACAAAAAAGATTTATTTCAGATATATTTAAAACAGTAAATACTTATATACCCAAATAGTAGAATGATTAAGCAAATAATGATACAGCCATATGATGAATATTATTAAAATATTTTTCAAGAGTATTTTATAAGAGCTAGGGAGTATAATACTAAGGGAAATAAGTCTGTCAGAGAAAGACAAATATGTGATTTCATTCGTACGTGGAATTTAAGAAGCAAAACAAACAAGCAAAAGAAAAGAGAGAGAGAAAGAGTGGGGGGAGGGGCAAAGGGAGAGGTAGAGAGAGAGAATCTCAAGCAGACTCCATGTTGAGCGGGGAGCCAGATGTGTGGCTCAATCCCACGACATATGAGATCATGACCAAGCAGAAACCAAGAGTCAGATACTCAACTGACTGAGCCAAACAAACTCCACCAAGAAACAGACTCTTAATAATAGAGAACAAACAGGTGGTTACCAGAGGGGAGGTGGATGGGGGATGGGTGAAATAGGTGAAAGATTAAGAATACACTTACGATGAGCACTGAGCAATGTACAGAAGTATTAAATCACTACACTGTATACCTGAAACTAATATAACACTGTATGTTAACTATACTGGAATTAAAATTAAAAACTTAGTTTATTAATATATATATCAGAATCTTACTTGAACTTCTATTTACAGATTTTTAATTTTCATCTGAGAACTTCAGCCCTTGGGGTCCCTGGGTGGCACAGTCCATTAAGCTCATGATTTCAGCTCAGGTCATGATCTCACGATCCTGGGATTGAGCCCAGCATCCAGCTCCATGCTCAGCGGGGTGTCTACATGAGATTCTCTCTTCCTCTCCCTTTCCCTCTGGCCCTCTGCCCTGCTCACACTCTCTCTCTTTCTTTCTCTCTCTCAAATAAATACGTAAATCTAAAAAAAGAACTTCAGCCCTGGTCTCCTAAGCACTGACAACTTGAGTGATAAAGTATTTAAGTTTCACAAGTATTTTTGGATCAACAATTTGCATTTCCATAAATATGTGATAAAGTAGGTCAATATTTTCACAGAGGGCAGTTACAATAAAGTGTATAAGATAGCCTAAAGAAAATTATTTTTTAAAAAGATTCATTTAGTTATTTGAGAGAAAGAGAGAGTGTGAGTGGGGGGCGGAGCAGAGGAAGATGGAGAGAATCTCCAGCATGACAAGGGGGCTGGATCCAATAACCCATGAGCTCACGACCGGAGCCAAAACCAAAACTCAGAGCCTTCACTGACAGAGCCACCCAGAGGCCCCATAAAGAAAATTATCTTTTATTTAACAATTCAACAAATATGCACCAAGCACAGGGCATAAAAATAGATGGGATACTGGGGATACACTTCAGTGACTTGCTTTCCTATGATGACCTTCTGGAAGACACAGGGCCCCCAGGCACAGCATTTCTCTTGTATCAGAATATACCACCTGAACACAAAAGAAGTTTCTAGTACAGTCTGAGGCAGGTGATTATGGTATCTACAACTGCTAACTGCCTCCCACCCCTGTCCCGATCATCAGTGAGACTAAAGGGTCCGGGATGCAGAGAAATAAATAAAATTAAGAGAACCCTGTCAACAGAAATTGGTATTTTTGTAAATCTTCCTATAAACTTTATATTATATATACACACACACACACACACACACAATATATTCTTTTTCTCAGTGACTGTGGGTGCTGCCAAAACACATTTCTCAGCCTAAGAACTGTGGGGCAGACCTTTCCATCTTTACACCAGCAGAGAGTATGTTAAGACCTCCAATATCAAAGAAGGAAACTGGAGTTTTAAATCGTGAAGTAACTTGACTGGGGTCACCCAGCTAATCGGCAAGAAGACAAAACTCAAGCCGAGGTCAGTTACCTCTTTAAGTCAGTGCTCCTTCCCTTACAGCACATGTGACATCTGGGTAAATGGATAGGAGAGAGGTATCCATTTCCAAGGAGCAACATGGCCAAGAAAGGGAAGCAGAAATGAACAAAATGTCCTAAGGTCCCACACTGCCCAGTGTACTAGAACAGGGGCCGTGGGACATGCCGCTTTCTGCCACACCCGTCCCATCCACTGTGCTTCCATGTAAGGACAGGGGCCCTGTTCCAGGTCAAGATTAGTCACACCCTGATGCTCCCCTTCCTGGCTCCACCCCCCCTTCCAGCTTGATGATCTCCCCATGACCCCTGGGACCATCGAAATATTTGTAGTGACCACGGGCTTGAGTAAACCCCAGTTTTAAATTGGTCAGTGAATTAAAAAAAAAAAAAATTCCTCCTGTCCTGCTCCTCTCCCTTCAAGAAGTGCCTTTCAGTGACACCCTGGGTTTCCTAGCTTATAGTCTCTTCTGAACTCTGCTCTCAAGAGCGCTGCTGGCTCCCATCAACTGCCCTATTTGCTGGTTCTCTTGTAACAACAAAACCCCCCTTCAATACCAGGAGGCAAAAGATACAGTTAACTGGTCATGGCTTAACCTTCTATGTACTGAAGTAAACACATACTCTCCTTCCCCCCACCCTCCATAATCAACCAGACTTTCTTTTATTCCAAAGAAGAGATGGTTGTCCTAAATGGAACACGATCTTCACAATGCCAAGTTGTGAATAACGATACTGAAAAAGTGAAGGTAGGAGTCTTCAACTCCAGTCAGAGATTAGATTTCACATCCAAGGTCACTAATCAGTAGGGAGGTGATTTTTTTTTTTTAAAGATTTCTTTGGTAAAAGCATGCAAGATGATGGGCATCTAGGTGGCACAGTCACAGTTACACAGCTAACTCTTGGTTACAGCACAGGTCGTGGTCTCAGGGTCCTGGGATCGAGCCCTGCATAGGGCTCCCAGCTCAGCAGGGAGTCTGCTTGAGATTCTCTCTCCATCTGCCCCTCCCCCCCAAAATAAATAAATAAAACTTAAAAAAAAAAACAACCTTTCCAAAGACAGCTACCAGGATATTTAGGTATAAAAATCACAAATAAAATCTTCTGATTACTGAGGAATGATAGTTAAAAAACACACAAAGAGGGATGGAGAAAAGTAACTTTGCACCTAAACTACCTGAACCCACAAACATACATGCCCATGTTCGTGTTAATGGTATTATAAAACCATATATATGTGTCAGTGCACACACACACATACTCTATTATCAAAGTCATTTTCTACTATGTGGTAAGTTAAAATTCATGGATATACGTTATTTTCTTTCTTTCTGTTTTCTTTCTTGCTTTTAGGTTTCTACCTCTCTAAAGAATGCTTCTGCTGAGCTTTCTATTTTTTATTCATTCAAATTAAAATGCAATGATTTACCAGTTATTACCACAATAGCCATTGACATGTTGAAGAGAAGCTCATGATTATAATCTGCCCAATTACTGACGGCTAGATAGCATGCCGAAACACAGTGTTTTGAAAGGCAGCTTCATTTCGGATGGAGATCAGGACAGCAATAAAACAGTTTCACAGTCTCTTCACTAAATACATCTTTGTTTGCATGGTCTATGTATATTGTCATGGGGCAGGTGCAGGAAAATATAAAATATAAATATTTAAAATCCTACTGAGCTGCTGCAAAGTCAATGACAAAGAAAAATACAAACGTGAGGGCTTCATGTGTACAGCTAAATACATAAATAACTACGAAATCACACAAAAAAGCAGCACATCCACATTTCTTACTTGGTGCTTATCATAATTCAACAGCAATATATTTTTATTAATCTTGAGCCATTTGAAAAGTATGTCAAGCAACACTAACTTCAAGTCTTAAGCCCCAAATAAAGTTACCAGTATTGAGCAACATCATTAGATTTGCTTTATATTTAAGAAGAAATCATTATCCAGCTGTCTTTGCCCACAGAGCAACTTGAATCACCCTTAGTCTTCATGCACCCAGGCTGACCAGCAGCTGTACACAACAGGGGTCAGCAGAATTCAGCTGCTCCAAGAAAAGTCAAAAGACACACTGGTTTTGTTCTGTAAAGCCAAATACCTTTTTTGTAAAAGGCTACCCAGAGGTGGAATCCTGGTTGACGTCAGTCCACTTACCTGACAAAACTTAAAATTATAACTACTTGGATGAAAGTCAATGAGCTAACCAGCTTTCTATCTTCCACTTGGAGGTACAACTCTTTGAAAAGGACAAAAAATAGGGGCGCCTGGATGGCTCAGTCGGTTAAGCATCTGACTCTTGGTTTCAGATCGGTCATTAGCTCAGGGACATAGGATCGAGCTCCATGTTAGGCTCCCCAGTCATCGGGGAATCTGAGGGAGATTCTCTCTCTCCCTCTTCCTCTGCCCCTCCCCCCGTTCATGCTCTCTCTTTCTCTCAAATAAATAAAATCTTTAAAAATATAAATAAAAAGGACATAAAAATAGTTTTCCTACTAAATTATAGTCCTTTAAATGCATACTCAAATACTCAGCAACTCACAGGGAAAGTGAAAAGAAAGCAAAAAGATGGAGTAACTCTGGCTACTAGAAAAAACAAAGAGGAGACTTCAATAAAGCATATTTCCATATCTGAGACTATGTATACTGAACCAAATAACCCAAAGAGCCCTGCTGAAAAATACATTTTGAAATGTATCACTACATTATTTGTATTCTTATTTTGGAGTAAAAACATAAAAGACATTTAGGGACAACTGGGGAATTAAATACAGATTAGGTATTAGGTAAATATCAGAGAACTGGTATTCACCTTCTAAGGTGTGATATGACAGTGATTCTAAAGCAGAATGTCCTTATTTTTAGAAGATGCACAGCAAAACATCCAGGGTCAAGCTTCATGATACCTGCAACTGACTTCTAAATGGGTCAACACACACACACACACACACACACACACACAAACACACAGAGCAAATATGCAAATATGACAAAATATTAACAACGACTCTAGGTGATATCCTTCCTATCTTATCCTTTTATCTCTTCATGATTGAAAGTTTTTATAATAAAAGATGAAGAAAAATTAAAGCATATAAGAAACTCCATTAAAAAAGAGAAAATTGAAAAATAAAATAAAATTCATTATTGCGATCCTAATACAGAAAAGTTACATTAAAACAAAAGCAGCAAACCTGAGAGGTTAAATAACCTCTCCAGGTAGCTTTCTCCCTGGAAATGTCTGGCTAAGCCAGGGACCCTGAACTTCCCCCTGACAGATGCCTGGGCCACACCCAGAGTGGGAATCGAAAACCACACTCCGGAACAGACCTGGGCTCCAGAGCATGACACCCTTAGAATGAATTACAATAAACTCATTCCAAGTGAGGGGCAGCAGGGAAATTGCCCATCTAGACCTGAGCAATGGATACACTGGGACACATTTTTTCTAGAGAACTTAAAACCATAATTTGACAATTGGCCAAGCTTACAGCCTAAATTAACATCTTTCCGGTCCAAGAAGCCTCAAGCACAGAGATTAACCTTCAATGGAACCATGGCTGTTAAAGCCCTAGGTAGCCACCAGAACAAGAGCAAGTTCACTCTGGATGAACACACCTATAATACAGACTTCTAAGAATTTCAAAAGAGCTTGACTTATGGTTTAAACACACACACACATAAAATAAGGAAAACAAAGACTAATGAGAAAGGCTCAATAAAAATATATCTGAATTAAACTCACAAAGATCTCATAATTTGGACTGTCAGAATTTAAAGTAAGTGTTTAGTATGTTTAAAGAACTCAGAAATTGAAAACATGAGAAAGGATAAAAAATGCTATCATGTCTGAGCCAAAAAACTTCTAGAACTAAAAAATACAATTATAATTAAAATGCTAATTTAAAAGTTGGCAACAATCCTTAAATCCTACAGCATCAAATGTTGGCGAAGATTTGAAATAATGTGAACTCTGATACACAGATGGTTCAGTATAAATGTATACAGTCCCTTGGGAAAATGATTCTATGTTATCCTGTGAAGCTGAGATAAGCATACTCATGGCCCAACAATTCCATCACAAATTTTACATCCTACAAAACCCCCTGTACACATTCAAGAGGAGATAAGTTCATGAATGTTATGGCACTAAAGTGTGTAATAGTTAAAAGGAAAGCAAATAAACTAGGATGTATCCACACAGTAGAAAACTATACAGCAATGAAGCTGAATGAGATATAGCTATATTCATCATGGATAAATTTCAAATTACTGAACCAAAAAAGGAAGTAGAAAAAAGAGTAAGTATAACCTGACACCCTTTAAAGGAAGTTAAAAACATATAAAGCTAAACCAAATAGTGATTGTAATACACATGTGAAAAACCATGAAGAAAAGCCAATGAATGATAACACACGATTCAAGATGGTGGTTACATCATGATAGAGAGAGATATGACAAACGAGGAGTAGATGCAACTTCACAGGTACTGGTAACATTCTATTTGTTAGGCTGGTTGATTGCTTTACAAGTTTTTGTTTACTGTTATTTGTGTCTTAGAAACATTTTTTCTATATATTCAATGGTAAAAATTACTTAATGAAACAAAAAAGGAATAGAATACATGCATATCCTAACCAAAAGCATAAAATTACACCTTATAGCAAAAAACATGCCTTAGAAAAAAGGAAACTAGTTAACATTCAGGACAATCACAGCAAAATATCCATGTGCATCAATGTATAGGATACTGTGGTAAGTAGAAGACCACTTTTCTCAAGGAGACATCCATTCTATGTGAATGCCTGGGAGTCAAGCCTATCTGCAATACAAGCTTACACTAAATAATCAGTGATTTTCCTTCTCCCATTATTTCTGTTCATTCAATTCCAACTCTAATGATCTCTTATAAGTACAATTTTTGGCATCTGTTACATTCTTTTAAACCCAGCCTTAACTTTATTTGAAAATCTTAAATTTTCCCAGAATGATACTACCTCTTTCCACATAAATTGACTGGGCTATGACTTATATTGTGTTGTTCTGTGTTGTTCATCATAATTCACGCCAGAGCTAAATCTGCTATTTTGACAGTGATGTTTTGGCTAGAAGCTGAACAGATGGATATTTTTCTCTGTTATGAATATTTGCCAACAATCGGAAGGGTGTAAAACTTATTCTCAAGAAACCCAAACATAACCATGAGGAGTCTAACAAATAATTAAAATATCCACTGTTGCAGATACAAGTTTCCACAGAAATACAATCTGTAGTCAGAAATTTTGATATAAAATGAGAGTTAATTAAAAGAATACTTTGGTAATGTCATTAAGTTAATGCTACTAATAATCATAGAACTTGGAATTTATATAGGTATTGTGTTCACACTCACCTGGTTCTTATGGTTCTATGAACTAGATATTGAGGTATTATTACCCTGACTTTATATAGACAAGGAATAAAGCATGGGGAGGAGGACATGTTATCCTAGAAAAGGACTGATCTCAGAAATCAGACCTGGGGTCTGAGCTCGTCTGTGCCTCATTAGCTGTGTAACTCTGAGCAAGCAACTTAATTTTCCAGAGCCTCCATCTCCTCATTTGTAAACAGGCAGAGTAACACTTAGTACACAAGGTTCCTGTGAGAATTACATGAGATTTATAAAAGTTCCTAACAAGAGCACCTGCCATAGAGTAGGTTCTTAAAAAATAAATCCTTCCTTAAATAATACTTCAGTAATGAAGTCCCAGTTGACAAGAAAAACAGAATTTTCATCTTTACTCCCTTCCAAAGGAGTCAGGGGTGACTGAGATTTAGGGCAAGAGAAAAGTATATACCTAAAACATCAATATAAACTGGGGGTTTTAAGGAGCTCTAAACACTGGACAGTCACACTCCAGTGGCTTCTCACAAACATCATGAAGGAATGGACAGAGTCTAACAAGCGGGTCACTAAGTAGTTTAGAAGAGACTGAACTGAACTATCAGTAACACTCATGACTCATTTGATATTAAACCACATAAACTGTAATGTTATCTGACATTGAATACATGCATTCCTTTTCTACACAGTTAAATAATAACTCCAAATGTCACATACAAATAGCCCTCGACATTCATTCACAGATTCCCTGTTTCTGTTATCGATGATTTATAATTTATGGACTCCTCCCTGGTGCTTCAAGCAGACACCTTCAGCCCAACTCCTGTGGCTCATGGTGGGGGAGGGCAGCTGCAGTCTCACCAGGAAAGGTGACTGTAGGCAGGGATGAGGGCAGAGCTGAGCACAGGGACACCAACGGGCTGTGAAGGCATATCCACCCACAATGGTCTCAGAGAAAAGAGACGGAAGTGTCACAAGAGAGTGGAAGTAGTGACGTTCTCAGATCCTTCCAACTTTCACGATTTTAGTTTCTTGCCCCTGTATTTCCTGCTTGTGAGTGACACACAGTACTTCAGAGTACTCATTTGCTTATTCCAACATTTTGAAGAAATACTGAAAAACGGGAGTCAAAGTCACAAGAGAGGAGGTCCACTACCCCCTTGCTTCTCTTATGAACGAACACAGTGATGTAGTGATTGAAGACACACACAGATCTGCCCTGACCTTGATGTCACCTTAGCAGGTCTGCCCCTTCTCGGTTCCCCATCTCCAACACATAGCATGTAGTTCATCTTGCCTGACAAGCACAGTGGATTGGAACTGGGCATTTTGAATGGTCCTTTAGGTTATGAAAAACGTCAATAATTATTCAGTAAATGTGCTAGAATGGCTAAAATCTATAATTTCATTAGTTAACCTTAATCACATCATAACATGCAGTTTGACTTATTTCCAAAACCAGTTTTCATTATAATCTGAAAAGAACTGAAAAATTGTTTTAATTGTAAAGACCTCTCTTTCACTTGTAAGAAGACTTTAATCCATTTCTTGGAGAGCATAATTCAAGCATCATCCATTTAGCTCACGGGTTAGGGGTTTTTTGCACACTGCTAATATAATGAATAAGGCTGGCTAGGACTCTATCCTCATGCAGCAGAAAAGCAATAAACAAATGAACAACCACATTTTAGACAGTGCTAATGCTCAGAGAACGTAATATAGATTTAATGGGGGAGCCCCTCTAGATTGAGGGGTCAAGAGAGCTCTTTGTATACTGTGGGGATAACATGTATACTGAGGGGGTGACATGTATACTGAGACCTGTACACCTAAGACCATTCCAATCAGAGGAACTAGCAATTGTATGGACCGTGTGTTGGAAACAGCCTTGGTATATTAGAGGGACAGAAAGACGTCTAGGGTGCAGTAATTTGGTGGAAGTAAGCTGGGAATAGATATGTTAGTACTGAAATAACATTAGAAATTCAAACTGAATTCCTTTTTAAGTTTTTTTTTAATTATTTATTTAAGTAATTTCAATACCCAATATGGGGCTTGAACTCAGGACCCCAAGATCAAAAGTCACAAGTTTTTTTGACCAAGCCAATAAGGTGCCCCAAGAAATGCACATTGTATTCTAAGTGTGATGATAGTTAATGAAAGGTTTGGGGAGAAGGGGGAAGTAAGGCCTAATTTACATTTTAAAAGATCACTCTGGGAGTGCCTGGGTGGCTCCTTCAGTTAAGCATCTGCCTTCAGCTCAGTTCATGATACCAGGATCCTGGAATAGAGCCCCAAGTCCAGCTCCCCGTTTACTGCTTCTGCCTCTAACAATCCCTCTGCTCATGCTCTCTCTCTCTCTCTCTCTCTGCCTGAAATAAATAAAATCTTAAAAAAAAAAAAGATCACTCTGGTTGCTAGGTGGAAAGATTATAGAAGAACAGGAAAGGAAGAAGGAAGACCAGCGAGGAGACTACCATAATTGTTCAGACAAGATATGATGTGACTTTGGACTACAGTGATGGCAAAAAAACAAAAAAACAAAAAAAAAACAAAAACAAAAAAAACGGGCGGGGGGGAGAGAAACAGATTATTGATGTATTTGGAGGAACTGCTAACAGGAATTACTGAAGGATTAGAATGGGAGTGGGGGTGGTGGTGACAGAAAGAATTAATCAAAAGTGATGAGGAGCAACTGGATGGCTCAGTTGTTTAAGTGGCTGATCAGGTCATGATCTCAGGGTCCTGAGATTGAGTCTCCCATCAGGCTCCACACTCAGCAGGGAGTCTGCATAAGGATTCTCTCTCTTCCTCTCCCTCTGCCCCTCCCTTCCCCCCACCATGTTCTCCCTCCATCTCCCTCTCTCTCTCTCAAATAAATAAATAAATCTTTAAAAAGAAATCCTATATTCAATTCAAATAACCTTCCTTCATGGGAAATATTAACCAAGTCCAATTTCCCATATATCCCATGGCAAAATGGTAGACCCAGGGAGAACTGAGGTAATATTTTCATTGGAGTATATCACAATACATGATTAGATGTACTTTTCCCTTTTTCTACTATTAGTGGACAAAGTTTCTATTTTAGGAAATGCTGATTACATATTCTACCCTTCTCCACTTCCTCTCCAGCTCATGTACTTAAGAGCCTTCCAAAGGACTAAATAACACAATTTGGTGGTGGCAGAAACTCCATCCTAAGATGCCAGGCTGGAGAACTGAGTCCGTTTGCAAGTTACTAACAGTTTGAACTTGAGAAGATAACTTCTCCAGCCCCTTTACTTTTATGAATGAGATAAAAATAATACAAGTGTACACATAATCATTCACACAATTTTCTAAGGTTCCATCTGCCTCTAAAAAATCTATGATAAATATATTTACAAACTAGATTTGGCATCACATATTATTATTTATGCTTACATAATATATTTCCTTATTTCAAAGTTTACTTCAGAAGACCCTAAAACAGGGCAATTCAATTGGCTTCCATGTTTAATTACCACAAAATAGTTTATCTTGGAGGACTCCTGGGTTAGTATCATTTTTTAAGGGAAGGCAACACTGATAGAATACTGGACTGTGTAGTACTTCTTCTACACTAATCTCCAACGTTTTGAGGCATATGAAAATCAAGTATGACAAGAAAAAGAATTAAATAAAATCCAAGTAGGTAAGGAAAAAGTAAAACTTTCACTATTTGCAGATGATGTGATACTATATATAGAAAACCCTAAAGACTCCCCAAGAAGTTATTAGAACTGATAAATGAATTTGGTAAAGTTGCAGGAAATAAAATCAATGTACAGAAATATGCTGCATTTCTATACACTAATAATGAAGCAGCAGAAAGAGAAAGTAAGAAAACAGTCCCATTTACATTTGCACTAAAAATAATAAAATAGCTAGGAATAAACCTAACCAAAGAGGTGAAAGACCTGTAGTCTAAAAACTAAAAAACACTGATTAAAGAATTTGGAGAGGACACAAAGAAATGGAAAGAAATTCCATGCTCATGGATTGGATGAATTGTTAAAATGTCTGTATTACCCAAAGCAACCTATATGTTTAATCCAATCCGTACCAAAGAACCAACAGCATTCTTTACAGAACTAGAAAAAACAATCCTGTGATTTGGAACCACAAGTGACACCGAAAAGCCAAAACAATCCTGAAAAAGAAAAACAAAAAGAGGTGTCACAATTCCAGACTCCAAGATATATTACAAAGCTGCAGTCTGTCTCTCCCTCTCCCCCTCCCCCCATCCATGCTTGCGCACGCATGCGCGCTCTCTTTCTCTCAATAAAATCTTTTAAAAAATAAAAAAATAATTTAAAAAATCAAGTATCTGATTCTGATAACCACACGTCCTTTTGTGCATGTATAGTACTCACTGGTGATATCTTCCGTATCTCAGGGCCTGCCTGCAGTTCCAGCTGAATGGCAGCATAAAATCCCAAGTAGCCATAAATCTTAGCATCTAGATCACATTTTTTATATTACCTGAAGGGCAATTTAGGTTCCAATGGTTAAAAAGTTCAAAGACCTCTATTCTACTGACTTACCTTTACGTATGAGCTTCATAGAGAGAGAAAAACAAGATGTGTGTTTTCTAGCAACACTTATCTGATTTCATGAAAATAATTAAAAGTATCATCTGGACTCAACGTTTCTTCTAAAAGAAGTAATGCCTCTTTTAGGGCGCCTGGGTGGCTCAGTTGGTTAAGCGACTGCCTTCCGCTCAGGTCATGATCCTGGAGTCCCTGGATCGAGTCCCGCATCGGGCTCCCTGCTTGGCAGGGAGTCTGCTTCTCCCTCTTACCCTAACCCCTCTCATGTGCTCTCTGTCATATAAATAAATAAAATCTTTTTTAAAAATTAAAAAAAAAAGACATAAGGCCTCTTTTAATTGTATTTTTTTGGGATACGTTTTAGAAGTTTTTAGAAATTACCATTATCCCAGGAAATATCCATTAAAAAATGAATGAATTAATGAAGTGGGATTTTGGGGTCATAAAATTTTTTCAGATAAATTTAGAAACTACATTAACATCCTTTAGACTAAGAACAGCAATTTAGTGGGCTGAAATAATCTCACAAATAAAGCTCCAATATTCTTTTTACATTCATTAATGATAACTATTATCCTAACTCTTCAATTAGTGGTTCATTAATTTAAAACTTAAATTCATTATAGGAATAAATGATGTCAGAACATCTCCTAATATATTATCTTGCTTATATACAAAAATTCTACACCATTATTCTCCTGAGAAACTCTACATTTGGTTTTTGTTCTTCATCTTATCATCCCTGCTAGAATTCTTTGAAATCAATTTGTCTTACTAATTAAAAATAAAAAGGATTAGTGTCAATTTAAATGAAATAATTAGCAATAACCTGTTTAATAATGAGTTTAGTGTTAATAATATGTGTTACATTGTTTCAGTCTGCCTGCCAGAGAAAAGAGTAACACCAATAATTTATTGAATCCTAAGAAAATTTTTAAAAATTTAACTCTTATTATAATTATTATAACTGCCCCTTATCCACCTCATAGAGATGTTATAAAGTTAAATAACACACTGTTCAAGTATTTTGAGCTTTTCAGAAAATGACATGACTAGAACTATTTCAATATCTATGAACACCTACAACAAACTTATATGGATCTTCAGTCCTAAAAATCTGGGCCTTACATTTTCCAGATGAACCCCGAAAATGAGGCATTGTCCAGAAACATAAAAAATTTCGATATCATGGTATCTAAACACTAATTTGAGGAATGCTTTAGGATTTTTTAATTTGATAATTCACTAAGACTTTAAGAGCCACTGCTTTTCCTATATTATCTTGTCCAGATATCTCTGCTTAAGATTTTTCCAATTGTTTCCTATGATCATATGATCAATTCATTAATTTTTACACTGCTATGATCTTTGGATTAGTAATATCAATCTTTTTTTTTTAACAAGTAGGGAAACCAAGGTTAAAAGAGAAAAACTGGATTTCTCTCTATAATCCATACCCACCCCCAGAAAGATGTAGCTTGCATGCGCACATTCAGTACAAAAAAACTAACACAGGTTTTTTTTTTTAAGTTTCATAAAGAAATCCTAACTTAAGAAAAAATGAAAGGAAACAGGGAACCAGGAGTCAGGCTGGTATATGAAACACACGCAAGGCAGGTCACCAGTTTGGAGAGATCCAGTAATAGGTCCAAATACTACAGAGAAGTTTAAAGCAAAGCTGGAGACAGGTTCAGTGTTTGTAAGTCTCAGGTTACCATTATGTCCTCAGGCAAAGTTAGCTGCAAAATATATTGTCATTATTATATTGTTCGGCTTATTTTTATAATTAAAGAATACTATCATGATCCTTGTGTCTCTCCTGATTAAGAAATTCTTCCATTCCAGCACTACTATATGATTTTCTGCAATGATAGAGATGTTCCATATCTGCACCATTAAATATGGTAGTCACTAGTCACATGTGGCTATTAATATGATTAGTGCAACCAAATAAACTGATTATTAATTTGATTTTTTTTTAAGTAGCCAAATGTGGCTAGTGACTACCGTATTTGACAGTGAAGTGTTTTTTTTTTTAAGATTTATTTATGTATGTATGTATGTATGAGAGAGAGAGAGTGAGAGAGAGAAAATGAACACAAGCAGGGAGGAGGGGCAGAGGGAGAGGAAGAAGCAGACTCCCCACTGAGCAGGGAGCCAGACACAGGGTTCCATCCCAGGACTCCAGGATCATGACCTGAGCCAAAGGCAGACGCTTAACCGACTGAGCCACCCAGGTGCCCTGAGAGTGAAGTTCTAATGTGTATGTGTGTATATAAATTTCTCTCTTATGGTGGTACCTTTCTCAGTTACTCAGCTTCCTAATTCAGAGAGAAATATTTTTCAGTTGTGGCATATTTTCATCTAAATATTTTAGTTAAGTTTCTAATTAATGCATTTTATTCCAAAGAATTTTTCAAATTATAGACTCCATATTCTCAGTGAGAATACTGGGTTGTTGACAAGCATATCTGATACACTCAGATTCTGGTCTTCACTCATCCCTCTAATCTTTCTACCTCAAACTATGAATCATTTTTACCTCCTTCTCACTCCAGCTGACATTCCACTTTCAAAGAGGTATGTTTTCTCTCCTGTTTCCTGCATTTTTGATACAGCTTGTGGACATGTGGAGAGTATAATAAAGATGCTGTCCAGAAAGCAGCTTCTGTAGTCCGCGGGCAGATAACATCAGCATCAGCAATACATGTATTTAATAAAGTAATAAATAGATATTCCTATTACAGGGAACACCATAAACAAAACGCAGGTGTGATTTTTTTTTAAGATTTTTATTTATTTATTTGACAGAGAGAGAGAGACAGTGAGAGAGGGAACACAAGCAGGGGGAGGGTCAGAGGGAGAAGCAGGCTTCCCACGGAGCAGGGAGCCTGATGCGGGGCTCGATCCCAGGACCCTGGGATCATGACCTGAGCCGAAGGCAGACGCTTAACGACTGAGCCACCCAGGCACCCCCGCAGCTGTAATATTTTTAAAGACTCAAACAAGCATCGACATAATAATTCCAAACTCCACATTAATAACTGGCTTTGTGTAGTTAACAAAACGCATGCATACCCACACTCACGTTTATATACACAAAAAAGAAAGCACTGCTTTAAATTGCAAGGGAAAATATCAAAATGAGATTATAACACATTTCATAATATCCTAGAGATAATATCCCTTACATTTCAAAATGGCCTTAGTCATCTGGGGCGCCTGTTGTTCATCAGATATGGCACGTGACACACAAAGACATGGCACGAGTGACAATTACTATTTTGGGTACAAATCGGTACAGATCACACACAGGATCCAATACCAGTCAACTTCCCACAGCAAATCAATTTTTCAAAATGAAGGGTCCACTCAGTGTTAATGTTGTGTTAAGGATGCGAAATCAAATGAAACGGGACAGAGTGACATTAAAACATTTTGTGGGGAGCCATGAGCAGATTTTATGAAATTTCACCTAATTCTGCTATGGCAACAGTTGTATTACATGCGAGCATACTATAGGAAAAATACAGTATTTGCTCTCATACTCTAGCGCTTTGATCGTCTCATAGTTTGACTTAAAAGCCAGTTTTTCATTCCAATGAGAATATGTATTTGAGATTTAGAAATGATTAGGACATTTACATTTATAATAAATCCAATGCAGGCCTCTTCCTCCAGAAGGTCTTTTGTGACAAGACGCTTACCCAGTGGTTAGGGGGTTAATGAACAAAATGGATCACTGGACTGAAAATAAAAATCACTATTAAAAAAAAAAATGCAACACCAGGAGAATTAGGCACTACATAATACTGTAACCACTGAGAATTCTCAACAGTCAAATAAAGCCTTATAGTGCCAGCATTTTCATTAGTTCTACAGTAGCGCAGCATGCAGCGTGAATTACAACGAGAGCTGAGAATGCCAAGTCGGCTACCTTAAAAGAACACACTATACAGAGAAAGCACTCTTTCAAGTCACACTGGGACACTTACTGGCCTCGCAGACCACTCTGTGCTTTAAATTTTAGTACCTTAAAATATCTCACAGAACAGAATATTGCATTTAACCGCCAAGACAATAAATGCTAAATCGCTGACTTAGTGAACTATGCTTCGTTGTACATGTTAATGTAAAAATATGGAATTCTACAAATCAGTTAAAACTTGGTCACGAAACCTCTGTAACAACACAATTTGGACTTTGAATTATGTTTACATTGTGTGTCTATTTAAGCACATGCAAAGTAAAGAAAGAGACGAAAACCCATACGAAGGGAGGAAATCAGGATATTAGCTATGGCGGACATACAGAGATGCAAGAGTACTTCAAAGTGAAACATGACATTAAATCTGATTTTGTGGGCACCTGGGTGGCTCAGTCAGTTAAGCAACTGCCTTTGGTTCAGGTCATGATCCCCGGGTCCTGGGGTCGAGCCCTGCATTGGGCTCCTTGCTCAGTGGCTAGTCTTCCTCTCCCTGTGTGATCTCTCTGCTCTCTCTCAAATAAATAATATCTTAAAAAAATAATCCTTATAAATCTGATCTTGCAACAGAGGTTTATATTTTTCTTTGCATTAGGCTCCTACTCTCCCAGTTCTCAAAATAGGTCTTGTGAACTACCAACTTCGGGGGGAAGAAAAAACAAAACTCCTACATCTCATTAACAGATCTGCTCTTAAGTGCAAGGCTGAGGTAGAAAGTGTACAACCACAGAAAACAAGACCTAACACTGTTTTATCTAGTATAATTGGAAATATCATAGCGCTACCACTAGTTTCTGTTCTTATCATCCTATGTGTAATCCCTTCCAGTTCACTGAAAGTAAAGAATTGTTCTCAATTTCTGCTGGAATAGGAATAACACTTTTTCTTCCAGCCAGATAATGATGCCCTTCCTTTATATGTTACTGAAGTGTTATTCACAGAGGAAGATGCAGAATTATAAAATACAATCCCTGCTCTCAAGTTATTTATCATCTGGTTAGGGATACATAACCATACATAACTGTATAGGTTAATTAAGTGCAGCTGTGGTCCTCAGCTGGGCAACAGTAAGGCTCTGGGGGAAATATATATTCACAGAGAGCCCACTCATCAGGCTCAAGGCAGAGTCTCTCTCCAAGGTTCCAAATTCCTGACACTGTCCTAGAACCTCTGCGTGAATTTCCCCTCTGGAGCAAATGCCTAACCTCTCAACAGAGAATGCTGAGAAAAGACTGCTTGGTCATTATAGGGGGTACACAAATCCAACCGCTCTCTAGGTGCGCTGCCCAGCCCAGGAGCCCTGAGGCACCAGCTCAGCTCACACTTTTTCCCCAAGGTACTTTTATGCACACTTTTCACCCACTGAGTACTTGGAAGTGTGGCCTGTGCAAGTGAGGAACTGAATTTGGTATTTAATTTAGTGAACTTAAAATTAAACAGCCACAGTGGCTAGTGGCCACAATATTAGAAGCAAGACGTAAAGCATTTCCATCACAGAAAGTTCTATTGGATAGCCCTGCTCTATAAGCTAAACTAGAGGTGTATGATACTTGGGTATATACATTCCTGAAATATCTCATGGTCTGTAAAATCTTACACTATGAGGGATTATAAGGCAGAACACTCAAAAACCGTGCAATATTGTAACCAGAGCCCTAAAGAAATCCTAATTAAAAAAAAAAACAAAACCTAGAACCATTTAAAAAAGACACTTTAAATTCTTAATAAAGAAATAAAACAGTAAATACATAACCAAACTTTTAAAGTAAAGGGGAAGGTAGCTTGAAAGAAGGCTGTAAGAAAGGTGTCTATGTTATAGAAATGTAAAAAGACTACATGCAACTGTGGCCAAATCAAACGAAGGAGAAGAGAAGGTGAAGGGGCCCGAGGTTCACGACTGAGTCGTGATTGTAGGTTACTATTGATGGTTACTGTGCTTTGAGATCAGCTGCTACGCTTGGTGACAAGAACGATTAACATGCCAAGAAAAATCACCTGTAAACCAGAGAGACGGGTACATTCAGTATCATTCCCCTATGCATGAATTAATTCTGTGATAGAAACATGAATAGTGATAGAAAAGGCTGCATTGGTCACCCGGGTTCTTTTGGGTGCCCTTGAGCTACCTAGATGACTCTGGCCACAGCTCCGCCCCCATCTTGGTCTGTCAAAAACTATGCCCCATTGTTCAAGGCTTTTCTCAATTGCACCCTCCTTTACTGAGGCTTTCTTGATCATCCCAACCTCCCATCAAAATGTCAGGAATATACATTTTTTCCCGAAGATACTTCTATGCATACTTTACATAAACTATAATACAGAAACAAGTCACTATCCTTGTTGTAGGTATGATGATTACTAGGGATGGCTTCAGAGAGCTGGTAGAAATGAGGAGAGGAGGCTACTTTCCCAGAACCTGGCAACACTACTACTAAGAGGATTATAGTTCCAATTCTGCTACTTGCTTCCGGGCTGATCTTGGACACATCATTCCCTTCTTGGGGCTTCAAACAATCTCGTTTTTCAAAATATCTTTACTGAGTGTTATAGCTGCAAAAGTGATAGAAAGCCCCTGTAAACCATTATATATGTACAGAACTGGAAAAAGAAGTGAGAGTAGCTACGTAGCCTTCTAGACTTTTTCTCACATGAATTTTTATAAACATAAACGTTTTTTTTTTTTTAAGATTTTATTTATTTATTTGACAGAGAGAGACACAGCGAGAGAGGGAACACAAGCAGGCAGAGTGGGAGAGGGAGAAGCAGTCTTCCCATGGAGCAGGGAGCCCAATGCGGGGCTCGATCCCAGGACCCTGGGATCATGACCTGAGCCGAAGGCAACCTCTTAACCGACTGAGCCACCCAGGTGCCCCGAAAGTGTCCTTTAAATTTTTTAAGCTAGGAAAGTAATACGAAACTAGGCAAGTAATATATGCATATTGGGTTTTTTTTAAGTATAAAATGAAAATTTTCCTTTCTCCAAAACCACTCTGAAGGAAAAAAAAAATTTCTAAAATGTAAATTTTTCCGTTCTTCTTATGGTTACTATTATACTTTTAAAGAAAAGAGAGAGGCAAACCAAGAAACAGATTCTGAATTCTAGAGAACACACTGCTGGTCCCCAGAGGGGAGGTGGGGCGGGGCGGGGGGGGAATGGGGGAAACAGGTGATGGGCATTAAGGAATGCACTTGTCATGATGAGCAGCAGGTGATGTATAGAAGTGTGGAATCACTGGGGCGCCCAGGTGGCTCAGTCGTTAAGCGTCTGCCTTCAGCTCAGGTCATGATCCCAGGGTCCTGGGATTGAGCCCCGCATCGGGCTCTCTACTCCGCAGGAAGCCTGCTTCTTCCTCTCCCACTCCCCCTGCTTGTGTTCCCTCTCTCGCTATGTCTCTCTCTGTCACATAAATAAATAAAATCTTTAAAAAAAAAAGTGTGGAATCACTATATTGTACACCTGAAATTAATACAACCCTATATGTTCACTAACTGGAATTAAAATAGTAAAAATAAAATACAATATTTAAGCAACAACAAAAATTTTTTAAAAAATAAAAGATAATACGGTTATCCTGTATTTTTGGATTTTTGTTATAGTATTATTTTATTTTATTATTTTTTTTAAAGATTTTATTTATTTATTTAATTGACAGAGAGAGAGAGAGACAGCATGAGAGGGAACACAAGCAGGGGGAGTGGGAGAGGGAGAAGCAGGCTTCCCGCCGAGCAGGGAGCCCGATGTGGGGCTCGATCCCAGGACCCCGGGATCACGACCCGAGCCGAAGGCAGTCGCTTAACCAACTGAGCCACCCAGGCGCCCCTATAGTATTATTTTAAATTGTCAGGGTTTATTTATAAACCATTAAACTCTTGGGGCGCCTGGGTGGCTTAGTCAGTTAAATATCCAACTCTTGATTTCAGCTCAGGTCATGATCTCAGGGCCGACAGATGGAACCCTGGGTCCCACTCTGTGCAGGGCATGGAGCCTGCTTAAGATTCTCTCTCCCTCTGCCCCTCCCACCCGCTCCTGTGTACTCTCTTCTCTCAAAAAAAATTTTTTTTAAGTTAAGCTCTTTTCTGTAACTAGAATTCAATCCTCTGTACTTTCTCAGTAGTTGATTTTAGGAGACCAAAAACCAATAGATAGCACTTACAAATATTATTAATCATGAACCCAAGTATTGTGGATAGACCCATAGGGGAAGAAATGCAACCCTATGCCACTGAGTCTTTCCTGTTTAAAGGAAAATGTCCCAAGAATCAGGGTCGCATGAATTCCATTTTTTGTTGTTGTTCCTTTGCTTCACTTCACCTATAAATCCTTTTTTTTTTTTTTTTTTTTAAGATTTTATTTAGGGACACCTGGCTGGCTCAGTCAGTTAAGCATCTGCCTTCAGCCCAGGTCATGATCCCCTGGAATAGAGCCTGCTTCTCCCTCTCTTCCCTGTTTGTTCTATCTCTGTTGCTGTCCCTGTCTCTCTCTCTCTCTCTCAAATAAGTAAACAAAATCTTTTTTAAAAAAAGCAAACAAAAATTATTTATTTATTTATTTGGGAGAGAGCAAGCAAGAGAGCAGGGGGAGGGGCAGAGGGAGAAGGACAAGCAGACTCCCCGCTGAACAGGGAGCCAGATGCGGGGCTCGATCCCAGGACCCCGAGATCATGCCCTGAGCTGAAGGCAAATGCTTCACTGAGCCCCCCAGGCCCCCCTAAATACATCTCCTTCTTACATCTAAAGTAATATGCTTTCTTGGATTCCTTTATCATGTCGTTGAAGTAACTCCCCAGACGTATTTCTTCATATAGAAGTTTGGATAATACATAGCTTATATCTCTGCATATCTGAATATATATATGTTTTAAAGATTTTATTTGAATTTGTTTGAGGGTGGGAAGGAGCAGATGGAGAGGGACAAGCAGACACTCTGCTGAGCACAGAGCCTGACGCGGGACTCGATCTCAGGACCCTGAGATCATGACCTGAATGGAAACCAAGAGTTGAATGCTTAACAGACTGAGCCACCCAGGTGCCCCTTGAATATATTTTTATTGTTACCTTCTTTTTTTTTTAAGATTTTATTTATTCATTTGAGAGAGAGACAGACAGAGAGCACAAGCAAGGGGAGGGGCAGAGGGAGAAGCAGGCTCCCTGCTAAGCAGGGAGCCTGACCCCAGGACCCTGGGATCCTGACCTGAGCCAAAAGCAGATGCTTAACCATCTGGGCCACCCAGGTACCCCCTTTATTGTTACCTTCTTAACTAACAAATAGCTTGGCTACATAGAATTTTGGCTCAAATTATTATTTTCCCTGAGAACTCTGCAAGTATCACTTCGTTATCTTCTAGAATCCAACGAGACTTATGGGAAATGTGATTTTAGTCTAGTTCTTGTACTTTTTTTTAACTTACAGTTTTTTTCTCCGTAGAAGTATGTAGGTATACATACTTTTTATTCTATGAAGCTCTCAGGGTAGTAATAACTGAGTATTAGATTTTTTCATCTGACTCAAAACATGGTGAATCCTTTCAATCTGAAGACCGGTGTGCTTTTTCAGCTCTGAAGAATTCTTCAATGATATGTCATTGATTATCTCCTCCCCTCTGTTTTGACTATTATCTGCTTCTGGAAATCTTAAGAGAGGGGTGTTGATCTTCCGAGATGTTAACCTCTACATCTTTTAGTCTGTTTATTCCTCCCTGTCCTGGGAGATTCTCTGATCTGTCCTTTCAAAATCAATCTTTGGCTCTATTTATTCTAGTAGTTGTCCATACATTGCCTTTATTTTTGAGATCCTACTGCACTTCCTGAGAAAATGTTTAACTATTTGAACATCGCTTTGGTTCCCACTCTGAAAGGTTGGTATAGGAAGAATTCTTGTTCATGGACAAAGAACACAGCACACTGAGTTAAGTCAGAAACATTTTAGAGAGTGTTAAAAAAAAATTCCCCTCTTATTTGGAGGTAGATGATGTTTTTAACTATAAAAGTCAACCAATCTCCCAATCAGATGTGAAATATAACCTAAAATGTAACCTCTTATCAATAAAAACTTCATACTCGGTGCATGCATACTTTTGGACAGTCAAATTTAAAATGTGTGTCCAGGCAACCACGATTCAACTGGCCACTGTGAGAGATACGGCCTATTCCTGTGGTTTAGGAGAAGGATAGTCATAGGAGGAAAACAAAGCAGAACACACACTCTCACACGCGCCCATGTGCACACACAAAGTAATTTAGAGTCCTTGCTAAATTACTTTCCATGTAAAAAAATGTATTATCATCTCTTACTAGGAAACACTATCAGAAAACACTTTCCTCTTTCTTTTTACTGGACTCTAAAATACACTACACAAGGGGTTAGCTACAGCTCATGCATCAGCCACTCATCACTCACCTCCAACACCTGAAAGAGTCCAAAGACACTTGCATGCAAATTTGTTGCACTTTTCACTTTCTTAAATGACCCCATTTTAAAATGCATCCTGGGATTCTCTTATCTACATATTAGAATTTCTCATTCTGGAGTACTGACTCACTTCATTAGGGAAAATGAAGCTTTCACTGGTGAATGTGAAAACAGTCTTGATTTTCTGGATCATTTTCTCCCATTCACTCCGGATAATGCCACCCTAAAAACAGAACTCATGCAAAAGGGCAAACTGAAAGCATCATCGGTGTACACCATAATCATTTATTTATATATTTTTAAATGCCTTACTTCTAATAGAAAAATAGCTTTAGAGCCCTCCATGATCTGTACCACAGCTAACTCAATTTGACAGTGGAAGATGCTATGCTGGTCTGTAATAGCAGAGAAAAAACATAGGCTATAAGAGCAGATCTTCTGTATAGAAAATCAAAATTCCTTTTGCTTCATATTTTTTAGTACTATAAAAAAGGACAGGAAGCACTACTGATACTAGATTTTTTCAGTGCTTTCTGTTGCCCACTATAAACATTTAAATATGCTTTCGTTTACGGCTTAGCTACAAGTTTTCTGTACAGAAAAAAAGTATTTCAGTTCTAATACGAATTGGGTTTATATGGAGTCCATCTAAACATTATTCACGAAATATTGTGAACTCATACAAAAATGGTATCTCAATGATCTGCAAAATGCTGAGGTTTCCTGTTTCCATAATTCTGCTATCAGACCAGGCAATGCGTTCATCTCTGGGTGGAAGTCTGCCTTTCAGGCATCATTAATGTTTTAGATTTTCATAAATTCTACTATGGCCAAACAGACCAAAAACCTGGACTCTGTAAAGTTCCTGAAGGAATTAAACAGCTACTAAATTTTATTTTTCCTTTTATAGTTTCATTTCCAAACAAAACTTCCAAATGAGAATAAAAACTGGGGTAACACCTGGGTTGCTCAGTTGGTTAAGTGTCTGCCTTCGGCTCAGGTCATGATCCCAGAGTCCTGGGATTGAGCCCCACATGGAGCTCCTTGCTCATCGGGGAGCCTGCTTCTCCCTCTGCCTGCCCTCATCAAATAACGGAAACTTTTAGCTAAGAAATTAAAACTTTAGATTTAAAGTAGAGAATGTTTGGAAAATGTTGTGATTTTGAGTAAGTCTTTTTATTTTCTAAAAATTTTATTTTTAAGTAATCTCTACATCCACCACGGGGCTGGAACTCACAACCCCAAGATCAAGAGTTCCCATGCTCCACAGACTGAGCCAGCCAGGCGCCCCATGATTTCTGAGTAAGTCTTATGACATTTCCGCATTCCTGTTGGCTAAATTAACATTAACTGATTAACATTCCTTCTATACCAACAAACCACGGGGGGCCTTATTCTTCAAGAGCACAAAGGTGATTCATTCATGCTCATACTTTGCTTATGAATACTCCAAACTGTATGAAAAGTAACAGCTACATTTTCTTCAACTCTATACATGTAAGTTTAGTAGGAATGCAACCACGGATCGCTTCTCGGCCTTTTGGCTAAGATCAGGTGTAGGAATGCAACCACAAAAGAAGCTATTTTAGGGGCGCCTGGGTGGCTCAGTCGTTAAGCGTCTGCCTTCAGCTCAGGTCATGATCCCAGGGTCCTGAGATCGAGTCCCACATCGGGCTCCCTGCTCGGCGGGAAGCCTGCTTCTCCCTCTCCCACTCCTCCTGCTTGTGTTCCTACTCTCGCTATCTCTCTCTCTGTCAAATAAATAAATAAAATCTTTAAAAAAATAAAAATAAAAAAAAAATAAAATAAAATAATAAAAATTAAAAAGAAAGAAAGAAAGAAAGAAAGAAGCTATTTTACTAACTTAGCCATGTTTTCCTCCACAGGAAATTCATTTGATTTTGGCAATAGTGATAATGACATTATCTTCTAACTTCTTCATTTCTTTGTTTTTCATTTTGTTATTTCAGCATATTTGTACTCCAGTTTGTTCCCAAAAGTGTTTCAGAAAACCTGCACCAAAATCACAAAAGATGCATTAAAACTATCCAGGGGGAGCCTGGAGTCAGTTGAGTGGCCAGCTCTTGATTTCGGCTCAGGTCAAGAGCTCAGGGTCCTGGGATCCAGCTCCCAGGTGGGCTCTGCGCTCAGCGGGGACTCTGCTCAAGGATTCTCTCTTCCTCTCCCTCTGTCCCTATCCTCTCTCTCTTTCTACCAAATAAATAAATCTTTCTAAAAATGTTTAAAAAAATAAATAATAATAAAAATATCCAGGATAAGGAAAATATAATTTAACTAGGAAACTAAGACCAAAAGGGTTCCCAAACTCAAAGACAGGATCTTAAGTTCAGCAAATATTTTCGTCTTTTCATGAACTGGAATGTTGACTGTTACCAGACAATGTTTTCACTTCTTTTCTAGCTGCTAGGAAAGTCAGGGCTCAGGTTTACATTGAATTGTTATGGCTTTCTCTTTAGTCAAAAGAAATTTGTATATAATTTTTCTCTTCCCTTCCCCTTTACTACCTGGCTTCTGTCTTAGTCCTTGTGGCATGACCCCAGATCTTACTGTACCTGCAGTTTTACTGTAAGTTAGAAATGAGGAATCTAAATGGAGCACTCCCATTTCCCAGGGTCACACCACAGCTGTGAGGTGCGCCGCAGGATGGCAGGAGCCACTCAGTATCCAGCAGAGGGTACTGACACAGGTGAAGTGCTAGATAGGCCCAGGTGCCTCTACCCCTAACCACATGTCAGGGCCCCTCCTCTATCTCCCTTTTCCTGAAATAAGTAATGCAGAGTCCCCAGACTGGCATAACTCTTGCATTTTTACCAATATCACAATCTTAAAGTGATCTGAGTGTTTTGTTTTTCTTTTAAGATTTCTATTTATTTATTTGAGAGAAAGAGAGACAGAGCACAGCCCTGGTGACCAATGCCTAACCCAAACTGGACCAGATTCCCATTTGAGGTAAAAAGGACTGAAACAGAGACAGTGAGAGACAGGAAATTGGTGGAGGAGTCACAACTATGGGAGCATTTTGAAGAATGAACAGGTCCACAAGTTCTGGCTTGCTACCAAGGAATTCCTGATACGAATAAAATATTCCAGAGCCCAGCTAACTAATGCCCCTTTTACTTAAGCTAGCCAGAGCTGGTTTCTAGTACTTTCAACACAAAGTCTCTTAATAAGAGAAGAGAGAAGTCAAGTGGCAGGAATATCTCGAGGCCTTGAATGTGGGATCACGGTGAGTCATTCCAGTCCAAACGGCAGAAGTTAGCTGTGGTTTTATGAGTTTAATGCAACAGAGGCTTTCCCTTTCGCTAAGCCTAGGGGATGTATCTTGACCACAGAGAAATATACCTTGTATTTCTTTTTTACCAAACTTCAAGTGTGTCAGACTGGAGCAGGGCAACGCTGGGATGACCCCAGTCACAGCCCACTCACTGTAAGGTATGTTCAAACTTCCCTTCACCTCTCCTTTTCCCTTCTTTGGTTGAAATACCTTCTACGTTTTTGTAAGATTTCTCATTTAAATGAAGACTGGTGCCTCCTCCTATATTACAATCACTTTCTTAATTTATTTTATAAGTCAAGGATTTTTGTCAATGAGAATTTTCTCTAGCCAGACATATGTATGTAAATTTACATACACCAAAGTCCTATCTGTTGAATTCAGTACTGGGACCATGCTGTTAAAAAAATAAATAAGTGGGGCGCCTGGGTGGCTCAGATGGTTAAGCGTCTACCTTCGGCTCAGGTCATGATCCCAGGGTCCTGGGATCGAGTCCCACATCGGGCTCCCGGCTCAGCAGGGAGCCTGCCTCTCCCTCTGACCCTCTCCCCTCTCATGCTGTTTCTCTCTCGCTCGCTCTCTAAAAAATAAATAAAATCTTTAAAATAAATAAATAAATAAATAAATAAGTAAGTAAGTAAAATAAATAATGGCCATCTCTCTCACCGATTACATTTGCTTCTCACAAGATCTATAATTTGTAAGAAAGGTTTACTCCAGGGAACTCGGTGGCCATGGAGCCCGGATGACCTGGGTCACATGAGAAGCATGGGGAAAAAAAAAAAAAGAGCAATTCAAGAGATAATAAAGCCTGAGAGATTACCAAAAAATGAAATTAGAGAGTGGGAGGTGACAGCCAGGTTCCCTGCTTCACTTACCAATTTAGTATCCAAATGAGAAAAATGAAAGGTAGAGTTTTGTCCATCCATCCACAGGATAACTGGGTGATAAGCTTTTGGCAAATGTAAGGGACCAGACTGAAGAGCAATCTTTTTTATTATGCAGGTAACAAATGGCTAAATAATCAGAGAATGAGAGAATTTCTCTTAATAACCTAAAGGATTTGGGTTCTTCACCTTAAGATCATGTCACCACCTGTGCCCAGTTTGAATTACAAACCAGTATAGCATCCTCATTCAAGGTGGAACATTAATATTGATGAGATATTCTGACCCAAGAGAGAAATAGGGTATGAAATCAAAGGAATTTATTTCCCAATTGCTTAAACACACACAGAGACAACAAATCAGGGTGAGGTGCTCATTGGGTGGGGACTAAAGTGGGTAAATAGGTACTTTTATTTCCTTCTGATAAAATTACTTTCCTGGGGGCGCCTGGGTGGCTCAGTCCTTAAGCGTCTGCCTTCAGCTCAGGTCATGATCACAGGGTCCTGGGATTGAGCCCCGCATTGGGCTCCCTGCTCAGCGGGAAGCCTGCTTCTCCCTCTCCCACTCCCCCTGCTTGTGTTCCCTCTGTCACTGTGTCTCTCTCTGTCAAATAAATAAATAAAATCTTTTAAAAAAAAATTACTTTCCTGAAATTGGCACCCAGGGTGGTACCAGGCTCAGAATGGTTTAAATACCTCCTATGTTTTTGTAAGATTTCTCTTACACCACTCAATATGAACCACTCAGTAGGAACATGGCAAGAAGCTGGCAGCCACAAGGAAAGGGGAAAAGGCCAAGACCAAGACTCTAATTAGCTAGGAGGAGTGGAACTCATTGGACAAAACTCACAGATTGAGTGAAAAGAAGCTGATTCCCTGATAACCATGGTACTTGGCTCAAAAATGGACATTTTCAGCTCACAAACCCCAGCCTATAGAATAATCCTCTTTACACACACTCCCCCCACCGAGAGAGAGAAAGAGAGAGAAAACACCAAAAAACTTAACATCATAAAGATACTCAAATATAATATATATAATATACAAATAAAGGAAAATAGAAAATTTTAACTATATAGAAATTTCTTGCTCAATGGTATTCTTTATATTGAATAAAGCTTATTAATATAAACTGTAGCCACGGAAATCCATTTATTATATTGAACTAGTCATTGCTCTAGTTATTTAAATCAGATTCTACCTGGAGTGTAAGTACATTTTCTACTGGACCATCCAATTGAGTCTATCTGAGCGGCTGGGGTTCCTGTCATGGTAGAAAGGGCACTAATCCCAAGTATTAAGTTTTCCAAAGTATAGTCATTATCCTAAGTGGAGAAGTTCAATCGACACTTCGCATTATTTCAGAACAAGTATAACTTACAAAGAGAATTGCTATATACGCATTTGTTACGATCAAAGAAGTTTTGAAGCTCCCTATCTACAAATGAATTATATCAAATGCAAAAAGAATATCACTTCAAGGCACTTCATAATGTGCATTAATAGTACATCTGTGATTTTATCCAATCTCTACAACAGCCATATTAAGTTGCTATTTTTAGCATCCTCATTTTACAGATGTGGAAACTGAGGCACAGGGAGATGCCCAAAGGACACCATGTTCTGCCAAGTTCAAACACAATTTGCCAGAGTCCAACACTGACACTGTCAAATATGATTACAATACCTCAAACAGGGGTGAAGACATCTAAATTCCAATTCTTCAATTAAAATATTTTTTTAAAGATTCATTTATTATTTTAGAGAGAGAGCACAAGCGGGAGGGGCAGAGGAAGAGAGAATCCCAAGCAGACTCTGTGCTGAGCATGGAGCCCGATGCGGGGCTCAATCTCACGACCCTGAGATCATGACTTGAGCTGAAACCAAGAGTCATTCACTCAAACGACTGTGCCGCCACCCACACGCCCCTACAATTAGAAAATTTTTAAGAAGAAAAGAACATTTGGCATATTTCTTGGTTAGTTATAGATATTAAAATACCCAACTACTAAATGGATTAACAAACCAAATGCTATTTGGCGAGTAACTTCCTGCTCAGGCCCAAAGGTTCCAGTTATAACTCACTTGGATCTGATCTGAATTCAGGCTGTTACACCGCTTGCCCACTTGTGCTGGGTGATTCTGCACTGAGCCCCAGAGGAACCGCACTGAAAAATTAGCTGATCAGTGTAACAATTTGCCAGACGCTGGGCTGAAGTCTGTGTGTGGTTCAGTGGGAAATAAAACCCAGGTAGTAGCAGAATCTGGGTAAGTACTGTCTGGACTGGGTAACTACTATGAGTAAGTGCTACCTCAGAACTATACTATGTCTTCACAAGCGATGGGAACATACCCTTTCCTGCTTTCACTGCCTCTCATCACCCAAATCTCTCCCACCGGGAAGATTCATTCTTTTGATATAAGGTTTGGGACTCAATTGAAATAGTTCATGGGGAGCGAGACTATGTCCTTTGAGAATAGATTCTGAAGTATAAGATTAGGACAATGAGCCACTGATGAGGTGTTTGTGGGCAAACTGTTTCACGTAACTGAAAAACCATCACAAGAAAGTGAGGCTGGGGCCAAGAAGACAAGAATTGTTGACTTACCAGTTTTCCCCGACTGTTCCTGAGCACATCAACAAATCATGCTCTCTCACCAATGTAACAGACACAGGAAAAGTCTGGTCACAAAGCAGATGCTGAGCTCTGACATTCTGATTTTTGGACGATGAAAAGATTTCAGAAAACTTAAAAATCTTCCTGTCTCATCTAAAAATTGTCCTTCTTTCCAACTCAAACCTTCTCTGAACACAGAGACAATATTTTAAGGTAAGTAATTTTGGCCCAATCAGCGTACATAAACGAATTTATCTAAGTCTGGAAACTCAGCTTCATTTCAGCTCTAAGTGCATGCTTTCCCAGCTTCACAAAGATTGGCTACCCTGCATGATTTCCCTGATAAAGCTTAGCCGGACTCATCTTTTCCAACAGCAATTACTGATCAACATTTAAATACTTATTTTCTAAAATCAAAGCTGTTCCAGTGGTGCCCAATGTTCATGTTCTCCACCTTCCATGATCACCGGGCCGCTGGGCTCTGAAACCCTGCAGAGCCATCTCTGCCACTCCAAGAATGAGGAAACCACCCACCTGATTCATGGAGTTGTCCTGAGGATCAACTGAGACTGTGAACCAGATATGAAAATTGTGAAGGAGAATAAAAACATAGGATGATACTGGTGTTACTGTTACTCAGTATTCCACACAAAATATGGAACAGACACGAAATTAACACAAAATTTATTTCCAGGTTTGAATTCATGGAAAAGTACCCAGCATGGACTTTACATAGTCACTTAAATTTTGTCTTTAATTTCCTCAATGCACTGGAGAAAATATTTCGGAAAAAAATAGATCTTATAAAAATCTTGATGTCAAGGCATGTTTGGGAATCATTGTGCAGCATGATAAACAGTTTTACCTAAAGCAACATCAAAAATACACCTGCTCTTTCCCCTTAAAAAAAGATGTGTGTGTGTGTGTGTGTGTGTACATGTATGCATTTATTTGCAAAACTAGCTTTTCTTATCAGTTAATAAGATAGGATCGCATTAAGTCTACTGCCCTTACTTTTCATTACAATATCTGCTTTGGCAACTGTTTCTTAGATATGATATTCTATGAACTCTCAAGTTAGTTCCCCCTCAAATAAGGGATCTTGTTCTTTCTATATTAAACTTTGTCTCTTTTCTGCTGAGAGCAGGTCCCCCAGGTATTCATGTCTGCTCCATGTTAGCTCAATTTCAAACTGAGTCACCTTTGGCCGATGCATTCTGGAATCTGTTAATAATTTTAAGCGTTTACAGGATAAATTCAAAGTGTATTCCTTTCCCTTCTCCTTTTTCTTCATTCTCCTATCAACTCTGCTTTCCTCTATTTTGATACATACCTGCAAAACCATCTCAAAAATCTTAAGAAATCTAAAATGGAAAACCGGACTTCTCTATATTTGTATGTTCCTCCTTACAGATCCCCCAGTCTAATAATACTCTCTTCTCTACAACTTCGGTGGCCCTATCTAATCTACCCTCACTCTGGGTCTACCGCCACTCCTCTGAAATTTCATTTTCATAGTCCAGCACTCACATCTTCAACTGTTTGACAAATTTGGCTGTCACAATATATCTACTTAAAAGCAACTAAGCTCAGAACACTATTTTTAGTGACTGCAAAACTACAGAACACAAAACAGACAATTTTTCACAGAAGCTAGGTATAAAGATATAAAGACAGATAATGTCCACACTTCATAAGAGAATATTTCAAAAAATAAAGCTTCACCAGACCAAACAAGTTTACAGAAAACCAGTAAGACATCATTACATTAAATAGTACCTACAATATTCCAAAAGCTGCACAGTGATAACATCAGAAATAGTCAATCTCTTAATCTCAGGAAATAAACTGAGGGTTGCTGGAGCGGAGGGGGGTGGGGGGATGGGGTGGCTGGGTGATGGACACTGGGGAGGGCATGTTGAGCACTGTGAATTGTGTAAGACTGATGAATCACAGACCTGTACCCCTGAAACAAAGAATACATTATATGTTAATAATAAAAAAATAAAATAAAGAAATAGTCAATCAACTTATAACACTGACAAAATGGTAGCAAACTCATATGTTTCTTGAGTTGGAAATTAAATTACAATTGAAGTTCCTTTCCATAAAGCTGTTTTCATGCACTTAGAATTCTAACAACCAAAACAAGAAAAAATAAAATTGATAGACACTTTTAAAGATGATTATAACACTTTGGACTGTAAATACTACTCCCCTAAATCAAACTTTTAAAAGGCAGCCACCTGACACCAAAACAATGGCAGCAAAAGCAAAAATAAACAAGTGGGACTACACCAAACCACGCTTCTGCACACAAAAAGGAAACAATCAATAAAATGAAAAGGCAACCTACTGAATGGGAGAAAATATCTACAAATCATATAATTGATAGGCAGTTAATATCCGAAATATATAAAGAACACATATAACTCAATAGTGTGTGTGCATGCACGTGCACACATGCACACACACACACACACACAAAGAGCAAAGACCCGAACAGACATTTTCCAGAGAAGACATACAGGTGGTCAACAGATACATGAAAAGGTGCTCAACATCACTAATCATTAGGAAAATGCAAATCAAAACCACAATGAGCTATCACCTCACACCTGTGAGTGTAGCTAACAGAACGGGTATTATCAAAAAGACAAAAATAATAAGTGTTGGTGAGGATATGGAGAAAAGGAAACTCTTGTGCACTGTTGGTGGGAATGTAAATTGGTGTGGCACTATGGAAAACAATAGGGAGATTCCTCAAAAATTAAAAAAAAAACTATTATAGGATCCAGCAATTCCACTTCTGGGTATTTATTTGAAGAAAACAAAACACTAACTGGAAAAGATATCTGCACCTGCAAGCTCACTGCAGCATTATTTACAGTAGCCATGATATGGAAACAACATAAATGTCCATCAATGGATGAATGGATAAAGAAAATCTGATACACACACAAACACACACACATACACACACACAACACACACACACAACAAACACACACACTGAGGAATATTATTCAGCCATAAAACCAATAATCTTTCCACTTGCAACAAGCTGGATGGTCCTTGAGGTCATTATGCTAAGTGAAAGAAAGACAAATACTGTATGATCTCACTTTTTTGTGAAATCCAAAACAAAAACAAAAACCCAAGCTCAGAGATACAAAGAACAGATTGGTAGTTGCCAAAGGCAGAAGTTGGGGGGTGAGAGGGGCAGGCGCGAAATGGGTGACACAGGTCAAAAGATACAAACTTCCAGTACTAAAATAAGTAAGTCCTGGTGATATAATGTATGGCATATAATGTATAGCATGAGAGATTATAGTTAATAATAGTGTATTGCATGCATATTTGAAAGTTGCTAACAGAATGGATCTTAAAAGTTCTCATCACAGGAAAAAAAATTTGTGACTATATATGGTGCCAGATGTTAATGAACTTACATTGTGGTGATCATTTCACAATACATTCAAATATCGAATCTTATGTTGTACACCTAAAACTAATATAATGTTATATATCATTTATACCTTAATAAAAAAGTAGTCCTGGGCGCCTGGGTGGCTCAGTTGGTTAGGCGACTGCCTTCGGCTCAGGTCATGATCCTGGAGTCCCTGGATCGAGTCCTGCATCGGGCTCCCTGCTCAGCGGGGAGTCTGCTTCTCCCTCTGACCCTCCCCACTCTCATGTGCTTGCTCTCTCTCATTCTCTCTCTCTCAAATAAATAAATAAAATCTTTAAAAAAAATTAAAAAATTAAAAAAAATTAAAAAGCAGCCCTGTTTCAGTGGATAGTTAATAGCTTTACAAGACCAATAACCTAGGATGAAAGCCTAAGAGCTGACTACCATAAGCTCTTCTAGAAATTAAATACACCCTATGCATAGATTTTTAAGTTTGTTTCAGATGTGATTTCTATTTTTTAAATTTTTTTAAAGATTTTATTAATTTACTTAAGAGAGAGACATAAATAGTGAGAGAGAGCATGAGTGGGAAAGAGAGGGAGAAGCAGACTCCTCGCTGAGCAGGGAGCCCAACGTGGGGCTTGATCCCAGTACCCTGGGATCATGACCTGAGCCGAAGGCAGACACTAACCAACTGAGCCACCCAGGTGCCCCTCAGATGTGATTTCTTAAAAGAAAAAAAATTCAGTTGGTAGAACCAAAACAGATATGAGTGGGGAGTAGTCTATTTCAGTTGGACATAAGGATTGTGTTGGCTGGATTTGGATTTTGGGGGTGGGGTGCGGGGGCTTCACAAGGGAACAATTTTTTCTGATAATGAAAAGCAACCAAGCTGATATTTTCAAATGGTAGTATCTTCCCTGAGATATTGTTTTTTTTTTTTAAAGATTTTATTTATTTATTTGAGCGAGAGAATGAGAGACAGAGAGCACGAGAGGGGAGAAGGTCAGAGGGAGAAGCAGACCCCCCGCTGAGCAGGGAGCCCGATGTGGGACTCAATCCCGGGACTCCAGGATCATGACCTGAGCCGAAGGCAGTCGCTTAACCAACTGAGCCACCCAGGCGCCCTTCCCTGAGATATTGTATAGGTAAGTTGTAGATATAAAATACCTTCAACAAAATGTTATCATTTTGTGACTGGAGCTCATCTCAAGTGCAACAACCTCTGGCTGGCATCCCTAAGCAGGTCCCTCAAGCGGTGTGCTATTTCAGTTGACTCTCAATGGCTCATCCTTCTGTTCCCAATTCTCTACCCTACTGAAGGACTGATAAACATATCATATATATTAATATCAAAAGATATCACTTGGGGCGAGTGGCGTAGTCGGTTAAGAGTCTGCCTTCAGCTCAGGTCATGATCTTGGTGTCCTGGGATCAAGCCCCACATCGGGCTCCCCGCTCAGTGGGGAGTCTGCTTCTCCCTCTGTCCTCTGTCCCGCCCCCCTGCTCATGCTGGCTCACTCTCTCTCACTCTCAAAGAAATAAAATATTAAAAAAAATAGATAATGCTTATGCAGTATCTGCTAAGTGCCAGGCACAGCTGCAGCTAACAGTATCAGGCAGGAACTATTGCTATACCCATTTTTTCAGATAAAAAAACTGAAGGACAGAGAGATGCGCAACTTGCCAAGGTCACACAGTGGTATGAACAAATCATGTATCTAACTACACTGACCCTAAAATATAATGAAATAGATTTATTCTCTGTTAAAGATTTCTGTTTACTTCTGCTCCAAGTAGCACATTCTGTTCATTTTAGAGTCATCCCCTTTACATAAAGCAGCTTTCTTTTCAGATCCATTTATAGCAAGATTTTACTTCAAATATTAAACTCATCACTGGGTACAAAGCACCCCGTTTTCATGAGGCCCGCCTTGGTTACTGTGTGGAATGCAGCATATATGAAGTGGAGGCATCTTTTATAAAGGAAACAAGTACAAATTTCCCAAAAGTTACTGAATTTGTGGATTTCAGTACAGATTGTGTCTGAAATAGGCATATTCATACATGACTTATAAATCATTTAAGTATACACTAGCAGAACAAAGCCTATTAATCTATAGTAAATAAACACACACAGTTCTATTACAATACATAGAAGTCATCAAGCAGACAATATTTTTTTCATTAAACCCTGAATCACTGTGACCTGCCCACAGCGTGAAATAAATTAATGTTTAATATTTAATACCATGTGATGGCAATACTAACCCAAATGTGTGTTTTAAATTTTATGTTATTTGACTTTTCAATTTTAATTGAAAAGTACTGCTAAAGGCTTGAAAATATGTGCCTGACAATAGCAGTTTAAATTTAATAAATATCTCTGGCTTTTTAATGTCGCCATATAGTCATACCATTTTACCCTTTAATGATGATTTGATTCCAATTTCAGAAAATGGGAGGAGGGGTATTAAAGATAGGATCATCTTCAAAGACATTAAAAAAATATATAGGAAGGTCATCAATATGACCTATGGGATTTAAACAATTATATATGAAATGATTGGATGAGAGATCAAAATTTTTGAATGATAAACTCTGAAAATAGATAAAGCACAAAATACATTATTAAGATATGGATTGATCTTAGTAAGTAAAAAGACAGGTTTGCATCTAATACAATTCACACTAGCAATTTTTCATAAAAACAGAGATAGGGACCAAAACAAATCAGTTCATTGTTTGCTGGAAGGAAAAACAGACCATTTTCTCTTCCTGTTGGAGAGAGAGAAAAAAAAAAACAGTCTTTAAAATGAGTGGCATCTGTAGGGAGAGACACAAACAGGAGCCTACGTCAAATATACATCATATCCCGTTGCTATCTCACTCAGATTCATGTCTATCAATTTTAAATTAGGAGAGAAAAAATGCAATAAATCTGTTTATAGGAACCACATTGTTTGTAGAAGTGAGTAAAAAATTAGCTGTTGAAATTTCAATACCTATCCATCTCCTGTATTCACAGTTTTATCCCATAATAGAATTCTGCTGCATCTGCTCATTCCCATGTTCTCGAACTACTACAGAGGGCATCTCAATGTAAAAAGACTTGATGGGATTAAGCAATAGTGTATGAACTCACAGAACAAAAGAAGAATGAGATAGGAGTGCAGAAGCTGGGGAGTGTCTGGGTATGTTTGTACATGTGTGTTTTCTTCTTTATTTTTTATTTTTTTTATTTTTATTTTTTAAGATTTTATTTATATATTTGACAGAGAGAGACACAGAGAGAGAGGCAACACAAGCAGGAGGAGTGGGAGAGGGAGAAGCAGGCTTCCCGCTGAGCAGGGAGCCCGATGCGGGGCTCGATCCCAGGACCCTGGGATCATGACCTGAGCCGAAGGCAGACGCTTAACGACTGAGCCACCCAGGCGCCCCGTGTGTTTTCTTCTTAAAGAGTCCAAAAACCCTTCTTCGGATTATCGCTGAAGCCCAGAGAGAATTTGAAAGCAAATACAGGGACATTAACAAGTGAAGTCCAACCTCACAGCACAGAGAATCACCAGTCCTAAACCTTAACACTCCTTGAGAATAGGGATACTGTGTTACTTAGTTTACACTCTGTGACTAACAATGATTAACTATCTAATATGAGCCAGACACAGTCCGGGGCATATTCCCTTATTTTAACTCATTTAATCTTGACAACATCCCTCTGATGTAGATTTTATTAACCTTTATTTCAGATGAAGAAACAAACTTGGAGACAATAACCAATTTGCCCGGTTTAAATAGACCACAATTGCAACCATTAACCCCATAATAGAAAAGAATAATTTCCTATTATTAGGAAATAATAAGTATTTCCTAAGGTTTTTGGGGGTTTTTTTAAGGATTTTATTTATTTGAGCGAGAGCAGGGTGAGGCGCAGAGGGAGAAGCAGATTCCCCCCTGAGCAGGGAGCCAGATACGGGACTCGATCCCAGGACCCCGGGATCATGACCTGAGCCAAAGGCAGATGATTAACAGACTGAGCCACCCAGGCAGCCTTCTAAGTGTTTTCTGTAAGCTCCAGGTCCTGTGCTCAGCACAGTGTCCACTCTACATGTCTATTTCTCTTTACTGCACACATAGCCAGTCCCTGACTCCAGCACACTGCCAAGTCAATAGGAGGTTCTCAGTGAAGGGTCACTGAACTGTTTGCTTAATTACTTGTCCCCACAGAACATTTAAATAGATATTTGGCCCCCAGATTATATTATCTTGAAACATCTTACGATTCAGCACTAAGATATATTTTTTAAATTATTTTTAAAAAGGTAAGTTATTTCACTGATTATAGGCATCCAAGAAGCCCACATCCAGTGGCAAATACCTACACTTCAAAGTAATACAATCACAGAGAGGAAGTGTGCAGAATGGTATGTACATCATGCATATTTCACTCAACTAGTGTATAAATAAACCACCACACAGAATCTAATTATTTCAAGAGTATATGATTGGAATACTCATTCAACTACAAACATCACACGGGTATGGTCTTCTAATGATTTTTCACAGACTCAGGGCATAATGCATAGTGTATGCCAAAAATGCAACATAAAGAAGCTACGTAATGTAAAGATTACTGCACGGAGGGGCACCTGGGTGGCTCAGTAGGTTGGGCATCCCACTCTTGATTTTGGCTCAGGTCATGATCTCAGGGTCCTGGGATTGAGCCCAGCCTCAGGCTCCCTGTTCAGGCTCCCTCCTTCTTCCTCTGCCCCTCCCCTTACGTGCTCTCCCTCTCCCTCCCACCCTCCCTCCCTCTATCTCTCTCTCTAATAAAATGTTTAAAAAAAGATTAATGCATGGATTACTTTGTGGTCAGACACATAGAGGAGTTTGGATGCCACCTCTGCCATTTCTAAGTTGCTTCATTTTAGGGAAGTTACTTCACTTCTGAAGCTTCACTTCCTATGTTGTAAAATGCATTTATAATTACAATCACTTCTAGTGCACACATCAGAGATTATTGCAAGGAGGAAATGACATGAGGTATGTAAAATATTTAGCACATGCCCAGGTCACCACTAGGGCTCATTAAACGTTAGCTTTGTGTTGGAGGAGGAAGTAGGAAAGCTAGGAAATAAATTTTCTGGTAGGCATGGGGTACAGCAGGTGAGACACTGATCACCTTCTCTCTATTCACTAACCTTTAAAGCTTCTCAGTATGCAGCAAAATGTATGCCCCTGAGTCAGTAGATCTCCATAATGTGCAATACCAGAAAAATCACCTTATTTATCTTAACAACATTCTCCTTAACACTCACAAACACACACACACACACACTTTTTTACTATCATTCAAGCTAACTGCTGATGATATAATAATAAAAATGGGAAAATTACTAAGTTCCTTCTGTACAATTCTATACTCCCTCAATGAATTATGCCTTTTCCTTCTAAAAAGAAAACACCAATTTCTTCCAAAGGCATGAGCAAACCCAAAATGTAGTGATAAATCTAAACATTTTTAAAAAAATGCTTCAGAACAAGTCAAGATACAGACTCTCAACTCTAGAGAACAAACTGATGGTCACCAGAGGGGAAGGGGCTGGGGGATGGGTGAAATAGGTGATGGGGATTAAGGAGTGCACCTGTCCTGATGAGCACCCGGGTGCTGCATAAAGTGTGGAACCACTAGATTGTACACCTGAAACTAATACAACACTGTATGTTAACTATACTGGAATTAAAATTTCTTTTAAAACTTATACACAGAAACATTAGAGACAAAAATAAAAATATAAAAAAGTCTCAGGAAAAGAAATTACATTAACCATTTATTCGTATCTTAAATGAAAAATGCATAAGACTGTAATTGACTGGGCGCCTGGGTGGCTCAGTTGGTTAAGCGACTGCCTTCGGCTCAGGTCATGATCCCAGGGTCCTGGGATCGAGTCCCGCATCGGGCTCCCGGCTCAGCAGGAAGCCTGCTTCTCCCTCTCCCACTCCCCCTGCTTGTGTTCCTGCTCTCGCTGTCTCTGTCTCTTCAAATAAATAAATAAAATCTTTAAAAAAAAAAAAAAAGACTGTAATTGACTAACATAATTATACTCCTTCTTGCAAGGTGATGCATAACTAATCTTTTATCTCCAAATTACTTTAAGTCAAGCTAAATATTTACCTGTAAGATGCCTATATAACCAATGGACCTATCAAACTTTTAATTTCTGAGTCTTAGCCAAAAAACCATTATTACCCCAATAGAACAGAAATAAATGTTTTATTTGTTTGTTTTTTAACTTTATAACCTACATATAGGTAAGACGGAATTTAGGATTAAAATACAGGCTTCAAGGGAAGACAAATCGATGGAAACTTCTCCTTCAAAAGATTTTATTTATTTATTTGAGAGAGAGAACACACGAGAGAGCATGAGTGGAGGGAAGGGCAGAGGCAGAGAAAGAATCGTTAAGCAAACTCTGCACTGAGCATGGCGCCCTACCTGGGGCTTGATCTCATGACCCTGAGATCATGACCTGAGCTGAAATCAAGAGTCCAACCGCTAACCTAGTGAGGCACCCAGGGACTCTGAAACTTTTCCTTTTAGAAATGAAGTCTATTTTACCCAAACCAAAAGCTCTTATTTGATTCTATCTCTTGAATACTCATCCCCTTTTTTAATAGTATATCAATTGTTCTCAATACAATAATTCAATACACCCAGGGCCCATTTTCAGTATCCTTCTGAGCAAGCTATAGTAGACAGGAACAAAGCACAAGCTACCTGTTTAAAACTTTGCCAGACCTAGCACAAATGCTAGGTCTCGACAGCCCGGAACAGTTAGTTAGTAGTCAGACATGTGGGCATCCAGCTCAATATGTGGTTGTAAAGACTAGCAAAACGGACACATGAGCTGTGGCAGGTACCGGGAGGGCAGGAGGGCAAGGAGACCCATCCGCAGGATAATCCTTGAACACTGGCAACTGCTCTGAGGTCGTCCAAAAGAAGATCAAGCAGTTAAAAAAGAAATCGAACACCCCCTCCAACCTCTCTTTCACGCTGCCGGAGGGGAGGCACAGCTCCCACCAGGTTATTCTCCTGTACAAAAGGTCGCTCCTTCACCTGTGGCTCCCCGATTTTCCAACCTTGCTTCAAGAAGAAACCCCCACGGTTCTGCAGAGGTGCTGAGGTGATGATAATGAAAGACAGAGAGCAGGTGGGAATCCAGTGTCGCTATCAACCAAAACAACTCCATTTCTATCTTTCTTATACTCTGGGGTTTGGGTGAAACACCAAGAGAAGAAAACTCTGCTGGTAAATAAGAACTGAAAATGGCTGTCCTGACACAAAGGGCTCTATCTTCTCCAGCTGCTCAATGGGACGTTGTAACCAGATGCTACAGTACCTTTCAAAACATACACGGGCCACTCCCATCAATACAGCTGGGCTCTGCAAGTTCCTTGTACATCTTCATTGCAACCATTAACCCCAGCCTAAGAAATGTCGCTTTGCTTGCCTTCATGCACTTCGTTCAATATATTCTACACAATTTCTGTGGACAAAATGCTTTGTGAAATTAGAGGTGTTCCTACCTTTGAGTAGCTTTCAGTTTAGTGCATAAGAAAACAGACATAACAATGCCCACAATATAAATCAAAATAAAATCAACATTAAAGAGAACGCCAAACACCCAAAACTTCAGGAGGAAAACAGGGGAAAAGCAATTTTTTCCAGTGGAATCAGAAAAGGCAAGGATGTTGGAGCTGGATCTTGATGAATATGGGTGGAGAATATAGTGAAAAGTCAAGTCCCTATGGCATAAATATACAAAAGTAAAAACATGCCAGAGTCCCTGGCACATTCTGGAGATGGATGAGCAGGTATGTGGCTGGAGTAAATGGAGCACTGTAGTACACTATTCTGGAAGAAAACCCTGGGCCCACGTCGTTGAAGATTTAGAATGCTTTGATAAAGATAACCCCTAATTTGACAGAGCACTTTACAGTTTATAAATCAGTAATTTAAAACATAAAGATATAATAATTATAAAACAATTTTTAAATAATTTCCATCAATCATCACAACAATCCTATCAAGTTAGTAAGTTAGTTAGTTATTCAGGGCAGGGGAAGAAGGAGAGGAACAGAATCCTCAAGCAGACTCCATGTACCAGAGTGGAGACCGACGTGGGGCTCGATCCCATGACCCTGAGATCATGACCTGAGCTGAAATCAAGAGTCGGATGCTTAACCGACCGAGCCACCCAGGTGCCCCACAACCCTACCAAATTAAGCAGGGCAAAGATTATCAAGCTTATTTGACAGATGAAGAAAATGAGGTAAATGAAAACATTAATATGTATTAAACACCCACTATGTACTCAGGCCTTTGCAAGGTGACTAGCAAATATTATGACCCTTGAGATGAAGAATGAGCATCACCCCAACCTTACAATTAGGAAAACAAGCTCAGAGAGGTTGAGAAGCGTGTCCAGAGACATGTGATCAGTAGTGGCAGATTCAGGACTGGATGAAGATGACGCTTCCAAATCATGCTCTGCCCTGACAAAACAGTGTCCTTTGTATTGTGGAGGCAAAAGGAGGGGGGCAATTTTTAGAGCCTTTGAGAGCACTTACAAGATCTGAACTGTTTTTAAAAGGGACTCTTAGCAGATTACCAAAGGAATCCAGATGAGACGCCTGGATTGGAAATAAAGCAAATTGTTAGGATGATGGAGCCGATGAATGTGAGCGTGAGCCACAGACTAGAAATGACCCCACAAAGCTGGACCCCAGGCAGAAATGCAAATTATATCCAACTCCCATGACTCTGTCATAGGATCTTATCATGAGCCTCTTCTGGACTCTCACTATCCTCCTCGTGACGACCACACTGTGAAGCACTTACCAGATTTCATCAAACCTAAATGCCACTGATGGTAAGACGCATCCTTATTTACGCACCACAAGGAAAAAACAGTGTTAACCTAGAACATGCCGTTGACTTTAAAACACACACTGACTTCAGGGGCGCCTGGGTGGCTCAGTCATTAAGCGTCTGCCTTCGGCTCAGGTCATGATCTCAGGGTCCTGGGATCAAGTCCCACATGGGGCTCCCTGTTCAGCGGGAAGCCTGCTTCTCCCTCTCCCACTTCCCCTGCTTGTGTTCCCTCTCTCACTGTCTCTCTCTCTGTCAAATAAATAAATAAATAAATAAATAAATAAAATCTTTAAAAAAAATAAACACATGTTAAAACAGACGTTAAAAAATGTGAAAAAGAAATCTGTAATTGGAATTGATGAAATATGGTAACATTTCTGTATTTTTTTCAATATGATTTTATTCTCACCCTCAACAAGATACTAAGACCTGGTCTTTCAAGGAACAACTGTTTAATGCCATGGCCTCCAACATAATGCAGGGCAGTATAATTCATCATTCCGAGGATGCATGCACTGTCTTCCCAGACTAAGCACTTGCAGTCTGGACCCAATCCTTCTCTGTCCCAAACTTAAAGGAATTCTTAAATTCCTGACATCTAACATCTAGCTGGCTACTCGACTACATTACCTGCTAGTGACTGCTGTAAACAAGAAAGTGAAATAAGCATTTGCCAAGAAAGATGATGGTGGGGGTACTGCTAGCAGTGATGACAAATGTTATTTACCAAGTATTTACTATGTTCTACACGCTTTACATGGATGTTGACACTTCATTCTCGTGATTCTACAATGCATATGTTACCAGCAATCTTATCAAACAAAATCAGCTTCCAACTGATAATTTGGAAGAAATGAAAACCTAGAGGAGAGTGAGTTTTATTATTTTATTACTTTTTTAAAGATTTATTTATTTATTTTAGAGAAAGAGAGACAGAAAGAGAGCAGGGGAGGGCCTGAGGAAGAGAGAGAGAATCTCAAGCAGACTCCCACTGAGCATGGAGCCCTACATGGGGCTCTATCTCATGACCCTGAGATCACCACCTGAGCCGAAATCAAGAGTTGGATGCTTAACTGATTGAGTCACCCAAGAGCCCTTGAGAGTGAGTTTTAAATCAAAGATCCCTAGGAGGAGAAATATGCCTAAGAAATAATCCTGCTAACTTTTGTTTTTCCGTTATTTTGTGAAACATTAATTTAACCCCTGTTAACTGCTCTTGGACAGTTCTTTGGATCAAACTGAGGTACCTGGTCAGCAATATATTTATTTTTAATTTTTTAGAATAAATTTTTGTGTCATGAATATGAGCCAGCAGGAAGAAACAAAGCCATGGAGAACCTGCAGTCCTTATTCCTAAAAAAAACACATCTTAGATTGAGTGGCTCAGTTGGTTAATCATCAGGTTTCAACTCAGGTCATGATCACAGGGTCATGAGATTGAGCCCTGCATCGGGCTCCACACTCAGTAGGGACTCTGCTTGAGATTCTCTTTCCCTCTCCTTCTGCCCCTCCCCCTCACACTCTCTCTCAAATAAATAATAAATAAATAAATAAATAAATAAATAAATAAATAAATCTTAAAAAACAAACAAACAAACACATCTTTCAGGGATGATAGGTCTTGGGATATGTGCATGTCAGCAAGCCTTAATATAAACATGAAACAACAATGAAAAGCCAGCAAATCAGCAGGAGGAATAAACATGTCAGAAACATGGTGGCTTTCAGTGGCCATCACATATCTTCACAAATGAGCTATCATCCAGCTTAAATAAGCCTTCTCCCATGGGGACATCTCAGTGAACGCAGGGTCAACAGAAAATACTCCCACAGTGCTTGCCTTTTTAAGTAGGATTATGTGGAAGTACCCAAAAATTACTCCCATTTGGGAGAAATACTCCCAAAGGTATTGGGTTTGAGAATCTTCTGTCCTGGATTAGCCAGTCTCACAAATGTTAACATTCAGGGTCCATATATTTGCTATTTATAAAAAAGCACATGCAACTGACTACCTCCTTAGAATTTTGAGCTTGTTCCTCAAGACACCACAAACTTTTTCAAGTCCTTCTGTGCGCTGAAAATCTCATTTCCGCAGGGGATCATATGAGCCCCCTTTAACAACTGTTCCATTTCAGTCCATTTATAACAGGCATCTGATCAACTTTCTGCTCACCATATATCAAAGCTTATGATCCCTAAAAAAACTCAGTTGTTTTTTTTTTTTTTTTTTGAAGGGCAGGGCAAGACCTCTACCAGGGATGCCTGGCCTTTCCCTTCCCACCCATGTTCTCTTTTCTGTCAGGCAACTTCACGTTCATCCTGCAAGGACCAGTGCAAATGTCATTTCCAAACCATCCTAACAGAATTAAAGGTTCCTGCCTCTGCATCCCCAAACTATCTTGCTCACGCTACTATTGGAAAACTAATTTGTTATAGTAAACTGTTTGTATGCCACATAATGAAGTCTATGAAGACAGAAAACATCACTTATTCATCGGTATATGTCCAAAAAGGACCTGACACAGGGCAGTTATTCCATAAATTTTTGATAAATAATTTTAATAACGTGACTCAAAATCTTTACTAACAATTTTATTTCATGTAAGGAAAATATTAGTCTTTGAAATAGTAATGAGAAAAATAAAATATCCTTTAAAATGAAAACTCAAACTGGAGTAAAATCCCAACTAAACAATATAAATTACAGAAAATAATATTTTCCTTTTCTCATTCATTTTCTATGGTTTCTTAATTCTCTTCTATTAAACAACTCTTGGGGGAATTTTATTTATAAATAGTAATATCCAATTTTATGAATCTGACAAATGTCCTGCTCCGAAGTAACAGAAATAGGTATTTAGTGCTAAATAATACAAAACTCACCGTGCAACTTTTTATCAGACTATTTGCCTGTCTTTTCAAGACAGAAGAGAACAATATTAAAATAAATTTGCATAGCCTAAATACAAACCAGGCTAGAGATTACTGAGTATATGCTTGGCCAAAGGGAGGAGATGGACCACGATTATAAATATACCTAGATAATTCACAAAGCTAATAATCATGAATTAACATATGAACTGAAGCTGATGAACTGAAATTTTATCAGTTGATAAAATAGCTGTAAATCTATATTCTAGACCCACTTCCGCAAATAGAAAAAGTGTCTTATGTTATTTGATTATTTCCAGTCCATGGGCAAACCCCAAAAGCATCAGATGAATAATGCTTTGGGGAAACATTTTCAAATTTTCATTGAGCATACCCCTGTACTTCTCAAATGCCAGCAAAATGTTCCTGATGGACAGGAGCAGAGAGCTCTTATCAAAGAACTCGCTGTTTACATGAGAAAGCCTCCTTTTCTCTGTCTGTGGAAATCTCCCTCACTCTTTAAGAACTCCCTGGGCACCTGGGTGGCGCAGTGGGTTAGCATCGGACTCTTGTTTCTGCTCAGGTCTTGGTCTTGGGGTCCTGAGATCCAGCCCAGTGTTGAGCCTCGCACTCAGCACAGAGTCTACTTGGGACTGTTTCTTGCTCTCCCTCTGCCCCCACCCCCGGCTCTCTCTCTCTCTCTAAAATGAATAAGTAAATCTTTAAAAAAACAAAAAACAAAAAAGAACCAGCACCAACATCACAAGTTTTTAAGTCATCCCTAATTCTCCTCACTATCCAACCAGAAATTACGTCCATACATCTTCAGACCACTTTTTTTCTCTATCTCTTACAACCTTTGAGATAGTCTTCTGGGAATGTAACCCCAAGGCAGGGACTGCATGTTACGCAGCTGAGCACAGTTGCACACTCAACAATACTTGCTGAATTGAAAGTAAGCTTTCAGTCAAGTTCAATTCTGGCTCCTCAGTTAAACAAACTATATCCCCAGACCAAGCCCAAGGTCCCTCTTCTTTGTTCTGTCTGCCCCTAAAAAAGTAAGGTCCTTTCTGTCTTCCCCTGTGAACAAGAGAGAGAATAGGCCTCATATATTCACCATTCCCCAGGTATGAGGTTATATAACATGACACACACTCAGATTTCTCTCCAGATACCTCTGAGTTTTTGAAGCTTCTCTTTCTGTATCATTTCTCATGTATTTTATCAAAGAATCATCAATTGAGAATCATATCACTGTTAATAAAATGGTCCAAATTCTAATTAATACCACCATTAATGTAATAACTTGGTTAATCTGAAGTAGCAGAAGAACAAAAATTTACAAATTCTCTTTACTAAATTAGAATCAATACAAAACAACTATGTTGTCAGCACCGAATTAATAAAATCTTCCCTTGGCCCATGCTGCTACATCCCAGTAATCCCACTACATCCCACTGTGTACCAATCTAAAGCACACCCTGGAGGCCCAGGGTTAAGTCCTAGCTCTTTCCAGAAGCCTCCCAGTTCCCTCTCTTTGCTCTTTGACTGATTTCACCCTTTCCAGATCTTCCGCTCCACTTAGTAGGTATACTTAATAATGAGACAATAGCCCATATTAACAACTCAATAAATATTAAATTAAATGACTTCTATGTTATCACTATAAGACTTGAATTGTCTTAATATTGTGATGTTAATATTATATTCTTATTTTCTAGATTGAGACACTGATGCTCAGAAGTTAAGTAATTGGTAGCAAGTGATGGAGGCAGAATTGCAATCCAGGTCTGTCTCCTTTATAAATTCATATTCTTTCTCCCATAGCACAGTATGACTCTTGAATTTATTCTGTCAAGTATTATTCTTGAATGACTCTAACAGTGTTGGCTTACCATTTCTAGTTCATTACTTGTAAAATTTAATTCTGACCTGAGCACAGAGCAGGAAGGCAAAGCTGAGACCATAGTTACCGGTTCTCTGAATGGCCAGAGGTGTTTTTATGTTGTGCTCCCATGGGACCTGGTGGACTCCCAGACTGCCTGTATCTGTAGTAAGGTATTTAAGGGTTTACAGGCTAGTCAACAAATCTGGGTAGATTTGGACTGGATGGAAGGGCTCTCAGCTTGAACTGGTGAAAATTGGGAGTTAAAGAATTTTGTAAAAGTCAACATATTGCTTTCAATTATATACAGTAATTTAACTATTTTTTTATTTTACTTTTTAAAGTAACTCTATTTTATTTTATTTTGAGTATAGCTGATGCACAATGTCACATTAGTTTCAGGTGTACAACACAATGATTCTGCAACTCTACAAATTATGCTGTTTGCCACAAGTGTAGCTACCATCTGTCCCAATACATCACTCTTACAATATCATTGACTGTATTCCTGTGCTGTCCCTTTTATTCCCATGATTTATTCATTCCATAACAGGAAGGCTGTAATTCCTCTTCCCTTCACGCATTTTGCCCAACCCCCCAAGCCCCTCCCCTCTGGCAACCATCAGTTTATTTACTATATTTATATATCTGACTCTGCATTTTGTTTGTTTATTCATTTGGGTTTGGTTTTTTTTTTTTTTACTTGCTACATTTTAATGTATGTTGAGTCTGTAGTAATGGCCCCTTTTTCTTTTTTTTTAAATTTTATTATGTTATGTTAATCACCATACATTACATCATTAGTTTTTAATGTAGTGTTCCATGATTCATTGTTTGCGTATAACACCCAGTGCTCCATTCAATACGTGCCTCTTTAATACCCATCACCAGGCTAACCCATCCCCCAACCCCCTCCCCTCTAGAACCCTCAGTTTGTTTCTCAGAGTCCATAGTCTCTCATGGCTCGTCTCCCCCTCTGCTTTCCCTGGTTGTTTTTAAGATTCCACTTATGAGTGAAATCATATAGTATTAGTCTTTTTTAGTCTGATTTACTACACTTAGCATAATACCCTCTGGGTCCATCCAGGTTGTCTCATTATAGCACAATCTCATCCGTTTTTATGTGTAAGTAATATTCCAATGCATTTGTGTTTGTATGTATACATATACATATACATATATACATACACACACACACACACATACACATATATACATACACGCACACCATATCTTCCTTATCCAATTGTCTGTTGATGGACACTTAAATTGCTTCCATATCTTGGCTATTGTAAATAATGTTACGATAAACACAAAGTTAAGTATATGTTTTCAAATTCGTGTTTTTGTTTTCTTTGGGCAAATATCCAATAGATGAATTACTGGATCATACAGTAGTTCTATTTTTAATTTTTTGAGGAACCTCCATACTGTTGTCCACAGTGGCTGTGCCAACTTACATCCCCACCAACAGTGCACAAGAGTTCCTTTAAGTCCACATTCTTGCCAACCATTGTTATTTCTCATCTTTTAGATTTTAGCCATTCTAACAGGTGTCAGGTGGTATCTCATAGTGGTTTTGATTTGCATTTCCCTGATGATGAATGATATCAAGCATCTTTTCATGTGTGTTGGCCATCTGTATGTCTGCTTTGGAAAAATGTCTATTCATGTCTTCTGCCCATTTCTCATTCAGCTTGTTTTTGGTGTGGAGTTATATAAGTTCTTTATATATTTTGGATATTAACTCCTTATTGAATATGGCATTTGCAAGTATCTTCTCCCATTCAACAGGTTCTAGTTTTGTTTTGTTGATGGTTTCCTTTTCTGTGAAAAAGCTTTTATTTGCACACAACATGAAACTACTAGATGTAATAAATGGATTCAGTAAAGTTGCAGGATACAAAATTATTACACAGAAATTGGTAGCATTCTTATGCAATGATAATAAAGTAGCAAAAAAAGAAATGAAGAAAACAATACCATTTACAATTGCACCAAAAAGAATAAAATACCTAGGAATAAACTTAACCAAAGAGATGAAAGATCCATACTCCAAAAACTATAAAACACTAATGAAAGAAACTGAAGAGTACACAAACAAATGGAAATATATATTCCATGCCCATGGACTGGAAGAATTAATATTGTTAAAATGTCCAGATTACCCAAAGCAATTTACACATTCAATGCAATCCCTATCAAAATCCCAACAGCATTTTTCACAAAACTAGAACAAATGATACTAAAATGTGTATGGAACCACAAAATACCCTGAACACCAAAGCAATCTTGAGAAAGAAGAACAAAGCTGGAGGCATCACAATTACAGATTTCAAAGACATACTACAAAGCTGTAGTAATCAAAACAGTATGGTACTGGCACAAAAACAGACACACAGATCAATGGAACAGAATAGAGAGCCCAGAAATAAACCCACAATTATATGGTCAATTAATCTATGACAAAGGAGGTAAGAATGCACAATGGGAATAGACCGTCTTTTTAATAAATGGTGCTCTGAACCACACAGCTAGATGTAAAAGAATGAAACTGGACAGCTTTCTCACACCATACACAAAAATAAACTCAAAATGGATTAGAGACCTAAACGTAAGACCAAAAGCCATAAAAATCCTAGAAGAGAGCACAGACAGTAATTTCTCTGACATGAGCCACCACAACATTTTTCTAGATATGTCTCCTGAGGCAAGGGAAACAAAAGCAAAAATAAACTACTAGACCTAATTTAGCTATTTTAAAGTGAAGATAAACAGACATATTTGGAGAATGGGGTCCTCAGCATCCAGTAACACTGGCTTGAAGCAAGAGCCCCAGGATAAAACACTGGGTTGAATGTCAATGTGCTCACATCAGTGTTTTATTTTATTTATTTAATTTTTTATTACTATGTTCTTTCCAGAAAAACCAGGCATTAGAAGCCCAGATGTGAAACTTAGAATAACAAAACCAAAGGAAGAATATATCAAAGGTAAAATTTAGATAATATGGAAGTATATTACTATCAGAATCGCCAAAACTGTAAGATACAATAAATATGTATTGTTTAAGCCAGTAAGTTAAGTGGCCATTTGTCAAAATAGAAAGTTAATACAGGGGCGCCTGGGTGGCTCAGTCGTTAAGCGTCTGCCTTCGGCTCAGGTCCTGATCCCAGGGTCCTGGGATCGAGCCCCGCATCGGGCTCCCTGCTTGGCGGGAAGCCTGCTTCTCCCTCTCCCACTCCCCCTGCTTGTGTTCCCTCTCTTGCTATGTCTCTGTCAAATAAATAAATAAAATCTTTAAAAAAAAAATTAAAAAAAAAAAAAAAGAAAGTTAATACAGACAAAGGAGATACTTCAATGGTTAAAAAGAAAAAACGCACCCAACAAAGCAGGCTTTCTCATCATAAAGTGCTAGGCAGAGCTGCTTATCTGTTGTCCAGACATATAACCACCACCTCTTAGGTGAACAAGTAATGCTGTCCCATGTCCTTCCTGACACCACAGTAGTCCAGCATCTCTGAGCCCTGAAATGCTAATACACATGGATCCCAGACCTCACGATCGTCCCCAAGAGCACAGGAGTTACCTACTCTGCTTGCAAGCCAGTGCCCTATTCCCTTCTGAAGAGACACACACACTCTCTTGGCTCTAACATCCCCAGTGGACATGGCTCACGACAATCCCAAAGAGCCACTAAAGCCTAGATGGGAGCCTGCTGTGACCAGTCCTTATGTGCATGGAGTTCTATTTTACAACTAAAGAAGTGTGCTATAAGATAAAAACAGGTTCTCAACTTCTGCAATACATTTAGCATGAAACTCAAATATGCAAAATAGTGAAGAGACAAGTATACAGTATGGAGGGAAAAAGACAGTGTGGTATCAGGGAAAAAGAAGAATGTAGGAAATCATAAGTGCTTTGCCATCCACAGCCCTGCCCCTGATGCATCACACAGCCTGTCATCAAATCAGGGACTTATGACCCTGAAAGTGTCTTCCAGGTCAAAGAGCCCATCATTCTCCAGTCTCAACATAGTTCAATAGTTAAAGTAAGTTATAAGGAGCCACAATCGGGGGGCGGAGCTAACTAGGGCATCAAGAAAACAACTATTCCATCTGCTAAGAGTACTTATTCTCAGTCACTAAGATTAGCCTGCAGGACTCTGAGTTCTAACACACACTGTGTTCTTAGCATTTGGGAGCCTAGTTATATAAATATCAACTCCATACATCTAGGTTGCACAGAAAAGTCCATTCGAGTCCTCTAAGATAACCTGCAGCTATTCTACACATATCCCTTTGTTATTTTACTTGAAGTTTAGTGCCCAGGAGTAATCATTCCATGTCCTATTTCTTATTATAAATGTAACTCTGTGAAATATTGACATTTTATATGCAAGCTATGACTAGTGCTAGTTTATCTAAATAGCTAGCCAGCAAAAAAAAGGGGGGGGGCAGTTTAAAGTACTATGCTATAAAAACCTTACCAAGTAACTAAGATCAAAGAAGTGCACAACATATTTGCAGGCATCTTCTGGCGAACATCAATACAAAACAGCAAGGAAATATGAGTTTGGCTGAAAGTCCTAATGCTGCCATATCAGAGAATAGACAGCTAAAATCACCTACTATTCAGAATTTATCTTCTGTTACTAATAGTCTATCATCCAACAAAAATGGTGAAAGATTTTTACCTAAATTTTTGGCAATTCTTTGCTATAGCTTGAAATAAAAAAGATATTTGGACTATATGTTTCAGTTTCTATTTTCATTCCACTTTACAGAGAAGGAACACAGCCTGTGCTTGCAATTTAAGCTGGTATTAAACTGACCCCTGCTGCCCTCCTTCCTCTTCTGTTTCTGCATTTATCAGATAGTACAGCACCTAATCGCATTCCGTAGCTGAACCTGCATTTGATCAGTCCATCATATCAAAAACATGACCTAGGAAAAAGACGGTCAGTCCCACCATTGCAAGTGGAAGGATGCCTCCCTTCCTCAGAGCTTTGGTTATTATATTTGCAAAGACCTAGCAATTAAAATCACACTAGTATTCCACAGAAGTGTTTCTTTTTCATTCTACAAATAAATTCAATCAACACACATTTACAGGTTTTTTTGTTTGTTTTGAGAGAGAGAGAGAGAGAGAGAGGTCCACAAGAGCTGGGGGGATGCAGGATGGTGCAGAGGGAAGGGCAGAGAGAGAATCCCAAGCAGGCTCCACACCCAGCACAGAGCCCTACTCGGGGCTCTATCCCATGACCCTGAGATCACCACCCACGCCAAAATCAAGAATTGGATGCTAACCGACTGAGCCACCCAGGCATCCCCAATTACAGGTTTTGGGAAAGACAACAGAGAAGCAAGATACTTAGAATTAAATCACCTGCCTTCCAATAATTCACAGGGATCTACTAATCTTTGAAAAGATACATTTCAGAATTCAATTCTAGTTCATGACTGGGTACCAGAAAGGTATGAAGGAAGCAGGGCTGGGCGCCTGGGTGGCTCAGTTGATTAAGCATCTGCCTTCAGCTCAGGTCATGATCCCAGGGTTCTGGGATCAAGCCCTGCATCTGGCTCCCTGCTGAGCAGGGAGTCTGCTTCTCCCTCTATTCTTCCCCACCGCTTGTGCACGCTCTCTCTCTCCCTCTCCCTCTCTCAAATAAATAAATAAAATCTTTAAAAAGAAAGAAACAAGCAAGGCTATCATAAATGTGGTGGCATATCCTGCCTCCTGGGCCTCAGTTCACTTGAGATTCTTTACTAAACCAGCAGAGAAATTCGATCTCTTTCATTTTTATATATCCACTGTACTTCATGAATAATAACAGCTGCCCTTTATTGATGACCTATTATACATCAGGGACTATGGCTTGGTGCTTTCCAGACACTGCTGTATTTACCCCACTTAATAACTCCATGAGTTAGGTATTTTTATGCTTACTTCATGGATGAGGAAAGCTCCATTCTAATATCGATCAAAACCCACTACAATGTTTTTCTTTTCCTTTTTTTTAAAGATTTTATTTATTTACTCAACAGAGAGAGAGAAAGACAAGGGTGGGAAACAGGAGAGGGAGAGGGAGAAGCAGGCTCTGCGCCGAGCAAGGAGCCAGATGCGGGACTCAATCCCAGGACCCTGAGATCATGACCTGAGCCGAAGGCAGACGCTTAACCAACTGAGCCACCCAGCGCCCCTACAATGTTTTTCTTTTAAACAGACGTTTCTCCTCTAGAAGAGAGTGAGCATTTTATCGCCAAAGGCAAGGGAAGCAAGGGCAAAAATGAACTATTGAGACTTCATCAAGATAAAAAGCTTTTGCACAGCAAAGGAAACAGTCAACAAAACCAAAAGACAACCGACAGAATGGGAGAAGATATTTGCAAATGACGTATCAGATAAAGGGCTAGTATCCAAAATCTATAAAGAACTGATCAAACTCAACACCCAAAGAACAAATAATCCAATCAAGAAATGGGCAGAAGACATGAACAGACATTTTTCCAAAGAAGACATCCAAATGGCCAACAGACACATGAAAAAGTGCTCAACATCGCTCAGCATCAGGGAAATCCAAATCAAAACTTCAATGAGATACCACCTCACACCAGTCAGAATGGCTAAAATTAACAAGTCAGGAAAGGACAGATGTTGGCGGGGATGCGGAGAAAGGGGAACCCTCCTACACCGCTGGTGGGAATGCAAGCTGGTACAACCACTCTGGAAAACAGTATGGAGGTTCATCAAAAAGTTGAAGATAGAGCTACTATACGATCCAGCAATTGCACTACTGGGTATTTACCCCAAAGATACAAATGTAGGGATCCAAAGGGATACGTGCACCCCGATGTTTATAGCAGCAATGTCCACAATAGCCAAACTGTGGAAAGAGCCAAGATGTCCATCGACAGATGAATGGATAAAGAAGAGGTGGTATATATATACAATGGAATATTATGCAGCCATCAAAAGGAATGAGATCTTGCCATTTGCAACGATGTGGATGGAACTGGAGGCTGTTATGCTGAGCGAAATAAGTCAAACAGAGAAAGACATGTATCATATGACCTCACTGATATGAGGAATTCTTAATCTCAGGAAACAAACTGAGGGTTGCTGGAGTGGGGGTTGCGGTGGGAGGGATGGGGTGGCTGGGTGATAGACACTGGGGAGAGTATGTGCTATGGTGAGCGCTGTGAATTGTGCAAGACTGTTGAATCACAGATCTGTACCTCTGAAACAAATAATACATTATATGTTAAGAAAAGAAAAAGAAGAAGAGGATAGCAGGAGGGGAAGAATGAAAAGGGGGAATCGGAGGGGGAGATGAACCATGAGAGACGATGGGACTCTGAAAAACAAACTGAGGGTTCTAGAGGGGACAGGGGTGGGAGGATGGGTTAGCCTGGTGATGGGTATTAAAGAGGGCACGTTCTGCATGGAGCACTGGGTGGTATGCACAAACAATGAATAATGGAATGCTACATCCAAAACTAATGATGTAATGGTAATTAACATAACAATAAAAAATTAAAAAAAATAAGAGAGAGTGAGTGTTTTAAGAACAGGGGATTATATCGTTGCCATCTTTGTATCCCCAGAACCTAGCACATCCCCAACACCTGGCACATAATGGGTACTCAAAATTTGTCTGCAGAATATATGAATGGCTATATTGCTGCAGGAACGTGCCTTCTAGCTGCATTCTATGTGCATGACCTGTGTGTGCTTAAGCCTTGAGAAAGTAGCGGAGGGGAAAAAAAAGAGAAAGAAGTTTTGATTCCTGAACACAGACATCCATACTTAACTATGGCAAAAAAGGAAGCCCCCAGACATGAGTAAACAGAATTCTATGGAAATAGAGCTTAACACGTCAGTTAAAAAGCAAATAGGAAAAGGACTCCTACATCAGAGGATGATGACACACACAGGTGCTGGACTTTCCTGGAACTTGTAACCAATTAAGAGAGATGAAGAAAAGAAGAAAATCATGAAAATACAGTGTAGAAATTTTTTTAAAAAATTTAATATTTTATATATTTATTTATTTGAGAGAGAGTGAGTGAGAATGTGAGCAGGGGGCAGAGAATCCTAGCAGACTCCACACTGAGCACAGAGCTGGACGGGGACTTCGATCTCACGACCCTGAGATCTTGACCAAGAGTCGGACACTTAACCGCCTGAGCCACCCAGGCACCCCCCCAAATTTTTTATGTCCCCCAAAAGCTAATGCATTTTTCTTTTCCTCACTTCCCCTTATTTTTCAACATCTCTTTTCTTGCACTCCAGACAGGTGAAGATAAATGAAGTACAGTAGTTAAACTTCTTTGTTTGGTTACAAATGATCTTTTGTATCAACATTATTGTTATGTAAGCATTTTTAATATTGCTTCTAGCAGATGAGACTTCTGCTTCAACATATGTTATGGGGGAAAATGGTAAAAATGTATTCATGACTAAAATAACTAAACAGTATACAAACACTGCCTAGAAAATACTGTAAATGAATCTGGTTTGTTGGGGTTCTTAAATAAGGTAAAACTGAAGATGCAACCTCTCTCCCCAGACAAGAATGAATAACCCCAGAGTCTCAGGACTGTCAATACTTTCTATGTCCTCCTACCTGATAGCAAACCACGGCTCCAGTTCATTCCTTAGAAGAGACTGGAGTTTAGCCTCCTCTTCTGCACCTTCCCTGACACAGCAGAGCATGAGTCAGGGGAAATCGGATTCTTCTGCTCAACAACAGTCGCCCTAAAAATCTGAAATTTATTAAGGAAACATGCAGCCCCTGTAGAAATTAAAACAATGGTCAAGTTTCTGGGCTCTGGGTTCAGATTGCAGTAGTAATCTCGGCCAAGGCACCTACCTTTCTAAATCAAATATAATAAGATTGCCTGGACTGTCAAACCAAGTTATTACAAGCAAAGGGCTTAGCATACTACCTGGAACATCAGTGTTCAATAAATGTTAACCCCATAGGACTTCCCTCCTAAAGTCTTGGCCTCAACTCTCAACCTGAACAAAAAGATAGGCCCTCAGAATCCTTACTTTGGCCGGACCTAACTTTCAATGCACTCAATGAGTCCATCATACCTTCTTTCCTTCCTGTTCCTTTCCTGCCGATAACCAGCGCCACAGGAAAGCTTCCTTTGTTCACATATAAATGACGCTCCCATTCATATATGCTTGTGTCTTTGTATATGTCTTACTTTGGTAACTAGACGTCTCAAATTAGCCAGTGTGAACAAAATTTCAAACATTCTGGTGCACCGGTCCCTTAACGACGCTTGCTTCTGTGGACCAGAAAAAATCTCATTGCCATACCTGTAACGTCAAAAGCACAAGATTGTGCATAGAATTTTGAGCCCTTGCAGAAATCTACCAGGATTCCTGCTTGCTGTATCTTTAGAATTTATAACTCCCACTCTTCACACTACCCAGCCATAAACAAAGACCACAGCACATTCCAGATTTCAGACCCCATGACAACGGTGACCTACACACAACCTTCAGAGATGCCATTCATAACACTCCAACTTCCAATAATTGATTAAAATGTAAGAAAAGGAGGTGTTTACATCCGATGAGATGTTTACATCCGATGACGTTTTTAAATTTTACACATCAATATTTAAGTAAAACAACAAACCAACCGGCATGAAAATTAAACATTATAAATAGCTCTGGGAAAAAAAAAAAAGACTACAAATATTTCATCGACGTGAAATCTTGCTGCAGAGGTGCATCCCATGTCACCTACAGCCTGAACCACTTCCTCGGAGCCAATGTGAAGCATGCCAGACAGCAGGCTGCCAACATGTATGAGGCTGTCAGCTGCGGTATACCAGCGCTCCGTGGCTGTTCGACTAGGATGTCCCAACAGGCCAGTGCCGCAGTCCTGCATCCAGCCTCTGCTGTCCGTCACAAAGGCAGAACAAAGAAAGCGGCAGGCTCAGAGTTCAGCACTGCAGCACCTACACACTTACCTTCCCGGATCACCTGGTCTCCAAGGTGAATCCTCCCCCACCCTGAAACGGGAGCACAATTTCCATCCTCCTAGGTTTCGGAATCTAAAGCAAAGCCTCCACCCAACGAAAAGCTTCCTGAAGGTTATTAATAAAATCTTGCCTTCTGGCACTTGTAACGCGACAATGACAAACCCCCTCCCCCGTCAGTGCCTCTGACCAGCAACTACTCTCCACAGGCTTGGGAAGTGGAGACTGATGTGAAATTTGCTATATAAATCATTCTCCCAAGTTTTCACTCAATGCAAACTTCTCAGGATGACACAAGACTGAGAGAAGGTCAGTACTCACTTTCTGAGAAAATTAGTGCTGGTTTTCTACAAATTCCCTGAATGAAAAAAAATTCTTTATTTTAGAAATGTGTATGTAGTAATTAATAGTTTACCAATACAGTTGTGAATAAAAGACACCGTTTTTGTTCCTCTTTGTATATTTAGCACCTAATGTGGTGCCTGGCACATACCAGAAACAAAGTATTTGTTAACTAACGAGTAGATTTCTTGCCTCTCAAATGTTTGATAATCAGACTTTTTGAATTCAAAATTCAAATGGAAAAATTTTCTCCCATTGACTTTCATTATAAAATTGGAGTGGTCTATCTTTGGAAAGTATTTGACCCCAAGACATAAAATAATAAAATCCACATTTTAAAAAGCATTAACAATCATTTTATGGGGTGCCTGGGTGGCTCAGTCGTTAAGCGTCTGCCTTCGGCTCAGGTCATGATCTCAGGGTCCTGGGATCGAGCCCCGCATCGGGCTCCCTGCTCGGCGGGAAGCCTGCTTCTCCCTCTCCCACTCCCCCTGCTTGTGTTCCCTCTCGCACTGTGTCTCTCTCTGTCAAATAAATAAATAAAATCTTTAAAAAATAATAATAATAAAAATAAAAAAATAAAAAAAATAAAAAGCAACAATCATTTTAGAACTTCATGAATATTAACTGGCTAGATAATATTAATAAAGACAATCTCCAAAAGTCTGATATTTAAAGTCTAAAACTGTTCTGAACTTAAGATACATTTTCTCATATAACTGGTATTTTGAATAATGATTAGGTCAGATGAGCTAACAATTTCATTTTACAGTTTCGTTATAAGTTTAAAAACTTCTGTAGAAGCCCACGACTCTAATCACTATTTAATAGTTTATATTTTCTAAAAATACATTTGACATTCTATCTCTTAGTCAAGATACCAGAAGAACTGACCTCCATATCTAAACCTGGCCAGAGTGAAACAGATTGGCTCAAAATCCAGTTGCATCATTTCCTAAGTGACCTTGGGCAAGTTATATACTAAACTTTTCTGCCTTAGTTACCACACCTCTAAGATGGAGACAACACTAAGTTATGGGAATATTATTCTTGAAATGTATTAATTGCTCTGCTTTTTTGTGTTTCCTTATACTGGACCCTGCCTCTGTTTTGTCAAAGGCATCCATTTGCCTAAGGGATGCTTAAGTTTGTTGAAATAAAACTACAAAGAGAAAGGCTCGATACTAAGTTTTGACACCTGGAAATCATTGTTTTAAGTCAACAGCAAGACCACATTCTTAAAAGCCAATTCTTATCAGGAGAAAATGTGTTTTCTAAATCCCTTAAACATCAATTTTAACAATTAGGATTTAGGGAGGCACAAGAACCTCAGCGCTGGTGGTGACCCACTTCCCTGAGCCTACCCGAACATTAGAATCACCTGGGAAGCTTTTGGACCATTCTACTGCCTGGCCCCACCCCAGACATTTTGATTGGTCTGGGATGAAGTCCTAGGGCATTGGGCATTTTTTTTTAAAGCACCATTGGGTGATTTTAATGTGTAGCCCAGATTTAGAATCACAGCTCTAAGAGAAGCTTCCCATGGTTCAAAACTGCCAACACAGAACAGGAAGCAACACCCAGCAGTGGCCTCCCAGCCCCCGAGAGCCATGCGCATACAGGGTGCTGGGGATCTGGAGCTTCTCTGTACCCCAGTGGGTCATGTGGACCCATGGCCAGGACGGCTGGAAGTTAGAAGAATGAGGACAGGGTGGAGTGATCATAAGAGAGGCAAGGCCAGTTCAGAGACCAGATTAGTTAAACCACCTGGGGCAGAAATGAGTAAGGACCAGAGGACGGACCTAGTCCCACTGTATGAGAGCAAATGCAGGAGAAAATGCAAAAGATTGAGCATTTACCTGAAAGACGCTGAGTTACACAAGAGAAACAGTTCAAACTAGAAGGAACATAGGCATCATGAGTTGGCAAGTTGGTCGGAGTCCTGCCCGTTCCTCCCCGTCCCCTCTCCCCACTGAAGTGGAGGCTTCAGAGGAAAAGGAACTCAGTTATAGATTATAAAGAAGCCACTGTTACAAAGAACAAACTGAGGGTTGCCAGAGTGGAGGGGGCTCGGGGGATGGATAGAGTGGGTAAAGGGGATTGTGGGGAGGGGGGTGCAGGCCTCCAGTTATGGAATGCGTAAGTCACAGGGTTATAAGGCACAGCATGGGAAAGGGAGTCAATGGTATTACAACAGCATTGTATGGTGACGGATGGCAGCTACAGTCGTGAGCAGAGCATAATGTATCCAGTTGTTGAATCACTATGTTGTACACCTGTAACTACTATAACACCGTGTGTCAACTATACTGCAATTTAAAGAAGCCATTGTTATCAAAACTATCCAAACTGTGAAATAAGAGAGCCACATGCCCTTTCAGTGTGGTACCAGGTACCGTATTATAGGCTTGCCCAAGGTTTCATTCTCTAGAACAATGCCCCTGGTTTGATTTCGTTTATTTACTATCCCATTGGAGTGCAGAGACATGGAACCACAGGTGAACTTGTAGGTTTCTGGCCCACAGAAAGGAGAGCCCTACAAGTTGTGGATTTACTGCCTGTGGAACATTATACCAGCTTTGTCTCTCCAACCTAGTGATCTTAGTTCAACTTTGTTTTTTGATGCCAAAACATTCTTGGAACCATCATTAATCCTCACCAGCTACACCTTGTTAATAAGTTAATAAATCACTGACATATTACAGTCTGTATGAGAGTCAGGTTTTAACATTTTGAAAATTATACTTTAATAGTATATTTTCTCTGCAAATTGAGTAGTGTATGTAATTCTATCACCCACTGACAATGATCGCAAACGGGTATTTTACAAGATAATTCAAGTAACGCGCTTAGCACAATGCGTAGTACATAGTAAATGCTCAGTAAACATGTCATTATTCATAGTTGCTAAAGGAAAAGGGGTATTTTACCTGACCCCTCGCAGTAGCCATGAACTCACCAACAGGGTGGTAGTGGCAACCCAGATAAGTAATTATACATGAAAGGATCCTTCAATAGGAGACATGCACAAGTATTATGAATATTGGAGCCACTCTGCTCAAAAGAATTCCCAAATGATCAATGCAGATGGTGAGAATCACTTGTGTATTTTTTTTTTTTTAAAGATTTTATTTATTTATTTGACAGAGACAGAGACAGCGAGAGCGGGAACACAAGCAGGGGGAGTGGGAGAGGGAGAAGCAGGCTTCCTGCTGAGCCAGGAGCCCGATGTGGGACTCGATCCCAGGACCCTGGGATCATGACCTGAGCCGAAGGCAGTCGCTTAACCAACTGAGCCACCCAGGTGCCCCACTTGTGTATTTTTTTAAAGATTTAATTTACTTGAGAGAGAGGCAGAGAGACAGGAGCATGAGCAGAGGGAAAGGCAAAGGGAGAGGGAGAAGCAGGCTGTTAGCTGAGTAGGGAGCCCGACGAGGGGCTCGATCCCAGGACCCTGGGTTCATGACCTGAGCCAAAGGCAGACGCTTACCTGACTGAGCCACCCAGGAGCCCTGAGAATCACTTGTATATTATTCACAATCTGTGTGCAGACCTATTGGGAGAAAACAACCCTAACTTAGCAAGATTAAGTATAAGGCTCTGAAAGAAGCCATCTTCTTGGTGACAGAGTGTGTTCCTCCATACTTTAAGGGATGTTGGGATGATATTCAAAACATAGGTGACTGATTCTGGCTACAGGAGAAAAAGCAATACAGTAAAGTTAACTATATTACCATGTGAACAGGGAGGAAACTAGTCAAGGGAAGGAACAAAAGCCATCAAGAAGGAGAATATGTGGTTAATTTCTGAAATTATCAATTCCATGGGTATGATTCCTCTCCAGGAAGTTTCTTTCCCCATGAAGTGCACCTGTAAAAACAGTAACTTGTCCAAACTTAAAACTGGGCTTAGAAGAAACTTCAAGGCTTGGCTTTGACCTTAATTTAGAGAGTGAGAGTCTCACATCAACACACTGCCAAGGCCATCCCCCACCTGGTGATCTTTCTTCCCAGTGCTTTTCTCTCAAGTGTCTGGAGGTTTGTTCTTCTGATAACAATACTCAATACTATGATCCACAAAACAGAAGTACAAGCACAGACACTTCACAAAATGAGGAGAAAAAAATTAGATTCTTCTTTTTCTCACTCTCTTTCCCCTTGCACAGATAGAGAAGAAAAACCTAGCTTTATTCTGAAGAAAACACTCATAATTACACACATGGTCATCATCATTTCCTGCACTGACTCCTGGTTTCATTTCAACTATTCTACCACCTGCTTACTACAAAGCAGTTAAAAGTAAAGTAATAATTTATACACAAATTTCTGAGGTCATATACTTCTTTGAAACCAAGCGATGTTACACGCTACAAAATACTTTGTTATCTTGTGATGGTACAATTAAACAGGCTTTTAATTCAAGAAAACAGAAAATACATAGTTTAATAAAATGATCTCAACAAAAAGATTCGAGAATATTGGCATTTCTATATCCTTCAGAATATTGATGACTATATGGTCAGGATGAGCATCGGTTACAAATTATGTGTACAGCTTGCTAACAAATTAGGGAAATGTTCCCCTTTGGTTTCTTTCCTGACTACTTGTAAAATAATATTCACACACAAATTTGCAATTCAAATTCGATGTCTTAGGAGTATATTTTGCAGATCATGGTCTGAGAAGGGAGAGAGTGAGCTAATAGTTGCATAGAAAGTATAATTTGCTGCTGGCTCTCAGCCAGAAACACTAGACCAAATGTTTAGAGACCATGAGGCATCTAAGCAAGCCCAGTGCATCTGGACTTCTCAATACTAGTTGTTGCTGATTATATGTGGACCTCCAAGTAAAGGGCCACATAAATTTGAAATTCATGCATTTAAAACTGTACTTATTTTTTTCACAGAGGACAGAAAGGGAAGCAATCTGAAGGCCCTTTGCGAACATGTGCAACAACGCTGACAAGAAGTGCCAGTGATTTAAGCAACACTAATAACCATATGTCTGGACCTATGTTCGGCTGTAATTTACATATTAAGTATAAGCTTTTATTTTCATACTTGAGAAAACATGCCAAATATTCAGTATTTATTACCATAGTTAACTTGCAGAATGAGAAAACTAATTACAATAGAAAGAAAGAAATGTTGGTCTTGGGAAAAAATGACTTTGATTTCCATACAGGTGGGTGGTAAAGGAGTCATTACTACCTCCCCAATCCAATCCAGCTTACGTACTTACTTACTTACTTACTTACTATAACTGTCACATATTAAAGCAGATACAATCACTACATGGGCAAATAGCCTGCCCATAAAAATCTGCTCCAACATACTAAGTCATTCCAACATAGCACAATACAATTTTTGTAGGTATGCACTGCAATAAACCATGTGACACAATAAAGGCTTGGCACGTTCCAAGTTTTCTCCAAGTACTATGAGCAATACGGTCAACCCAGGACTTGAGAGCATGCAGGGGTCAACAGTCCAGGCTGAAATAAAAGTCTTTGTGACAGAAAGCAACAGAAAGTAAATTGCTGAGCAAATGGCAGAGGGAGATTAGGCAGGGAGTACCTGCCTGTTTAAAAAAGCCTAAGGGACACCTGGGTGGCACAGTCAGTTGAGAGTCCAACTCTTGCCTTCGGCTCAGGTCTTGATCTCAGAGTTGTAAGATCGAGCCCTGCATCGGGGTCCACACTCAGCACAGAGTCTGCTTCTGATTCTCTCTACCTCTGTCCTTCCTGCTCATGCTCTCTCTCAAATAAATAAATAAATCTTTTAAAGAAATTAGTAAAAAAGGCAATAGCTAACCATTTTCAAGAAATTCATTTTAGCTGACCATAAGTGTTAAGACTGATAACTGAAGCATGAGCTGAGAAAACCCACGCACAACATCAAGGAGGACCACAAAGAACAACAATCGCAAGCTTCCACACTCTGCAAGTCAACACCTGTCACTCTCACTGCCGGGACACCTGTGCTGAAGGAGCACCGCAGACACACCAGACCACACAGGACATCATTCCACGCGTGGTGGGAATCACGAGGCCCATCCACAGGTCCTCATCAAGAAGGGATTGTGTGAAGTGTATCAAATCGCCCCCTGAAGAAAAGTATGGGTACACAACCTAGCGGACAGTCTTGTCCACGAGGGCCCAGCACTGGGGCCACTTCTGAGTGGTGGTGATGTGCAGTTTGTATGACAAATGGTTCACTTCTTCTACCTCATCTCTATCTCCCTACGGACTCACCCTAGAGCATCTGGAGCTCCTAGAAGGCGATGCTTTAATGTAAGTATGGTCAGTATGCTTCTTATTAAACTGCTATTTCTTTGAAGCTGTTATCAGAAGGTGAGTTAAAAACTTAGGCGACAGTGACCTCAAGGTAGTATTATGCACACACTGGCATACGCATTGTGCTTCTGCACTGAGGCCTTCTACTGGTGAGGCTGCTGCAAGAAACTTCGCAGTTGGCACAAGAGTCTCAGAGGGAAACCCAGGACCCAAGGACTCAAGGTTAATTCCTTTGCTCTCACCTTGTCAGAAATCTCACTCCCCGACTTGTCTTTAAATTTGCATCATTACTGGTTCCCTAGCTTATATCTCTTTACAACAACCAACCAACCACCTACACTCCCCTTCTAACTGCCATCCTATTGTTTTCCTATTCACAGCCAAATTTCTTTAATAGATCCAGCACTCAGGGGCACCTAGGTGGCTCAGTTGGTTAAGCCTCCGACTTCTGGGCCTTCAGCTCAGGTCAAGATCTCTGGGTCCTGGGATCAATCCCCAGAGCAGGCTCCATGCTCAGTGGGGAGTCTGCTTGTCTCCCTCTCTCTGCCCCTCCCCCTGTCCGTGCTTACTCTCTCTCTCTTTCTCAAATCAAATAAATAAATCTTTAAAAAAAAATGAAAAGATCCAGAACTCATCACTCTCTCTAAGGTGCTCTAGCAAAGCTCACTATAGAATGCTTTATTATTGAAATCAATTAATACTTCAGTCCTCATCTTAATTGACCCCTCTGCAGTAGGAAAACTGTTGACTTCCTTCTGGAAACGTTTTCTCTCCTTGCTCTCCAGGAGCTCCTCCAACTTCTCTCCCTCTCAATCACCTTTGCTGGCTTCTCTTTTCTCAGCCGGCCTCTAACTAGCCCTGTTCCACAGGGTTCCCTCCACACTCCCTCAGTCTTCGTTTCCACCCCCTCCCTGTATTACTCCCATTTCCACAGCACCAGCCGTCAGCTATACAGTTCTGAATTTTCAAGTCTCAATTTCCTCCCCAAATCTCTCTGGAGACTCAGTTCCATAGGACCAGCTCCCTTCTGATGATGTCACCTGGGTGCCCCACAAGCATCTCATATTCGACATGTTCAAAACAGAACACATGGTCTACACAGGCCCTCCCTCCCATCTCCCCATTCCCCTGCTGTCAGGTCCTCTTGCCGGATCTGTTGTCTTTCTGAAAGGCACAACCATGCACTGCCTGGGTTTGCCAGGCTAGGGACGTGGGCATTCTCTTTACCTCCTTTCCTCCTGCCGCCTATACGGGCAGTCTTCAAGCACTAGCACACCTCCTGCCACAGCCCAGGGCCACACGGGGCGGGCCTGTATTTGCTTCCTGCAGTAGCCCCCAGCCTCAATTTTGCTTTCCTCCAACCCTCCTCCAACCCTCCTTTAGAAAGAGGTTTCTAAAGTGCACATTGAATTCCCCAAATCCCACGTCTCTTGTCAAATTAAAAATCTGTAAATGGTTCTCCTTCAAGAAAAGGTCCAGCTCCCTGGCTCCTGCCTGTCATCTGCCTCTTTTCTAAACAATTTCCTGCCTCCTGGCTCTGCTCAGGCCATAGTGAATCATGCAGCAGTTTCTAAAAAGCAAAATCTTTTCTATCTATGTGCTGGCAAATGCTGTCTCCTCTGCTTGAGAGCCCTTCTCCCAACTCTGTCTAGCTGCAAAGACTTTGAGACATGGCTAAGAGGCTTTGTCCTACCCATCACTTTCCTGGACACCCACAGGCTGGGTGTGATGCTCTAAGGGCAGAACCCCCTATTACAGTACCCCTAACGGTACTGTGACTGTCCTATTTGAGGAAATGAACCAAAACTCAACAATCTTTATACAAAGATTGTAACCAAATCTAAGTGACTAGCCTAACGACCACTCAATAACTTGCATTCAAAGACTAGAAAAGGAACAGATAATCATTTGCCTTGAAGTCTGCATCTGGTATAATGCCTGTGGGCACCTAAGGTACAAAGGTGTCGATATCAAATTATGTATTTAGATCTACAGAGTAATAGGTTTCTTGCTGTTTTTTTTTTTTTTTAAGATTTTATTTATTTATTTGACAGAGAGAGACACAGCGAGAGAGGGAACACAAGCAGGGGAAGTGGAAGAGGGAGAAGCAGGCTTCCCGCGGAGCAGGGAGCCCGATGCGGGGCTCGATCCCAGGACCTGGAATCATGACCTGAGCTGAAGGCAGACGCTTAATGACTGAGCCACCCAGGCGCCCCTTCTTGCTGTTTTTTAATCACCAGTAAAGGGTAAAAGAGTGGAATAGTCTGCAGGCCTTAATAACAAAGTTATTTGATGATGTAGTAAATATTTAATAAAACATTATATATTCTTGAACATGTTCAGGCACCTTCCAAAGAGCCTGACTACACAGTCAACCAAGCCATGAGCTGCAGAGACAGTATTACTCATCTCTGCATGCTTATGTCCCTGGCCCACAGCATCCACTCAGTAAGCTCTGATGAAAGCCTGATGGATGAGTGACTATAAAGAAAATTACAGCAACAACTACAAGCTACCATGATGCAGAATTAATAATGTCTATTTTCTCGCCTATTCTAGATCCAACTGATCTACAAATGGCCAGTCTTACCAAGGGCAAACTAGCGCTTCCTGGAAGTATTCACCTCAGTATTCATTTATTCAACACATATCCAGTGCCTACTGTGTACCAGCTGACATGGCAGGCACAAGAATTAGTGAGAAAGCACTGGAATAGAGACAGACCCCTCTGCTGCTAAGACCACCAAGACATTGAATAAGTTGTGTGATCTGGGCAAACCAAGCAGGCTCTCTGCTTACAAACACCATCATATAGAAATTGGGACTAATAGATCTATTCCACAGGGCTATTGTGGGGGTTAAATGAGGTAATCCATAAACCCATACAGAGCACAGATATTATTCTTTACCCACCGTGAACAAAGAACAGTAATAAATAGTTTATGTATTACTTTATTAAAACTCATGACACAAATAAGACAGAAATTAATACCCCCACTTGTAATTTTTAGAAACAGTCCCCAGGGAACCTAAGCTATTTTCCCAAGACCACTCGTGCAGTTTAGTAGGTGGCCAAGTTCTTTGGTGTCAGATACAAAAACCCGATTCTCTTCACTCAGTGGCTCTTGAATATCTCCCCTGTAAAAGATCCCACACCAAAGAAAAGGAGTAGAGTTGAGAAAGCATCAGTCTTCCTAACATAGGAGCTGAGAAATTCTGAGCAAAGTGCCTAGATTAACTGTTTTCTTACTAAAGAACAATACTTTTCTTCCTGGACACAGGGTAATGCCAACCAGAAGAGGCAGCAAAAAGTTTTCAGTAAGGGAAAGGTCCCCAATGTCATAAGTTCTTTTTTTTTTTTTTAAAGGTTTTTTTTTTTTTTTAAAGACTTTATTTATTTATTTGAGAGAGAGAGAATGAGAGAGAGCAAGCACATGAGAGGGGGGAGGGTCAGAAGGAGAAGCAGACTCCCTGCTGAGCAGGGAGCCCGATGAGGGACTCGATCCAGGGACTCCAGGATCATGACCTGAGCCGAAGGCAGTCACTTAACCAACTGAGCCACCCAGGCGCCCCATAAGTTCTTCTTTAACAAGAAAATTCTAGGGGCACCTGGGTGGCTCAGTCGTTTAAGCGTCTGCCTTTGGCTCAGGTCATGATCCCGGGGTCCTGGGATCGAGCCCCGCATGGGGCTCCCTGCTCAGTGGGAAGCCTGCTTCTCCCTCTCCCACTCCCCCTGCTTGTGTTCCCTCTCTCGATGTGTCTCTCTCTAGAAAATAAATAAAAATCTTGAAAAAAAAAGAAAATTCTAATATTAAAAACTGTCTGGTTGCCATGGTAACAATCTATTTGCGATCTTGATGCTGGTGGTATTCCGTTATATTTCTCTCAAGGAAAAGTAAACTAGACATGACCAAGAAATTTAATAAAAGTATCTGCTGGACCAAAAGCCAAGATATGACCGTTTTTAAGCAATATGACAGGATTAAAATATACAGCAGAAGACCCTCAGGTTATAACACCAGTTCCATCAATAAAATTAAAAGATTTTGACCTTGACACCAATACAAGGTATAGCCATATGATCTGGAAAACTCAATTCTCTGAGCAAGAAAAATAAATCGTTAAGCAACCAAGATGACAACCACAGAACAAGAAAGTCAGAATTCATCAACAAGAGAACAAAATCAATTCTCAAAGGAAGTAAAGACTAAATTTCTAGTGAAAGCTCAAAGGTTTCATTTTACTGTTTTGTTTGGTGTGTATGTGTGTATTTATGTGTGAGGAGCTGGATTTTGAACTCTATGCCTCCTTCTACTTTTCTCTAGAAAACGACAGAGGACATATTCAAAAATAAATTTATTCTAAATAAAAAAGGAAGAAAGTTATTGTTACTAAGTAGAACATTCTGAAGTCTGAACACGCAGGCTCCTGGTACAGACAGGGACAATTTCTATGAGATCAGCACAGCCTCAGTCATGACTAGAAAATCACACAGATTTTCCCTTCTGGTAAGCTTTTCCAGTCATTGTTTCTACAACTATCCAAGAAATGGTAACATTTTCCCCCAAAATCATTCCTTTCTTATTTGTAATGATTTTACAGAACAGTATATACATGCTCAATGTCCTCAAAGACAATCAGAATAAAAACTGCACTCCCTTTACTTCAACAATAAATCAGCTTTGTAAGAAAATATCAACATTCATAACAGAAGAAATTTTTTTCTTCACTGGCCAGCTCTTAACATACACAGTAAGTGTGGATATATATATAAATAACTTTATTTTAATCATGTATATTTATATTATATATAATCCTATATTTCTGTCATATGCTATATTTTACAAATGAATACTTATATATAAAAATAAAATAAATTTACATAGTTTATTTTCTGAAATACAGTCTGAAAACTATGTGTTATCAAATTTCCCATATAACAAGTCACGTTTTCCTTCTACTGTCAATATAAAATTATAGAACCACTGCTCCCCAAACCCCCTAAAAAGGATTAGCTGAAGATATATATTTGTTTTGTTTGGGTTTGGGTTGGGGGTTTTGTTTTTTTTAAGTAGGCTCCACACCCAGCATGGAGCTCAACGTGGGGCTTGAACTCAAGACCCCCTGAGAGCAAGACCTGAGCTGTGATCAGGAGTTGGACGCCTAACTGACTGAGCCACCCAGGCGTCCCAAGATATACACTTTTTTAATTACAGTTAAGATTATGGCACACTTCATAAAATCAAATATTTTAAATTTTATTAAATTCAGGCAAAATATTAACAACTTAAATAATAACATCTATAGCTAGCATAGGCAACATGCTTTTGCCTATTTTTCTCAAAGATCATGGACATTTTGGAAATGTTAAGATCAAAAGTCTCTATGTTGAGGAACTCAGATGGAGAATAACAACATCAAAGGGTAAAGGAAACAAGTGAGTGAGTATAGAGACTTGAGGGGAAGTGGAGATGATCAACCGGGCTGTAAGCAGACTGGATAGTGAGATGAGGATGTGTGGCAAGCATGTGGAAACATAGACTTGGAACTCAAGATGGGGTCCTGAAACAGACAAAGATTCACTCATTGGTGAGAAATCGACAAGTCAATCTACAAAAGAGGATGATACCCCTTAGGAAAACAATGTGTAGAGAAACAAGGCTAATCATTGGGGGAGAGCGATTTTTACAGGTCAGTAGGGTCTGAACAAACAGGACTCGGAAGTCTGGGGAGAAGGGTTTCAGGAAGGGAACACCAACAATGCGTGCCTCAGAGAGCTCCACCAGAACACAGAACAGCCAAGAATACTGGAACCCACATTTAGGATGTAACCACTTACATCAGGACACAAGGCTGAATGAGCAAGAAAGTGCATCAGACATCATGATCCTAAGCTCTTAACACCAAAATCAGGAATCCTCAAAAAATAAAAGTCAGTGATTCTGGATTACACAGAAACACTCCTGGTGAGAAAGAAACAGCAGCAGCATTTGTTTTTAAAGCCAAGACCTTGGAGTGCCTGGGTGGCTCAGTCGTTAAGTGTCTGCCTTCGGCTCAGGTCATGATCCCAGGGTCCTGGGATGGAGCCCCACATTGGGCTCTCTGCTCGGCGGGAAGCCTGCTTCTCCCTCTCCCACTCCCTCTGCTTGTGTTCCCTCTTTCGCTGTCTCTATCATAAATAAATAAAATCTTTAAAAAACAAATAAATAAATTTTTTAAAAATTAAAAATTAAAAAAAAAAAAGCCAAGACCTTGAAATTAGTGACTTATATAATGGGAAGCAGCCACCCATCCTTTTTTTTTTTCCCCTAGCAGCATAAATAAATTTATTGGCAATAATAAGAATAGTTTCTCATGCATCAAATGTAAAAAGTTCATTTATGCTTTCTCTGATGTGTAAATGCCATAGATCCATTGCATCGATCAGAGGATGCTATGAATCTGTCTGGAATCAGTAATGCTTTTTAATTAAATTAAGAGATTTTTCCTTCCAAGACTTCCATTTCAGTCCTAAATATGTGTTCTATCCATTCATCCTTGTCTCATAGGACAATGCTCTCCATATTTTACAGCTAGACAGCTTTACTGTTGGCTTCTTGTTAACAGGACATCTTGGGTTTAATTGCCAATATTATTTATGAATTACAATTGCAGGAATGTTTTTCAGTATGATGAATATTCCATCATCTTTAATTTTTAAAGATGCTTAATATGAAGAGGGATGGGACAATATACTTGTTCTTTTCCTCTCTTGCTACACCCTCTTCTGGAAACACAACAAACAGCATAGGCTTTTTCCTTTGTCTGTTTAAACCTGCAGGTTCAGAGACAGTTTTATCAACAGCCAAACAAAAATAGGAAGGAACTTCTAAGAAGAGATGTACTCATAAAAGGCAAGAAAGCACTTATTGAGATAAAAAGTAATAATTAGCAGCTATTACAGCAGGTGGGTAATAAAATATAACTGCATAGTAATATGAAGCACTACAAAGATAGTAAATTGAAAAAAATCCAAATATTCAATATTAATCTTTTTCTATAACAAAAAGTATACAAACTCAACTAATGCCTAATGGACTGCTTTAAATTTAAAGTATGCGAATATAAGAAAGAAAACTGTGAACAGTATAAGTGGTTCTCCTGTGTCTGCAATACAATTTTAGATATCCTACAGGAGCCGCCACATTTGGTTCTGAGTAGTCCTTCATAAAAAACTGGAGACAAGTTTTAAGTTTTGCTCTAAAAGTAAAAGATATATCTCCATCAGATTAAAACCTAGATCTTATGACTTTAAAAATAAGGCTCTCATTATGTAGCAATGACTAGAACATCATGAATACACAAGAGTCCCTGTGTACTATACTCCATCATATAAAGAAAGAAAAAACATCTCTATTTTGAAAAGCCAGAGAAAATGTCTAGGTGTGCTTAGAATTCTCATGGCCTCAAAAATTTCACAGCGACAGAGTCAAAGTCTCAAGGTTTTACCATGCAAATTCACAACTTAAAAGCCATTAGAATTTTATAACTAAAAAATTAAAAATAAAATTACAAATTGATATTACTTGTAGCACTTATAAGATTGGCAAAAGGATTAAAAAGAATAATATCTCATGCTAGCAAGGTTGTAAATAAACGGTGCATTTATATAGTATTGGCAGAATGTAAAATAATAAATTTATATTGGAGCACAATTTGGCAACAAATATAAAAATGAAGTATCTGCCACAGCAATATCATTTCCATTAATTTATCTTATGCAAACAACCACTTAATTATGTAAATATATATGCATAATGATGTTCTTTGCAATGAAAACAAAAAAATAGAAATAATCCAATAGGGTACTGGTTAATTAAATTTTAATGTTCCTACAATGGAATAGTACACAACCATTAAATAAAATCATACGTGGTGTGTCTACAGGAGTGTATATATTAAGTATAGATACAGATGTAGACCTAACTGTTAACAGTGGTGGTTTCTAAGAAGTTGGGTTTCTGGGGCACCCGAATTTCTGATCTATATTTTTATTTATTATTTTAATTTTTTTATAATGCACATAAAATTCTTAAAACACCTGAATAAATGTTTAAAATAAGTGATGAAATGTATTAGCTCAGTTGAAAAACACATATCTGCATATGTTATAGACAGTGGTTTCTCTTTGAGTCAAAGGATTAAAGATACCTAGAGATATGAAAGGTAATGTGTTGGCTACCTATAGTCTCCTCTTAATACAGAAGAGATAAAAAATACACAAAACTGCCTTTTTGGGGATATAAGTGAAGACATTAGCCCAGCAAATGTTTAATATATTACCAGAATTAAGATGCTATCAACTTGGAGGATGGATGTAAGGTATGAATTTGGGATTTTTATTATTTTTTTTTTCTTTAGAGAGAGTGTGTGTGCATGCAGGGGGAGGGCAGAGGGGGAGAATCTTAAATTGACTCCCCACTGAGCATGGAGCCTGATGCAGGGCTCAAAGTCACCACCCTGAGATCATGACCTGAGCCGAAATCAAGAGTTGGATGCTTATCTGACTGAGCCACCCAGGTGCTCTGACAAGCTATATGACCCTGGGGAGTTTCCTTCACCTGTCCAAGCTTCTTTATATCCTGCAATACAGGGTAAGAACAGTACTTACCCCAGAGAATTGTTGTGAAGATTTAAAAGATAATATACACAAGGCACAGTACCTGGCATATGGCCTTACTCAATGTTGGCTCTGATCCTTCTCAGTGCACACCAAGTTTGTTTTTTTCATTAGCAATTACAAAGACTTCAGGAAATCAAAGCCTGAGTTTTATTGCAAACAAATAGAAACAAGGGATATTAACTTCAGACTGGAAAACAGAAAACACCCTGCCTGTCAGTGGAGTTCATTCTCCTCCTATAATAACGCTAGCCATTGTAAAAACAGTTTTAGCTTTCCAGAGATACAAGTCCTCTCTGATAATCGATACCAACCCTGATTTTGTGACAAGTATTAAAATAATATCAGCTACAAAATGTACCCATAGGAAACTGAATGAAGACCAAAACTCAAATTTGCCTATAAATTTAAATGAGCACTTGAGGGAAAATCAAGACAAAATCTTAAGAACAAGAAGAGTATAAAGAGATAGTGGGGGGAAAAAAAACTGTTTCCCATGATCAAAGCACATACATTTCCACCACTCAACAGATTCCAGTCAACAAGCATGTATTAAGCAATTCTTTGCCCTCAAGAATACCCAATTCTACTACAGGAGCCAAAATAAACCAACAAGTTAACCGTGACACAGAATTACCAAGCTCCATGGGAGCCTGACAAAGAGACAGCATACTTCCTGCTGGGTGAGGAACCCATCCAGCTCAAGCGGGAGGGCTTTTCAGGTGTGAGTATAAACAAGAAAGTCAGAAACTGAGATTCATTCGTCTAGCAAGTGTGAAATAATCAAACTATGTTTTAATAAGCTGCATGTACAAATTTTATACTATCTATCAAGAGCCTATTTTGTGGAAAATATTATGTTATGTGCTATAAGGAAACACAATATTTCTGACACCTCCTAAGCTTTACAATCCTGTTGGGGAGCATTTTGTATCGTGAATTCCCAAAGGCAACTGATGTGCCTTTTCTATCTTTGTATTCCCATCCCCTTGCCCCATGCCTGCCATGTCACCGGCACTAAATAATGCCTGGCAAACAAGGGAATCAATAAAGGACTACAACAGAAAGCATAGTATTGTATGTGCCACTGATAATCAGAATTAGAAAAGATTATCAGAGGGACAGAGCACCCACAATAGGGTAAATAAGGAAGATGAAGGTGCGTGTTGTTTCTGTCACCTGGCTCTCATTCCCATGTTCCTCTGGATATCACCTTTTCCTCATTATCTGTCTTCCTGCTCCCTGGAGCTAACTCCAGGGGTGGGCATGTGATCCAGGCTGAGCAAACTGAAATACTCCATCCCATTGGTTAGGGCAATTGGTTAAAAATATGCATACCTGACCCAAGCCACGCTTATTAATACAATCACAGCTAATCTTTGGAATCCTGCTTAAGCAACCAAAAAGACAAGTCATTTTTCACGCTGGATTTGGAGCCGAGGGGATGAAAACAGAGCTTCTGACCACCACACATGGGAGAGCCTGTCTGAGAATGGAAGCAACTCCTGGAAAGAGAGCCTAGCAATGGAGGGAGACTAATCCTAATGACATCATTGGAGCCCCTGGATTTAGCATTGCTAAAAGGAGGCATTTTTCAGTTCGTAGCCAACAAATCTCTTTCTTGCTTCATTCAATATTAGACTGGATTTTCTGTCATGTGAGACTGTAAGAGTTTTCACTTAAAGATGGAATTAGAACCCATCGATGAAGAAAGTGGCAGCTTTTCAATAGGGAGGAGATCCCAGGTGGACAGGACTATATAAGCAGTAAGACAGAGTAAAGAAACAGAAGACCACTTCAGTTATAATGACTTTTTAAAAAATCTATAGCTCAAGGGGCGCCTGGGTGGCTCAGTCATTAAGCATCTGCCTTCACTCAGATCATGATCCCAGGGTCCTGGGATCGAGCCCCGCATCGGGCTCCCCGCTCCGCGGGAAGCCTGCTTCTCCCTCTCCCACTCCCCCTGCTTGTGTTCCCTCTCTCGCTGTGCCTCTCTGTCAAATAAATAAATAAAATCTTAAAAAAAAAAAATCTATAGCTCAAGTTTAGGTTTAGATGAAGTCTGAGAGAATGGGTTGGGGTTAGCTGAGTGAAGTGGGTATAACAAATGGGACTTCTCACACCTCACTAAAAGGAGTGGCTGCTACTCAGCCCAAGCAAACTGTTGCCATTTGGGAACTGACCCAGTCCAGCCACATCTCCCAGTTTTTCAGCAAAAATTTCAATCCAGACTTTATAAAGGTGTTGTCAACAATATGAAAAAACGAATTGACAGTGATATATGGTCTAAATACACAAGTCTATGGACAGGATCCAGCAGTTGGGTTCCTGACTTAGGAGTCTATTCCAAAGGCCAAGATATTAAATTCAAATCCATATAAGAGGATTTGACCCATGTAAAGGTTTTCTAAAGAACACAAGTATATGTATATCCTAAGGAAAGCTCCTCTGACAAAAGAATGGAAGAGAGAATTACAAGTACACAAAAGGAATGACAGACTGAAAGTCTATGACACTGAGCTCCTAGCACAGAAATAGCTGTTGAGTAGATGAAAATAATGGAAGAATCTATGCTTTCAAGGCAGGTGCCCCGAGGTGCTATCCAGGCTCACGCACTTTCCACCTCTGTAAAATACCACTAATAACAGTGTCTACTTTCTAGCATTCTGAAGAATAAATGAGTCAATGCTTATTATGACTGGCAGAATTCTAAGAAAGCTCCCAAGATTCCTGCCCCCTGGTGTACTCACTTCCATATAATAAATGGGTGCTGTTTTAAGCTCCTAAGTCTGTAGCAACTTGTTATCCCACAATGGAAAATGAATACACTTCAAAAGCACTTCGAACATAGCCTGACACAAAGTCCTCAATGAATATTAGCTACTGTTATTGTAGAAGTCCATTAAACTGTACCTTCTTCTGATGTATTTAAAGTAAGATTCTGATTACAAAAATTTGCCCATATCATATCTGCTGGCACAGAAGATGAACACAGGTATGCATCCTGGGCTGGTTAATTTTATCAGTCAACTTGACTGGGCTAAGGGATGCCCAGTTGGCTGGTAGAATATTATTTCTGGGTGTGTCTGTGAAGGTATCTCCAGAAGAGATGGGCATTTCTATCAGTAGACCAAATAAAGAAGACTTCCTTCACTAATCATCCAGGCCACTGAGGGCTTGAATAGAACAAAGAGGCAGAAGAAGGGTGAAATTGCTCTCTTTGCTTGAGCTGAAATAGCTACCTTTCCTTGCCCTCAAGACAACTGTGCTCCTGGTTCTCAGACCACCAGACTCAGACCAGGACTTGCATTGTTAAGTCTCCCATCCTCATGCCTTTGGGCTTGGACTTATACCATCAGGTATAAGCCTTCAAACTCAGCCTGAATTATACCACTGGCTTTCTAGGTTATCTGGCTTGCAGATGGCAGATTGTGGGAATTCTAAGCCTCCATAATTGCATGTGCCAATTTTTATTTTTTTTTAAGATTTTTTTTTTGTTTTAAATTCATTTGACAGAGAGAGAGAGCACAAGCAAGGAGAACAGCAGTCAGGGGCAGAGGGAGAAGCAGGCTCCCCACTGAGCAGAGAGCCCGACTTGGGGCTCAATCCCAGGACCCCAAGGTCATGATCTGAGCCAGACGCTTAATCAACTGACCACCCAACCGCCCCATAAAGTTTTTTTTTAAAGCATACTGGATCAACAATTACTTAGCACAGAACAAAGCATAATAATTTTTTTTTTTTAAAGATTTTATTTATTTATTTGACAAAGAGAGACACAGCGAGAGAGGGAACACAAGCAGTGGGAGTGGGAGAGGGAGAAGCAGGCTTCCCGTGGAGCAGGGAGCCCGATGCGGGGCTCGATCCCAGGACTCTGGGATCATGACCTGAGCCGAAGGCAGACGCTTAACGACTGAGCCACCCAGGCGCCCCAAAGCATAATAATTTTACTGGTAAATGAAATCCCATATCACATACATAGTATTAAATAATGATATAATATTTTATATGATACTAGTAAGTAAGAAAACAAGCCATAATTTAAAATATATTTGAATGAATTCCTACAGAGCACATATACAAGAGAAATACTATAGTAAAAAAAATCTGTCTGTAGAAAGTAGGCAATAAAACACAATAAATTTGAAAAATTTCTATGGAGTTATCCATAGTGTACATAGAAATATATTTCACTTAAAAAAAAAACCTAGTCCAAAGCATACAGAAAAGTAATGAATTTGAAACGATTCCACCATCATGTACAAACAGTCCATGAAAGCACATATTTCTCTGAATATGAGAAAATGACCAGCAAGAGAAAAGGACCAAAAATATAAAAACAGACTTCACTGAATATATAAGTGAGGAAAAAACAGTGAGAAAAAAGCTACATAAAGATTTTTTATCTTTTTATCTTTTTCACATCACAGCTCAAAGCCTGGAAGCCCACCCATGAAACTGGAATCGGAATATTCTCTTCACCTCCAGCATTTACTACGACAGTCACAGTCATCACTACCTTAAAAATGCCACTTTACAGCACGATCACTAGAGAAATCTGACATTAAGCTTGAACTTAATCTTCTGTCAATATCTCTGCTGCTCATGAGCCATAAGCTTCAAACTAATAAATTTATATCTGAAGTAATAGAGAAATAGCCCTGTGATCAATCTCTGTGGGTTGAGGCTTGTTTGTTTAAAAACTACCAATGAGATAGGAGACTTTCATCTTCATTGAAAATCACTATATTCTGGAACTCATCACTTGGACCAGCCCTGCAGCCCACCCCAGAGCCCCCATGAGACTTCTGCTTGGTCTTGAATCCCTAAGACAGGCACAGAAGACATGTTGGCACAATTATTTGGAGTAAGGAACATGTGATTTTATAGAACTGTATCTACTGCCTACAATCACTTCACTTCTCCTGAGGTTGCTTCCAGCTTCTATGAGAAGATGTTCTAAATCTCTCAAAATAATTGCAGAGTCCAAAGGAGTTCAGAGGCTCATGTTTTTGAGGGGCACGGACTTCATTTAGTGAAACACTGATTGAAGATTTTGTTTCACATTTAAATCTAAAATCTCACGAGAAGATACAAAATTGACTGAAGAAAAATGTTAAAGTCAAACAATTTAATAGAATTCTAGAAAACCTGATATCAGCACATGCCTCCATATAAGAGCTTCTTTGTTATCTTCAATATAACACAAATTGTCCTTCTAACATAAAATATTATGGGTCATGGTAATTTCACAGCTTCATTACGTTAGAAAAAATTTTAATGGTCAAGTCAGATTGCTTCCATTTTATAATATGCAGATAAGGGCAACTTCCTCATGAAGATGTTAAGGAATGAATATTAAAGAGGGATGGATGATAAAGAAAATAAAACCATTTGAAAAAGGTAATTTGAAATTAACAGCTAAGTTTCCAGTCATATTTAGGAAAATTCCCACTGAAGTTTGACTTTTTATTAATTATCACAGAATTTTAAATTAGAAAATCAAATATAAAAGAACCCAAAGCCCCTTCTGTAAAAAGTACACAAAGTTAGCTTGTCCTCTCATTTTTCTATTACCTTGTCTTAATAAATGAGTATGATACTTAACTGCCCAATCTCCTCTTGAATATGCTCCTGGTACTCAGCAGCAGCAATCAAACCAAATTACTACAGTCGTCGTTCCCTTCAAGCTATGAAGAACGAGGCTTGACAGATGAGTGGGGCACCCCCAGCAGTGATTCGGGAAACCCTTTCTGTGGCATCTGCTCTCATGACTGATCAAAACAGAAGGCTTATACACATTTTGAGTTAAAAAAAATTCCACAGAATGTATCTGCCCAGCTTTTACTTTGGCTATGCCATTATATTCTTCAAAATATTTTTTTAAATACTTAAACTGAAACAGATACATTATACTGTTTTAATGTTCGTGAATTAAATAATATTCTCTGGATCCAATATAAACATTTCTGGCTATTCAGAACAGCACAATTTGGTTTCCATCATCTACCTCATCTCCTGGTGAAAATTTTCACAGCATGATGGAGCCACTAACAGGTGTGGCTTTTCAATGGATAATAACTTTATTTAGTGCCTTAGTACAATACTTAAGAGATCACACAAAATACAGAAAAACAAAAGTATGCTTCCGATCTCCTACAGTATAAGAAATCCCCAAATTAAATTTGTGCCACACTCTTCTGGTTAATATTGTAAAACTATGCTTTACAAAAGATTAAATGAGGCAAATGATTTTGATTAAAATAAGACCATTTTGACTTCCTCCCCATCCCGGATACTATCGTTACAAAACACAACACAGTTGTCAAGCTTGCAAAATTCTAAATCACCATGACTCTATAGCTCCTCATGAAACATTCCAAATGTCTTGCTGATTTTCAGGCCAATGACTTAACATACCAACTCAGACAGAAGTAATTTCCAGTTCAAATATAGGAGGGGGGAGGCCATCCTAAGAATAAAGAAGAATAGCTCAGCTTTTCATTAGAAGCAATATATTCTGAGAAACAACTTACAATTTTGGTAAAAATACCAAAAGCCTAATCACTGAACTTCTACTCTCAAGTAAAAAACAATGAAAGTCTTCACACTTTTGGTCCACATGAAATATAAAAATAGCACCAGTGAATTTCTAACTGCTAAATTCAATGCTGAATTTATTCCCTCCTTAACATCTCTTAACTTTCACATGTTGACCATCTCCTTTTTGAAATTCTCTTTTTTCATGGATGCCAAAAAGCCTGAGACCACCAGGGCTCCTGAGACATCTAAAGCTATTCTTTCTCTCTTCATGTCTTTTTAAATGATCTTTCTCCATTTATTTTGCAAAACAGAAAACAAAAAGCAAAGAAAACATAAACTAACAAAAGCCTTTAGCCGAATTTCCCACTTGAAAACGCTGCTATCCTGAGTGAGGTGATTCCATCAGGATCAGGAAGAGCAGGTGGCAGGGGGAGGGTTCACACAGAGAAGGGAATATGTTTCAAGAAAAATCTTCAATCAACTGCTCCTAACTAAAAACAGTCACATTCATTAAGCATAAAATAGCAGTAAAACTCTTAGATTGCTTCCTCCTTTGGCATCCAGAGTTAGAACAGTCTCATTTCTAGTCCTGGGGTCCCCAACGGCCTCCCTAAATTCTAGGAAGTCAGCACTGATTCTTCCACCAACAATAGCTTGCATTAAAGGCCCAAATCAAATGATCTCTGCACACAAACCTCCATCTCAAGACTGTCACCCATTACCACAGTCTGCTGTAGGATATTCTGAAAATCCACAATGTACTGAGCTTGGTGTAAAGGATTAGAAAAAGGGAAGGATGACATAGTCCTGCTTTCAAAAAACTTTCAATATAATTATATTTATTTACATACGATTCTTTTATGTCTCCCACCAGATGGGACAGAAACTAAGTCTTAACTGTCCTTTTTCCAAATAGTACTGTGGATAGAGTCAATATAAATTTGTTGAGCTGAAATTGATTCTTTCTGACCTAAAATATCCAAGTAAGAATCCCACTGCTTTGTTTTGATCCAATTTCTCTACTTCCCCAATATGTTCTAGAAATAATGGGAGCTTAAAATGACAAGTCAAACCAATTTTTCCCTGCTTCTTATTGCCAATATTAAATATCACAGTGACATACAGGGCTGGGGAAAGAGTTTAGTCCCAGAAGAATGTCCACCTAGCCAACTAGTATAGCAATCTCACAAAACCGCCTACACCAAACCAACAAATCCAAAACAACACCACCATATGACACTTAAAAGGAAGAATGTTTCACATTTAAAATTTATGATAGCACAAAGACTAGAATTTTATGTTCAAAATAAAAAGCATTTGTTAGTGAAAGAGCGATTAAATGACTTCAATGTGAGAGAATCACATTTTCTCATACTTGGGATTCTGCTGTCACTTAAATATAAAGATGGAAACTACTGTAATGTCAACATTCTAACACAACGTCAAAATAAGCCCCCTACTATTCACCTAGAAAAATGCAAAATTACATATTTGCCTAAGATTTTAAAAGCTTAATTACACTTAAAAGTTTTTAAAGCATTTATTCTATATTAATATAATTAACAGAACATCAGAGTTGTTTCTATTTTTGAGTTGTTTAAAAATATTTAGGGTTAGCAAGTATATTGGCCTACACTCTTCTTACAAGCTCTCCACTTCACAGTGGGCTCAAATTCCAGCAAAACAATGCATTTATCAACACATGTCAGGACGCCTGGGTGGCTCAGTTGGTTAAGCGTCTGCCTTCGGCTCAGGTCAGGATCTCAGGGTCCTGGGATCAGGCCCCATTGTCAGGCTCCACCCTCAGTGGTGAGTCTGCTTCTCCCCCTCCCTCAAGCCCTCCCACTGCTTTCTCCCTCTCTCAAATAAATAAATAAAATCTTAAAAAAAAAGAAACATCTTATCACATTTTGACATGAATGGAAAATATATGCAGATAAAAACTTAAGAACAGACATTTGGATTGTTATATTTCTCCAGGCAAATGCCAGTACAGTGAACTGGCCAGTTTATCACGAAAGGAAATAGAAAAGCTCCAAAGCGTCAAATACATCGGAATTGAACCAAACGGTAGCCTGGAGAAAAATGGGAGTAAGGGTGCCTACTACCCTTATTCCCTCCACTTAGCAGGTAGAGGGTCTCAGGATGCTACTCTATTTCTCATGCTCCGTGTGCACTGTGGTCAATCCAAGCCTGAAGTTATTGGGCTTTGAAATCCCACTCAGAAAAGAGCAAGCGGGACTATGGAGTAGGTATTTCACATAGAAATGCTCCCAGGGACCCTAATCAGGTTTTGGAAAAGAGAAAGCCACTTGCTGACTGGCTTCACGGCCAAAAGGCTTGAAGAACCAATTCCATAACACTCTTCCTACGAATTACAATTTAGCAAGGCACAGCCTACCTCATTCTAGAAATGTAAGTGCAAACAAGCCCCATGAATTTGTTGTCTATCAAAGAAACAACTGGTCCCTGCAGAAGAAAAAAAAAAAAAAGCAGATTTAACTAATCGCAAATGTACTCTGCTTTAGGGAAATCTAGACATGACATGCAGAAATCCAGGTTTTTAAAACAGAACAATGAGCTTACCAAAATAAACCTTCCTTCACAAAAGAATCATAAAGAACTCTGATAATCTCCAATTTTCCTACTTCACACAACTTGATATCTTATTTATAGAAATTAAATTTGCAAGCAAGATTTTCAGGAAAAAACACACCATACAATATACCATTTAATCCTTTGTTTATCATTTGGCTATAAGGATAATTACAATTTGTCACTTGGCAGTTTTTTCAGATCTGCTTTTTCAAAAACCTCTTTGATTCTCCAAAGAGGACCAGAATTATAGGAGACAAAACTACCTAAAAAGACAGAATTCCATGAAGAGACTGGGAGGAAAGACTCCCAAAACATCTGGATGTGAAATGCTGCCATTCATCCTTGGCCGCCGATCGGTTCTGAGGGGCTGAATGGAGCCTTTGGCTCTTCCCTTCTATGATAAGCTGGCCAACTCACCAGCACCTGGCTGGAGGGATTAAATTACACCCAAGTGCCTGCTCTGATTTTTTTTATCCACTTATATTTTATGCTTTTACCTTCCCATAATATGCCATAAGGGCACATGATATATCTCAGGGAGTTGAGAAAGGCTTCTCAGAAAAGGGGGAATATGAAATGAATCTTGAAGAATCAAAAAAAAAAAAATAGTGCCAGGAAGAATGGGGAAGAAACTATACATGCAGAGGTCAAAATTAGGGATCTTGATTGTTGGGGAAATGACAGATGGCAAGCCTTCAGAGCACCCTGAATCCACCTCAACTAATGCTGATGAGTACTCAGAAACACATGGATGATCACACTCATAGAGACACTACATTATTCTGTAATTGAAAACATGGAAGTGTTTTCAAAAGGACTTTTCAGTGCCAAAATCAGGGGCACCTGGGTGGCTCAGTTGGTTAAGAAGCTGCTTTTGGCTCAGGTCATGATCTCAGGGTCCTGGGTCTAGACCCACTTTGGCTCCCTGCTCGGTGGGGAGTCTGCTTCTCCCTCTTCCTCTGCACTCCCCCCACCTTGTGCACCCACGCATGTGCTCACTCTCTCAAATAAATAAAATCTAAAAAAAAAAACCCAAACCATCCAAGTCTGAACATTCCTTGCCATATGGAAAATACCCTGCTACTCCAATAATCTAAAAGGTAATTCTCTTTAACTATAGAGAATAACGCCTTGCTTCCAAAAAAGGCAAAGGATTTGGCAAACTTCTCTTGGTTGACTCTGAAGTGGTAAGAAGTGACAAAGATCATCCAAATCTCACAATACAGAGGAAATATTTTCAGCTCAAAAAAGTTATCTTGATATCATCATTGCTCTAAAGAAAAGCTGGAAGCCTGACTGCCAACCATTAGCAACACACATGGATATCTTCCAGGAATGGCTTTCCAAAGTCTGATCATATCCCTGTAATTATCTAATATCAAATCCAGCAGTGTTGACAAAGCAGAAGCCCGCTCAACTCCTGCTGATGATCATTACTCAGAGCTAAAGCTCCTTTATCAAATCAGAATGACTTACAAGTAGAAGCTCACTACCTCAGGAGCCAGAGGAACACAATGATCTCCACCTCATTGCTTACACATGTACACACACACACACACACCGGCCGTAACCGGGCCTTGCTGACTTGTCACTGGCTCTGACGGCCTCTCTCCTCGAGTGTTCTCACACACATGGGCAGCTCTACACGTTGGTTAAAAAATACCCTAGCCTGTCAAAAATAATTCCCTATCCAGAGAATGTACTTGTCCTGCCTACCTTTATTTGTTACCGTCACAGCAACATGCTACCACTAAGGTTTGGCAGTTTGAAGAAACACTGACAATGCAACAATATAAAGGAGTAAAAGGTACATTGACAGAATCTGTGCAATTTCCTGGTCACTCTGCAAGGTGCTAGGAAAATGGTTACATGTCTCGAGTTACAGGTAGCCAGCTCTGGGAAATAGTATGGGATGAGGATTGCAGAGTCCTCAAATGCCATACTTTAAAAGCTTGATTTTATACAATAGGCAGTAGGGACTCAACAAACATTTTTAAGCAGAGGATTCAAACGATCAGATCTGCTTTAAAATATATATATATATGTATATCAGAATATAAAAGAAGTGACAAATATCATCCAAATCTCATAATATAAAGGAAATATTTTCAGCTCAAAAAAGTTATCTTTATAGGAAGATAGAAAGGGCCTGAAGTGGGTCAGTGGCAAAAAAATATAAAAAGAAAAGAACACAAAAGCAGCAGGGCATCTGGAAGGAAGGAAAGAGGGAAGAACCAGAGGTCCCCCCCTGAGGTTTCAGGCATGGATGACTTAGGAGACTACCATGCCAAGAAAAGAGACAGAAAAAGTAGAAAAGCAGCATGTCTTATTGAGGACAAGATAGAGTTTAAGTATCGTTCATGATAAATCTGAAGTTAAAACAGATCATGCAAGGGAATATTGTAATTAATAAGTAGAAAATATAAGATTGGACAACAGAAGAAATAGCAAGGCTGAAATTGATGCTTGGGGTATTTTCAGCACACAGGCAGCAGGGGCACTGGAATACGGACATTCAATAAGCAAAAAGAGAATAACCAAATAATAAGTTTTTAAACAAAATGGTAAGAAATGTAGGAGAATCAGAGGGAGGTCATGCCAGAGGCCAATTAAAAGATTTCCAAATGTGGGGCGCCTGGGTGGCTCAGTCGGTTAAGCGGCTGCCTTCGGCTCAGGTCATGATCCCAGGGTCCTGGGATCGAGCCCCACATCGGGCTCCCTGCTCGGCGGAGAGCCCGCTTCTCCCTCTCCCTCTGTCTGCCGCTCTGCCTACTTGTGCTCTCTCTCTACCTCTGTTAAATAAATAAATAAATAATCTTTAAAAAAAAAAAAAGATTTCCAAATGTTATACAATATCACACCTTAAGATCTGCACATTCCAGGTTTTAGTTGATACTCTTCTTAGAATCTTGAAGGAAAACAAGAAAACCCAAAGTCGCCTACTATTACAAAAGACTTCTGAGGCACCAAAATAACATTCCTTACCAACTTCTGCTCTAAACCTGAAGGTTATGAAGCATGAATAGGGCCCCAGGACATCAACCAATAAATTGCACGGACTCCTCAGATGATGACTTGGTTCTGCCATTTCAACAAAATGCTGCCAGCCGTAGCGGGGAATAGGGTAAGAAAGTGCTGTGAGGGTATTTTTCATCCTGGTCCTAATTCAGCTGATCCTAATTAAACAGCTCTGCATAAAGAGTGCCTTGATAAAATTTTCCTACAAACATCAAAACTAAAAACAAATTATTATTTTCTTTAAAGATTTATTGGTTTTTAGATGGAGGAAGAGGGCACAAGCGAGAGGGGCTGATGGAAAGGAGAGTCTCAAGCAGACTCCATGCTGAGCGCGGAGCCTGAGGTGGTCTCGAGCTCACAACCCTGAGATCACGACCTCAACCGAAATCAAGAGTGGGACGTTTAACCAACTACACCACCCAGGTGCCCCAAAATCAGATTATTAATTAAAACTTGAAATAGGGCCCACAACTGCCAAGCCTGGTCAAATGTAGTTCCAAATGCTTTTCTTTTACTCAAGTTATTTGTCCAAAAGTGGTATTTCTGAAATACCTGCCTATCCCATTAATATCAGGTATAAATTTTAAGGTCACATAACTACTCCTCAGAGAAAAAGAAGTGCCCAAAAAGGTCGAAGAGGATTTTCTTCTATATTGCACATATATTCTACTATATTATAAAATATTCTAATCTGTAAATGCAAATATTTATAGAATCATTAAAAAAGCCACCTCTAATAATGGCTTGAAAATGAGACAGATCCAGGCTAAAGGCTCTTGAATAATTAATGTTTTAATATTCAGTACTTCAAGGTTATGGAACCAGATTTCACAAAGTAGCTTAACTCCATGCAAATTCCGTTCCAATCACCTTTACTGTCACCTAGAGTTCTGGCAGCTTCAGCTCAGAAACATTTGATATGAAAAACCCACCCTCCTCCCACACACCCTACCAGCACTTATTTAGATTTAAATATATGAGGGAGAGAGGTGTGTAAGACAGGATGTACCACCTGTATGAAAATAGCAGAAATCCTAATTAAATAACTCAGAGCTTTGCCTATAGCACTACTTTAGTATTAGTGATAGAAATCTTATCAAATATTCTCATTTCACTCACCATGGATTTCACTCCTAGGGCATAGAATAGTTCATGATTAGAGCTCTAACACAGAACTAACATAACGCAGAATGCAGTATGGTGGAATAAGGGGAAAATCTGAGATTAAGAGAGCCAGGTTAAAGCTCTGGCTTTTTTTGTTTTTAAAACAGTGTGACCTTAAGCATTCCTCATCCGCAAAAGGAATAAAAACAATAATGACTCAGAGGGCTGTCTGTAAGAGCTATAATGTGATTATAGTTGTTAAGCTACACTGTAGAGTTAAAAAAATAAATTAAATAAAATAAAATGAAATGAAATGAAATCAGGGTAGTGGAGCACCGGGCAACTCATGATAGATCCTTCAGTTGTCTCTTGATCTACCGATGTAAGACAAAGACCAGGATCTAATATTCATTGGCTTCTTGGTTGAGTATGGGACAGAAGATGAAGAACAAATCCACATACTGTCAAGTATATGATACAGCAGTTCTGTTTATAACTGAGTTACTGAAGGGTACCTAGCTGGTATGGAAAGCCATAATCACTTAAACATAGACTCCCTGAGACTGAAACTCATCATTATACAGATAATCGAATCTATTCTAGTTTCAAACGCTGACACAAGTAATCCTACAGTGTAACTTATTCATACTTTTCTGGCCTTATACAGATAACCTTCAATATAAGGAATGGAGGGTGAAAGGGGGAAAACTGGTAGATATTTATCAAAGGGCACATACTTCCAGCTATAAGATGAGTAAGTAATGGAAATCTATTGGACAGCACGGTGTTTATAGCCAATAACACTATATTATATATTTGAAAATTGAGTTCTTATGTGTTTTCACCATAAAAAAACAAATGGTAACTATGTGATATAATGAAGGTGTTAGCTAATCTGAAATCATTTTGCAATATATGTGTAGAAAATCAACATTCTGGGGGCGCCTGGGTGGCTCAGTTGTTAAGCGTCTGCCTTCGGCTCGGGTCATGATCCCGGGGTCCTGGAATCGAGCCCCGCATCGGGCTCCCTGCTCAGCGGGAAGCCTGCTTCTCCCTCTCCCACTCCCTCTGCTTGTGTTCCCTCTCTCGCTGTGTCTCTCTGTCAAATAAATAAAATCTTTAAAAAAAAAAAAAAGAAAATCAACACTCTGTATACCTTACATGTACATAATGCTATATGTAAATTACATACCAATAAAGCTGAAAAAATATATATATAAGGAAGAGATATTGCTGAAAAGTTGTTTGTACTGCTAAATTGTTTGTTGTATCACATTTTTACTTCAACTTAGAAGCTAGTTCTTGAGTACTGGGCATCAACTAACAGAAAGAACATTTGACTGAGCTCAAAGGACCTACATTTTGGAGCTCAAAGGACCTAAACTTTAGCATTCTTCCATCACCAGGTGACTACCTGACCTTCTCTGAGCCACAACTGATGTATTGTGGCAAGAGGAGCAGAGAGGCCATGGACCTGGATACTTCCTGTGATCTTGTCAATCCTAAAATTGTCAGCTTCTGTGTTGAAGGAGGGTACTGGGTACATGATTCTGTTCTCACTAAGTATAAGCAATGAAGACATATAACCAATAAAAATAGAGAATATTCACAGTTGCCAAGTGGTTGGCAGAGCAAATGCCAGTGACCACTGATTTTACAACAGGAACAGATTAATCCTAGTCAGGTGGATTTCATCAAAGATTTGCACTGAAACTTTGGGAAAAAGAAGGACCTGGATATAAAGGATAGGGGAAGATATACTAGCCTCCTTCCATGATTACCATGAATACCACAAACTCAAAGAGCACCAGCCCTACCTTATACTCATGGAGATAATTCAACCTGACATGACATGCTGATCCTGAATGAAACCCTTCCAAAGACAGGTAGCTCCAAGCTGTGTCAAGGCAGCCTGATACATGGTTGGACCACTCGAATATTAAAGCTCTTCCAGATACTGAGTCATAATCAACTTGCCTAATAGGACAAGACTTTCCTTCCATCCCTCATTATTTCATAAATGAACACTTAGCTGAATATGTCTCTTTAAACATCTAACACTAGGTACTGAAAATAAAAATTTTAATGAAAATTGATCCTTGACAGAGACTAGTGAGGTTTTGTTCTCTCTTGATAAGGACATATTTGTTAATCTGGCTTTGAGAAGCCATCCCCAAATTCTCTTTTTTTTTTTTTTAAAGATTTTATTTATTTATTTGACAGAGAAAGACACAGCGAGAGAGGGAACACAAACGGGGAGTGGGAGAGGGAGAAGCAGACTCCCCGCCGAGCAGGGAGCCCGATGCGGGACTCGATCCAGGGACTCCAGGATCATGACCTGAGCCGAAGGCAGTCGCTTAACCAACTGAGCCACCCAGGCGCCCCCCAAATTCTCTTATATTTGTAATACCGAGTCACTTATTTTCCATATCAAATAGCAATGTCTAATTTCTGCCATTAAAATCTCATCCTGTTTCTGCTGGTTATAAAATGTAATAGAGCAGTTTATCATAATTTTTATTATTATTCAAAGTATACCCCTAAAACGTATTTTTTTTTCTCCCACGAGAGGTCCTTCTCATTCCTAATAGAAATAGTCAAACCACAATATGTAAGGTCTGAGCACGATATCCATAATTTTAAAAAAGATATCAAGAATCAAACAAAAACTTTCTGAACTTGAGATACATGGTCAACATTATTTCTACCAGAAAATTGTATCTTTACATTTCATTTCAAGGCAAAATAACAAAATATAACACCAGCAGTTAAAAAACAAAAAACTAAGAATGAAAGTGTAAGTACTTAAGACATTAATAAAGTACACGCTTTTTTCTCTTTAACAATTTTATCTATTCCTAACCTTTAGTGCAATAGTACATCTATCCCACTGTATTACTGAAATGAACCACTTTTAACTTACTAAGTTAAATCTCCTTGGAATAAAAAATAAACTCAAAAATCAACTACTGTACACTACTGTGCTACGAACATGATTGGCAACTGTAGAGCTAATGGCTTGTTGGAAGGTAACAGATAAAATATTTTCTATCCTTTTTCTTTTTAAAGACTTATTTATTTGAGAGAGAGAGAGAGACAGCACAAGCAGGAGGGGCAAAGGGAAAGGGAGAGAGAATCTCAAGCAGACTCCATACCCAGCACAGAGCCTGATGCAGGACTCAATCCTATGACCCTGAGATCAGACCCAAACCGAAACCAAGAGTCAATCACTTAACCAACTGCAGCACCCAGGTGCCCCTATCTTTTGTTTTTTAATTCTCAGAGAATTTTCTGGTAGCATATATTCTGCTTCCTTCTGAGTGCAAAAATTTCTCTGGCTTACAAAGAATAATTCAAGAGATGGCAAACAATGGTCCATGGCCCAAGTCTGGCCCTCCACCTGTTTCTGAACAGCCCGCAAGCTTAGAGTGTTTGCCTACATTTTTAAATGTTTGTGGTGGGGGGAATAAAAAGAATATTGGGGTACAAGTGAAAAGTATATGAAAATCAAAGTTCAGTGTCCATAAACAAAGTTTTATTAGAACGCGGCCCCCCTGTTCACTTACATGTGTCCCAGGGAGGCTTTCCGGTGCCAACACTGGAGTTAAAAAGTTGCACTCTCAGCAGACACTACAAATTGCCAAGATACAGTAAAAATTCACTTTTGCCTCTTGGCCTACGAAGCCATACTGACCATCCGGGCTTTTAAGGAAAAGGTATGCTGAACTCTGTAATAAGTAACATGATGATTCATCATTTCCTAAAGAACTGAAGATAATGGCAGCCCCTCTGATCCTGACCTATCAACGAACTTACTGAACTTCTTGGATTTTACCACGCTAAAGTCTTATATGCTTGTAGTAATGTATTATTTTTCAGACATATTTAACAAAATACACTCCATAAAACAAAAAACTGGACAGTTTTCATGCAGTCCTTCATTTAGTCATCAATTAAATACCTACTGCATACCATGAAGATGGCTAGGGATTCAAAATGAAATGTAATTCCTGGTGCTAAAAAAGTCACAGTTGAGGAGCACCTGGGTGGCTCAGTCGGTTAAGTGTCTGCCTTCGGCTCAGGTCATGATCCCAGGGTCCTGGGATCAAGCCCCATGTTGGGCTTCCGGCTCAGCGGGGAGTCTGCTTCTCCTTTTCCCTCTGCTCCTTCCCCTTCCCCTGCTTGTGTTCTCTCTCTCTCTCTTAATCTCTGTCAAATAAATAAATAAAAACTTTAAGAAAATTTTAAAAATTAAAAATAAACTAAAAAATCACACTCGGGTAGGCAGACTCAGCACTCCAGTTCTTGCCACTGAAGGAAAGGCCAAAGCAAGGAAAGCAACATCTGCCATTTCACCATGACATATTGTCACTTAAAAAATATTGCCTCTGTTAATGGCAGGTTGTACACTTAAACAGAGAAGGCAACAAGGCTTGGCAAACACGTTTATCCATCAATAGTTTTAATTACAGCATTAGCCTTTCATAAGCAATTAACCTTGACCAACAGAGATATGAATAAAAATGCTGATTAAGAATTTACTAATTATCCTTCCCAACTTCAGAAGTTCGCTAGCATCTGGTCTTTATAATAAATATACACCAACTCATCATAGGTTATTTACACTTAAATGAAGACTAACTGAATGGCTAAAAATGAAGAACATGAAACACACATTAAAAACACAATGACTTGTTTTGTTATGAAAGCCCAAGTGTCCTACAAATGTCACTTTACTTGGAAGAATGTTTTTGAGAATAATAGTCTCTTGAACCTACACAGAGATTCAATTTATTGTAATAAAAAGAAAACCATATAAATCATAAGTGCATCAGCATTTCATAATGTGAATGCCAGGATCTGCATGCAGTTAAGCATCTTGGCTGTTTGCTTGTTCTCCTTAAAACCAGAGGAGAGGTAACATCCTGACAAGCAAGTCTTCTAGCAGCTGTGCTGAGCAGACACAAGAGAAGTCTTATCTAGCAGCTACCTCCAAACCAACAGATACAAGCACCCCGGTGATCAGAGGTTAGCAATCCTGGTGTGTCTGCTCGCTTTGAGTAGTAAATATTTAATGGCATATTTTTCCTTAATGGAACCCAGGCACATCTGATCAGTCTCTGGGATCATTTAGTAATGCAGTCAAAGTTATCATACTGACATTTCACATCAACTTTGTGATTAGATAATTCATCACTTTATTAATTCAAAAGATTGCTTTCTTTACTACTTTATAACATGCTACAGTGGGGAAACCCAACTGAGCTGATCAACAAAAAGGCTCTAAAACTTGGTCCTACTTGAACTTGAAACCCTCAAGTGGCAAACATACACACTCCTGACCTTTGAAACTAACAGAAGTAATATTCTGCCCACAAATTAGCCTACCACCAACACTGAAGTAATAAAGGCACCACTAAATCTAGAATAAGAGGGCTAACAAAATTTTAAATTAAAAACTGAATATATCAAGAACAAGTTTGTTCCTACTTTCTACTGAGGCACGATGCTCTTCAGTGAATAAAAAGGACCAAAAAATGATTATTTAGTAATTTTTCCTTCTTGCTGATTTTACACACTTTACTAAAATTATGAGGTTATGGCAGAATATAACATAGATTTGTAACACTCTCAGCACACAGCAGCCAAATATAAGTATGCAGACTCGGATATACTAATATCATTAGTATTTTCTTGTGTCTTGTTTCTAACATATCTCAATCAAAAGTATTAAATTACTATTTCTTTTCCTATTATGAATTAGCAAGATTCTTGTGTGAACACATTTTCCACTGCTTCTCCAATAAAAAAGAACTCTCTCCCAGTAAAAAGCAATTTGATCAGGATAAAAATGAATGGAAATTTTAAGTACCATAGTACAAAAAAACCCTTCCCATTTTCAAGTCTGTACAAGCACAGTGTATACTGCAAAACCAGCTGCAACTAATAACATTAAAATTTAGAGTTTAGAAAGGCAGGCTCTGGAGGTCACATATGTGCCCTAAAGAATAAAAATAACATGCTACCAGAATTATTTTGTTTGAAAGGAAAAGGGAGAGAACATCTTCTCAAACAGATGTGGACTTTCTAATCAAATTCTGTAGCAGTTGTACAATATTACAGAGTTAAAAAGTACTTTGCAGAGTGCTCTGGAAACACAATGACACGTTTTGTGGTCAGGAAAGCAACTTCAATTATAGTTGCTTCCAATTTAATGTCTGTTTTTGAGACATTTTATGCAACTAGTTCATTTTCTATTTTATTGCACTGATCCTATCACATCTCTAATCGGTTTACCAAATGCATTTTTAGAAAAGAAAGCTTTAAGTCCAGAAAAAATAATTAAGTATATGTTTCTCGAACTCTGCATAATAATCTCTAAAAAATCTATTCTTTTCATAGGAAATAAACTCAAACCCAGGTCTACTGACATTAAGTTGGCATTAATAACCATTATAAATAACACTCAATATACATTTTGAGGGACAGAATACAGAAATACTACACATTCCATGCCATTTCAGTGAATTATAACATGATAATTAATGAATCTTCTAAATTCATTTCATCCTTCGAAAATGCATGCGTGAGAAACACTTCATTCATCATGGGAAGCTTACCTCTGTATGTCCTTTGTGACATCTCAAGGAACTACTTTGTTGTTAATGAATGCAGGAAACAGTAAAAGATTCCCATTCACAAGAGCTATAGGTAATTCTCAGCATTTCAAGAGACACCAGCACTGGGCACAGCTGTGAGCCCCCCTCTGGGACTCTGGTTTACACTGAGTCGCAGACTGCTCCTGACACAGGGAGACATAAAACACTGAAACTTTAGACCCAAATAAAAATTAAGCTGGGAGGTGGGGCCAGCAGTAGTTGAAATTAGTAATATGTGTTACACTAAGTACTTCTGACTTAATCCTCACTTTCATCTCTGAAGTAGATACGATGATGATGATGATTCCCATTAACAGATGAGGAAATCAAGACCAAGGGAATTTCATTTTCTAGTCTCAGAAAACAACTTAACCATCATACTATTCAGCACGCCATTTAAATTTGCCTTTCTCAGGGTGCATGGGTGGCTCAGTCTGTTAAGGGTCTGCCTTGGGCTCAGGTCATAATCTCAGAGTCCCGGGATTGAGCCTGCATCGGGCTCCCTGCTCAGTGGGGAACCTGCTTCTCCCCTTCTCTGTGTGTGTGCATGCACTCTCTCTCTCTCTCAGATAAATACTCTTAAAAAATAAAAAAGAATGAATTTGTCCTTCTTTAATTGTTATTCTCTTGCCCTTTAAAGTTTATTAATAGTATGAACATTTTTCTGTATTTGTGGCAAATATTTAGAACTCAATCAGTAGACTGAACCATAGTAGCTGTCACACTAAGATAAATCCATTTTGAAACCTAACCCAAAATCTCGTTTGTAGATAGAAGTGGAAGAAAAGAAGTGTGGGGTGGGAAGGAGAAGGGGCTCGTAGAAATGAAGATGTGAATCTTCTCTAAAAAATCTGACAAAGAGCCAGCAGATGTGAATCTGGACTCCATCTCTCATGACCATAGAAATAATCGCACGTCTCCTTGCTTCTCACTAACAAGTATTTCCAACGCACCCCACACCTTGGCCACCGCCATTACTCTCAGCAGCACCCACGGCCTTCCTCACACTCAGAGCTTCATTTCCACCCAGCCACACCCTCCATCCACCCGTCCCCACCAGGTAACACACAATCTAAGCTTAAACCCAGCAAACTGCTTTGAAAATAAAGCTCCAGCAAATCACTGCAGCCTCTCCATCCATCCGTTACACCATCACTCTGCAGCCCCTTCTACAGAGATTCTATAGGTTCTATTACCCTCACAAATTTTCTATTACCACCTAATGCAAGCAAACATTTTAAGCATCAAGCTTTTATTCAAATTCTTACTGTAGTCACTAAATATAATGGAAACATGCATTCCACAGTAATAACTACCTTTTTGGATCCCAGAAGAGGTCCGTATGTTCTCAGCTTGGGAAGGCAGAGGAGTCAGCACCCCTCACTCCCACCAGCATTTGCAGACCATTTGTCTGTGACTGTTTCCCTATACCAAACTCTCTTCTGAAATTCATGCCATTAATTTTACTTTCCGGGGCGCCTGGGTGGCTCAGTTGGTTAAGTGACTGCCTTCGGCTCAGGTCATGATCCTGGAGGCCGGCGATCGAGTCCCGCATCGGGCTCCCTGATCGGCAGGGAGTCTGCTTCTCCCTCTGACCCTCCCCCCTCTCATGTTCTCTCTCTGTCTCATTCTCTCTCTCAAATAAATAAATTTTTAAAAAAAAAATCTTTAAAAAAAAAAATTTTACTTTCCATGTGAAGTCTTCCTGGATACCCTCCCCTAGAAAAATTTCCCCTTCGTATGTCTCATGCTATTTATTTATTTATTCATTTATTTTTTTGGAGAGAGAGAGAAAGAAGGTGGGGAGAGGAACAGGGAGAGAGAGAATCTTAAGCAGGCTCCATGCCAAAAGTGGAGCCCAAAGTGGGGCTCAATCTCACAACCCTGAGATCATAACCTGAGATGAAATCAGGATGCAGACAAATAACTGACTAGAGCCACCCTGGCGTCCCTCACGCTATTTAATTTTTTTACAGTTACGCAAAAAATTCCTAAGTGGACAGAATATATTTATAAAGCAAACCCCTACAATCTAAACCCCAATTGGCCATTTCTATTCACGGGCCTGTTTGTTTATGTGGGAGTGGGGCAGGGACATCCACTATCACCACTGCTATTCAACACAGTACTAGAAGTCCTAGCCTCAGCAATCAGACAACAAAAAGAAATAAAAGGCATCTGAATAGGCAAACAAGTGGTGAAACACTCACTATTTGCAGATGATATGATTCTTTATGTGCAAAACCCCAAAGACTCCACCCCAAAAATGCTAGAAGTCATACAGGAATTCAGTAAAGTGGCAGGATATAAAAACAATGCACAGAAATCAGTTGCATTTCTATACACCAACAACAAGACAGAAGAAAGAGAAATTAAGGAGTCGATCCCATTTACAATTGCACCCAAAACCAAACCATAAGATACCTAGGAATAAATCTAACCAAAGAGGCAAAGGATCTATACTCAGAAAACTATAGAATACTCATGAAAGAAATTCAGGAAGACACAATGAAATGGAAAAACGTTCCATGCTCATGGATTGGAAGAAAAAATATTGTGAAGATGTCAATGCTACCTAGAGCAATCTATACATTTAATGCAATCCCCATCAAAATACCATCCACTATTTTTCAAAGAAATGGTACAAATAATCGTAAAATTTGTATGGAACCAGAAAAGACCCCGAATAACCAGAAGAATGTTGAAAAAGAAAAGCAAAGCTGGTGGCATCACAATTCTGGACTTGAAGCTCTATTACAAAGCTGCAATCATCAAGACAGTATGGTACTGGCATAAAAACAGACATGTAGATCAATGGAACAGAACAGAAAGCCCAGAAATGGACGCGCAACTCTATGGTCAACTAATCTTCGACAAAGCAGGAAAGAATGTGCAATGGAAAAAAGACAGTCTCTTCAACAAATGGTGTTGGGAAAATTGGACAGTCACATGCAGAAGAATGAAACTGGACCATTTCCTTACACCACACACAAAAATAGACTCAAAATGGATGAAAGACCTCAATGTCAGACAGAAATCCATCAAAATCCTTGAGGAGAACACAGGCAGCATCCTCTTCGACCTCAGCTGCAGCAACTTCTTCCTAGACACATCGCCAAAGGCAAAGGGCAAGGGCAAAAATGAACTACTGAGACTTCATCAAGATAAAAAGCTTTTGCACAGCAAAGGAAACAGTCAACAAAACCAAAAGACAACGGACAGAATGGGAGAAGGTATTTGCAAATGACGTATCAGATAAAGGGCTAGTATCCAAAATCTATAAAGAACTGATCAAACTCAACACCCAAAGAACAAATAATCCAATCAAGAAATGGGCAAAAGACAAGAACAGACATTTCTGCAAAGAAGACACCCAAATGGCCAACAGACACATGAAAAACTGTTCAACATCACTCAGCATCAGGGAAATCCAAATCAAAACTTCAATGAGATAACACCTCACACCAGTCAGAATGGCTAAAATTAACAAGTCAGGAAACGACAGATGTTGGCGAGGATGCGGAGAAAGCGGAACCCTCCTACACTGTTGGTGGGAATGCAAGCTGGTGCAGCCACTCTGGAAAACAGTATGGAGGTTTCTCAAAAAGTTGAAAATGGAGCTACCATACGATCCAGCAATTGCCCTACTGGGTATTTATCCCAAAGATACAAACGTAGTGATCCGAAGGGGCATGTGTACCCCAGTGTTTATAGCAGCAATGTTCACAATAGCCAAACTATGGAAAGAGCCTAGATGTCCATCAACAGATGAATGGATAAAGAAGATGTGGTATATATATACACAATGGAATATTATGCAGCCATCAAAAAATATATATATAATCTTGCCATTTGCAACGACGTGGATGGAACTGGAGGGTATTATGCTAAGCGAAATAAGTCGATCAGAGAAAGACAAGTATCCTATGATCTCACTGATATGAGGACTTCTTAATCTCAGGAAACAAACTAAGGGTTGCTGGAGTGGTGGGGGATGGGAGGGACGGGGTGGCTGGGTGATAGACATTGGGGAGGGTATGTGCTACAGTGAGCGCTGTGAATTGTATAAGACTGTTGAATCACAGACCTGTACCTCTGAAACAAATAATACATTATATGTTAAAAAAAAAAGAAGATGGTAGGAAGGGAAAAATGAAGGGGGGGAAATAGGAAGGGGAGACGAACCATGAGAGACTATGGACTCTGAGAAACAAACTGAGGGTTTTAGAGGGGAGGGGGGTGGGGGGTGGATTAGCCTGGTGATGGGTATTAAGGAGGGCACATACTGAATGGAGCACTGGGTGTTATACGCAAACAATGAATCGTGGAACACTACATCAAAAACTAATGATGTAATGAATGGTGACTAACATAACATAATAAAATAAAATTTAAAAAAAATCACACACACACAAAAAAAGAAGATGTGGTTTGTATCTACAATGGAATATTACTCAGCTATAAAAAAGAATGAAATCTTGCCATTTGCAATGACATGGATGGAGCTAGAGTATAATGTTAAGTGAAATACGTCAGTCAGAGAAAGACAAATACCATATGATTTCATTTATATGTGGAGTTTAAGAAACAAAACAAATGAGCAAAGGGAAAAGGGAGGAAGAGAGAGAGAGAAATCAAGAAACAGACTCTCAGCTATAGAGAACACACAGATAGTTCGGAGGGGGGGAGTAGGTGAAATGGGTAATGGGGATTAAGGAGTGCACCTGTCATAATATTCACCAGATGATGTATGGAAGTGTTGAATCACTATATTGTACAACTAAAACTAATACCACACTGTATGTTAACTTAAAAAAAAAAGATGAAGACGAAAAAGAAAAAAGACAAAAAGCCTAGCGAGAATGAATCATGACCTCATCCTCCACTGAGCCCTTTTGATTCCAGGCAAGTTCAAGTTTAACATATATAACATATCCCGAAGTAAGACTTTTGACTTGCTAAGGTTTTTGCCTTGGTAGATAATTTTCTGATTTATAATTAGCCACGTTTCTATAATCTGAATCAAGAATGCTTTGCACATGGTAGGCCTGCCAAAAAAAATTAAAAAGGTCTGCTTAATTTAATAAGTGAATTCACTAACTTCTCAGGTAGCCAAGAGGCTTCATTATAAAAGACTAATTGTAAGGAATGTTTGGAAATCTGAATTTTAAATAAAGCGCATTTGTCTGAAATCTAAGTATCAAAAATATCAGATGTAAAACAAGTTTGAAAATTATTGAAACCAGGTGACAGAGACATGAGGATTCATTGTACTAATTTCTCTACTTTCACAAATGTTTGGAAAGGTCCATAATCAAAAAGTAAAAAAATTAGGATATAAACAAATATAGAAAAGGTCTCAGAATTCCTTCTGCCTTAAGTGACCATGAGATGAGCTAAGATATAAGGTTAGCATGTCTAAAACCTGCATAAAATCAGAATGAATATAAATGAAGGGGACCAAAAGCAAAACATAAAACAGGATTTTCTTTATTGGGACCAGGCAAAGCCAGCCTTCGTCAAAGCATAAACTGGAAAGTTGGTGCATGAGGTTGAGAAAGGCAGGGCAGCCTGGAACTATGCCTGACAGTCTGTATATCTGTGGGCTGTGGGCAGTACACACTGTGGGGTCCATTCCTCTCTGGTTAATTCTATGCCACTGAGACAGGGAGAGAGGCATAGGAATAAAATCCTCTGCCCAAGGTTCTCCAACCACTGCCAATGCATTTGTCATGACCTGCACCATCACCTTGCAATGTTAGCAGCTCATCCCTGAGGTATACATGACACCAATTAGTTTAATATTAGACTATTCTATTTTTTTAAGATTTTACTTATTTACTTGACAGAGAAAGAGACAGAGAGAGAGAGAGGCGGGCAGAGGGAGAGGGAGAAGCAGACTCCCTGCTAAGCAGGGAGCCCGACTCAGGGCTCGATCCCAGGATCCCGGGATCATGACCTGAGCCGAAGGCAGACACTTAACTGAAGGCCGACACCTAACCGACAGAGCCACCCAGGCACCCCTAGACTATTCTATTTAAAAAAAAAAAAAGATGACAAAGAAGAAGAAGGTGGGGAGAAAAAGAGGAGGAGGAGGAAAGTGATCTCTTTTAAGGACATATGTATAAGCAGAAAACTAACAGCAATTTATAAAATCTTAATAAAACTTTTACAAGGAAGTATAGGAGCGATAGGTTAATGTTGCTTTAACCTACATTATAAGGAAAAAATCACAGCTCTGAGTCCACTTTCCCCCCAAAATCTCAGAGATGTCTGTCTTCTACTTTCGTGACAATAGGAAATACGACTATATGGGGAGAAGGGAGAACATATTACTAAAACTTTCTCTACTTATTCACAATGACAGAACTTTTCCCTACACAGCATGGAAAGAATTTCACTGTGAGATATATGAAATTAAAATTTTTAAAAAAATAAGAGAAATAAGAGAGCAATTCACACGTTATATTGAGCAATAGAAAGTATTTTTAAATATTTCCCATAAATACTAGTAGCACCAGTAATTACCACTTGAGCAATTTCTAAAACAGAAACAACTGTCACGAACAGCCACGGACTTAACACTAGGAATGAAGGTACAGTCAACACAAGGCGTATTTTCATCTTTCAGGAGGTATCACTCTGTAGAGCGCCTAACATCAAAAGCACCTGTGTGTATTGTACACACGATACTCCTAAAGGCTATGATTTTCAGAAGGATGTGAAATAAACACATGAGACACTTCTCATATGTATTATAAGTAAACACTGTATTTTGAAATCAGTTTTAAACTGTAGACAAACCAGAATGTAATGCTAAGGTGATATTACCAGAAAATCATAAAAACATACTCTGAAGTATAAAAATACATTTGAGAAAAACAAGAATAGCAATCACACAAATCACTTTTGAATTCTTAGAAAATGGGTAAATTACAAAACACACTTTAAAAATATTCATGGGATTAATATGTTAGTAGATGTGCACTTATGAATTGTCACACCAGTGGCAAAATCACCATCAAATGTAAAATTTTACTTGTTATTAAAATATGGTCAATATTTAAGCAAACCAAAATATGCAATATGGGAAAGCAAGGACAGCAAACACAGAGCAGCAGTGGGGATATTATCTGATCCTTTTTCCTTATCCCAGGGCAGATAGCAAGGATCAGCCAGTGCATGCTTTCTCCCTGGGCCCAAACAAACCATCAGAATCATTTCCAAACAGAGCATGTCAGGTAGCGACTACCAAGAGACCACACACAAAAATATGAAATTAAAAGACCAAAATTCAAAGACCAAAATCCGTCACTGAAACAACATCACAAACCTGAATGCAATGACAACCTTAAAAATCCATTAGTAAGAAACAAGGGAATAGGGTGTTTTCTCTGGAGAAAAGCAAGCATACTCTTGAGAGTATGAGAGAGCACTTTGCGTGCTGACAATGAACATACGCAGGCCAGGAATAAGAGTACTGATAAAACAGAAAAAGTAGTAATACCCTTTTCAATATAAGCAATACATTCTCTCATTCTCTACTCAGTAAGGTAGGGGAATGATTTAAGGCACAAAGGGTCCTAAATTTTCATGGATCAACAACAAAATAAGAAGTAAAGAGTTGATTTACGGCATTAACAAAGATATCAAATACTTAACACTTACTTTTGCGAAAGCTTCAAAAATGTCAAAGGAAGGTGGCAGCTGAGAAGCATCCTGGATTTCTTCTCTCATGAAATGTTGAAATGTCATTACGAGTTGCCTGAGGCCCTCTTTCTTATCTTCAGTCATTTTGTTAATATCTTTTTTAAAGAGAGAATAAATAGCACAATCACACAGTAAATTTTTAATGGACAATTTTCAGGTGTTCAATACTAGCTGTTAAACCAGATTTATCCTCTCTAGATTTCATTCTGACAGAGAGCAAATACGTTCCTTTTTTATTTTTTCGCAACTACATATTACAATACATACATTATCAATTAAATTGCACCAAACTTCATCTACAATGTAAAAGCAAATACCTATCCAAACAAAATAAATACATGTACAGATGAAAAACACTACAACCCAAATCAGGAAAGATGTGTGTTACAGGTCCCCCACATCACCCTGGACATCACAAGTGCATCAAGTCAAGTGAATTTAAGCAGATCTTCCCATGAAACAATTTTCAACCAGGTCATGACCAACTGATAAACAGTATATCTCAAAGGAAAAAACAAAACCAAAAACAAAAGAAAACAAAAAGTAAAAAGCTCAGCTAGAGTCCAACTGGTGAAATGTGTCACATAAAAAGTCCATTGAGAAGAAAACAGGGACCAACCCAAGAAATCTCGACTTCAAGTTATTTCCAGACTGAATAAACAAGATGCGGTGCTGCTAAAACCCAAACAGAAGGAGAAGGTTCCAGAGCGTAGTTGTCAAAAAATCACTCCATTGAAAACTCAATTTAATTTTTACCACAAAAGGTGTTAAGGCTAAGAGTGTACAATTAATAATGTTTGAGAACATTTCACTTAAGACAGCATGGATGACACCACTACTGAATAGGGCTACAATTAATAGTAAGACCCACAGCAAGAGACGTTAATTACTTAGCAGTAATATAACACAAAAAATGACTAATTAGTTCTCTATTAAAACTGAAAAGATGTATCAAGTTGAACTACAGCATAATTCTGGGGCTCATGTCAGCTCTACATATTCTTTTTAAATTACTTGTTCAACAGAATTAACCCAATGATTTCTTAAATAATAATTTATTATCATTGGCACTTAGGATCCCATAACCATAAATCTGTACTAGATCATTTTCGTATTTGTCTCCACCCAGAAATATTAAACTCTGTAGCAAAGTTTACTCTATGAGCTCTGGCTACTTTGGGGTTGAAGTCATGGACAACCTCACTGAAGGGGATCTGTCCCAGTATGAAAGGAACATAAACCCTACATTGACTGAACACTCAGATTGGAGGGCCTGTCAGTATTCCCAAATATCCTGGCCATCACCACAGGAGTAGAAAAGAAGAACAATGCACAATGCTGTCAGACAGCCCAAATCACCTATACCATCTACTTTTCCTCTAATCTAAAGGACCATGGGGCGCCTGGGTGGCTCAGTCGTTAAGTGTCTGCCTTTGCTTAAAGTCATGATCCCAGGGTCCTGGGATCATGCCCCATGTCAGGCTCCCTGCTCAGCGGGAAGCCTGCTTCTTCCTCTGCCACTCCCCCTGCTTGTGTTCCCTCTCTCGCTGTGTCTCTCTCTGTCATATAATAAAATCTTTAAAAAATAAAATAAAAAAATAAAAATAAATAAAGGACCAGTGACCCCAAATGTTCCCTGGAACCCCCTTGTTCACATCACTGTTCCCTGGCATCAAAAAGAAACAAAGATCAGGTTCTAGTACTTTACAAACTCCCAAAAGGCCAAGACTACCCTAGAATAAATTAAATAAGCTAATGTGTCAAGCATATATAAAAACATGAAAAGGTTTGTTAGATTTGCCTCACATAATAAGGAGACAGAAAAACAATGTTAAAAAGAAAGCAATGCACAAGGTCAGCAAATAAATGATAGGATTCTTTTGGTGCTGATAGACAATCACTTACTTGACTCCAGATCATAAAATGAGTAAAGTTTCTCCGATTCAGACGGTGTTTCTTCCATCTATGAGGCAAAGGGGGAAAACACCAAAAACAACTTCAAGTGCTCCAATATATCAATGAATAAATTTGAATCTCTTTAGATATTGAAATGAAACTCTATTTAATGAGACAATGCTGCATATATTCCTCCTCTTCATCACTTTCTGAGAGTTGAATTATTCAATCAGTAACAATTTTAAAATAAAATCTGTTATGACTTACCCCATCAATTTGATTTCCAATTGGAAAATTCTTTTATAAGAAGTTCTCACACTTTTATTTCTTTTCCCCAGCTCTACCCACAGACTTGTATCACTGTAAGGATTTTACTACTAATCATTATAGAAAAGCAAAGATGGATGAATAAAAATAAGAGTTTACTACAAACTGCAACCTTCACCAAATTACCTTACCTTAAGTCAAAAGTCATCAATGTCCTTATCTAAAACATAGGAGAATCATAGATTCCCTGGGTTCCTGTGGGGATGAAATGAGGTCTATCCTGTAAAGCAATTAGCACGGGGCCTAGAAATCCTAAGTGCTCAATAGACCATATCTATTATTATTATTATTATTATTATTATTATTATTATTATTATTGCCTAGAAATCCTAAGTGCTCAATAGACCGTATCTATTATTATTATTATTATTATTATCAGTGCTTTCTATTAGATTCTGATCCAGTAGGTCCTGGTTCTCTATCATTCTGATATTAATAAAGTAAAAAAAAAAGTTCAGCTTCAAATATAATGATCATACTTTTAATATCTAGCAACTAAAGAAATGCATAACAAAGTTGATCTGAATTTATTAATGCTTTGAAATAAATTTGTATTTTTTAGTTCCACACAATATATATATTTGCAAATTAGTAGCTAAATATATGATAGGTGTTATATACTCAGTCCAAAGACAATTCCCATTTGGTATTCCACATCCAGATTTTTTAGAAGTGAGATAAATTGATATATAACACTGTGTTAGTTTTAGGTGTAAAAACATACTTTTACATGATTAAAACTCTCTATAAAATTTTATAGCCTTCCCCTACCCCAAAAAAGTCAATAAACAACAGGACAGAACAGAGCTGGAGCCTGAAATAATTTGAGAAAGAGACATTCACATGAAAGCTATTGGTAAAAGGGAGTCTGGAGGGTATTGCCACAGAACCCAGTGTTGGTTTAGGCAGAGTAGGGGAAAGACTGAAAAAGCAATCTCAGTGAAACCTGTCTATAAAAAAAAAAAAAAAAAAAACCACTCATCCATGTAAGAGTAATTATCATCATCATGTGATTAATAGGGAAATGACAAGTTTTTGTCTTAAGATACTCCTTGGTATAATCTACCTTCTACCTTCACATGGGTTTAAAGTAGGCCTTAAATAATAATAATGAGGCACCTGGGTGGCTCAGTCGGTTAAGCGTCCTACTCTAGCCTTCCGCTCAGGTGGTGATCTCAGGGTCATGAGACTGAGTCCTGCCTCGGGCTCTGCACTTAGCAGGGAGTCTGCTTAAGATTCTCTCTCCCTCTGACCCTCCCCCCACTCACACCCTTTCTGTCTCTAAATAAATAAATAAAATCTTTTAAAAAAATATATGAATAATACATACAACTGCAAGTGCTTTGGTTAATTAAAACCCAAGCATGGGGCGCCTGGGTGGCTCAGTTGTTAAGCGTCTGCCTTCGGCTCAGGTCATGATCCCAGGGTCCTGGGATCGAGCCCCGCATCCGGCTCCCTGCTCCACGGGAAGCCTGTTTCTCCCACTCCCTCTCCCCCTGCTTGTGATCCTGCTCTCACTGTGTCTCTCTCTGTCAAATAAATAAAATCTTAAAAAAAAAAAAAAAAAAAAACCCAAGCATATTTCATGAGTTTTATACTCACAAGTTTGAAAACAACTCTGCCAAGCAGTCGAACAGAATCCGGGGGATACCTGGGTTTGCAGCTTTTAAGGCATTTGCATTCCCACTTGTGGTCTGGCCAACCTTTTTTCTGGTAAGACAAGAGTGGGGAGGGCATATGTTGTAACTTTCATTTACACTGGTTTTGACGTGGAGAGTCATCAACATTAATTTAATGTCAACAGCCTAAATATAACTGCAAAATAGAAAACGAAAGCAATATTCTAATACTATTAATGATGCAGAATCTAGTCTTTTCTAAGCATGTAATTACCAGGCGTGGACATCAACAATTCTCCTCCACCTCTGCCCTTTAATTTACCCCGTGGTTATTACCTGGCTGGTGGAGTCCAAGGAAGAATCATTATGGCTTACTTAATAATTTATAAGATAGTCTTTTATCTTTTAGCTGATTAAATAGGATTCAATAAGAGGCAGTAATTTTGAATACAAAAAGAAAATATCACACCAAATTAGAAAATAAACACATGGTTCAAGAAAATCAAAACAGGGCAGATAGCCTTCTGAATTTCTGTGCTGCTTTAGAGAGTATAGAAGTATCAGGGGCTAATATAACAATAAATATGAAACCTTTTGTTTTTGAAGACCATACAGCAAGGGGTTATTAACTAAAATGACCAAATGTCATTTGCCCAGGACCGCTGTGGTTTATTTATGTTGTCCTGGCCTAATCATTAATAGTACCCCTTTTCATTCTGAAAAGTGTGCTGTGGATGATAAATTATTCGGTCACTTAACCCACAATCCTACCTATGTGCTGGTGTGGCTGAAAAGACCAACAAGCCAGTCACCAATCCCGCATCGCTGAGAAGAGCCAACAGTGGGGAGGAGGACACTGTCTCCCTGAATCTTGGAGTCAGAAATGTCATGGCTCCTTCACAGGGAATGACCTCTATAGAGAAATACAATGCAGAGTATCTAAGACTTAACCCTGGTGAGTGGGAAAAGACTCGACTAAATGTCTGATAGGTTCTATTCCAACTGAGAGCTGGAAGTTCCATCACTGAAATGCCTGACACTCACACACATTCTTGCTTCAGAAACTGTAAATATGCCTCCCAACTTCTGGCCCTATAAAATCCCTCCAGGAGGAACTCTCTCTTTTCTACCTATAGCACAAACACGCAGTGCAACCAGAAATACAAATCTGGGGACACCTGGATGGCTCAGTCGGTTAAGTGTGTGACCTTGGCTGGGGTCGTGATCTCAGGGTCCTGGGATGGAGTGCCACATCGGGCTCCAAGCCCAGCGGGGAGTCACCTTGTCCCTCTGCCCTCCCCCTACTCGTGCACTTGCGCACGCTCTCTCTCTCTCAAATAAATACATTTTTTTAAAAAGTCAAAAATGATGCAGCTACTTTGAAACTGTGAGTTTCAAGCCAGCATTTTGCTCAGAAAGACTGCCAGTGTTGAGTTCCTGGGTGAAGGTGTGGCTTGTCTGCTATTTCCTACAAACCCAAATCTTGAAGGCAAGGTTTGCAAGGGGTACAATACTTCTTTCATCAACTGAACCCATGACTGCCTCACTTCATTTCTTCTTATCCACTACAGCAATGCTCTTAATGTGATGTTTGTGATCTTTTTGCTTTTTTAGTATTTATACTTCACTCACTTCTAAACAAGACTGAGTTGCTTCCAAATGAAGATGTATATGAAATAAGGTTGTAAAATTAGAAATGGAAAAATGTTGAAGTTACAAAAAAAATAGTCCTCAACCATTTACTTAGCATTCTGCAGTATGTCAGACACACGGCTAAGCAAATAAAAAAGGATATTTCATTTGATTTTTCACAATAATACAAATGGTAGATATTATCCTTACATTAAAGATGACTAAAGTAAAGCTGGGTGGGATCTTACCACCAAGCTACATAAACACAAAAGAGAGTAAAAATTCTTAGTATCCTACTCATGAGAGCTTGATAATCACCATACGTTTATTTGATTTGCTTTTTGGCAAGGCAAAAAATAAAGCATAATGGCTTATATAATTCTCATCTGACAGAAAAGAAAAACACAAGCTTTACCAAGTATTAAATCACAAGAGGAATTTATTCCAAGAATGCCAATCAACGTACTGGACAATTACAATGGCCATCATATAGCTACTTTCAATGTCAGTACTCACTAAACTGCATAATATTAAACTGTAAGTCAGTGAAAGAAAATGTTTCTATTATTTAGGGGGCTAGTCTTAGACCACCAATTAGCAATTTATCAACATGGGTGAGATCTCTTAAAAAATTATGTTCCATTGTCAATTAAGTTTGAAAACCGCTACATAATACACACCCTGCTTAGAGAATGGAAGTAATTTAGTTTGCTAAAAAGCTCTGCATGAAAGAAACTTGTATAACTTAGTTAACACAGAGTTTCCTGTGATTGTTACGGCCATCCTTTGGGAAATTAGGTTGGTATATATGGACTCAGATATAGCTATTTACTTTCTTTCCTTCACCTGATCTTTCAGCGAGAGTGGGTTTAACAGACAAATTCATGATCATTCACACTGATAGAAAACTAGAGTGCTAATATTTTTTATTTCTGACTGACGGGTGAACCACAACTTTGGTGGAAGAGTTTTCATTTAGTATTAATAGTTGAGAAGGCTGATAGATGCCCTCATTGGACTGGCTGTGTAGGCAGGAATGAACCACAGTACGAATGGGTCTCTGAGAAAGCCCTCTGGCCCTGTTCAAAGCCTGAGCAAGTGTACAGATGACAAAGGATGGCACCTAGCAAAAGAAGGTTGAGACCATTTGGACCAAAAAAAATCTAAAAAGAAGATTTTATTCAACACTTATAAGTACAAGAGATCATCCACAACTCCTTTGTTATGTTCTGAGCATCTCAGTCTCCTGCTAGCTTACCACAGTGAAGTAACTACAAAATGTACCCCTAGGTAACGAACCTGTTGATCTGTTAGATAACATTATTTAGAATTAAACATCCAAATTTTGGAGAATTCCTGTCAAAACAACTTTAGGTCTTCAGCATAATTAATATTGCACTCCTATTTCTCAGAAATTAGACTAATTAGAAACTAGACAGTATGCTTCTTAAAGCTATTCCTAAATCAATGCATGAAAACACCAGAGAACATACTTATCTTCCCATTTGTTTCAGGAAAAAGATACTCATTCTTTTCATCTAAAAACCAAATTAGATCTATATAAATATAGAAAGTAATCATACCACTTAAAACTGGTCTATAGCATAGTGCCAATGTACAGCCTACTTCATATCTCTCCATGATATTAAAAACCATGTTTTTGGGGCGCCTATGTGGCTCAGTTGGTTAAGCGACTGCCTTCGACTCAGGTCATGTCATGATCCTGGAGTCCCGGGATCGAGTCCCACATCGGGCTCCCTGCTCGGCGGGAAGCCTGCTTCTCCCTCTCCCACTCCCCCTGCTTGTGTTCCCTCTCTTGCTCTCTCTCTGTCAAATAAATAAATAAAAATCTTTAAAAAAAAAAAAACAAACATGTTTTTAAAACAGTAATTATTAGGATTTACTGCTCAGCATCACCATCGCATCTTACCATACGGCTCCCTAACAGAAGCATACCACAGAAAAGGCTTACAAAGCAATCTCTTTAATAACCCCATTTGACACTGAAGCAAAACCTCACAATCTCACAAGAGCATTATCTAAATTGTACAAACTTTAACCTTGGTCTAGACATCAACAGCACATAATATATCTGCCAGTTTTTCAAAGACAACCTCCTTGATTTACTTTTTCCTATTTTCTTCCCTCACTGCAATGTGGGATGTAATTAAGATTTTTTTCACAATATTGGCTGCAATGCTTCCTGTTCTGAAAGCTGAACATTATCAATGATGTACAATAAGCACAAATTAGCATGAAAGACAAATGAAATTAAAATATTGCATTAAGATACAAAGACAATGGGAAAAAGAATTTTGGATGGAAAAAGGAAATGAAGACATCTACAATGATTCCCCATGTCAGTACATACAGGACTCAGAAACCACTCTGGAAATCTCTATATTTTCATGTTCTATAGTACTTATAGTGACTCAGAACAAAAACTAATTAAGTAAACCAGTAGCTCCCAGTGGGGGTAACCCTAATCTTGAGGGTTGTTTGGAAAATGTATGGGAGCATCCTTATTTGTTAGGATGCCTGGGGAGAGACATGGGCACTGAGTGGCCAGGAACCAGAGATGCTGGACATCCCACGTGGGATAGCTCCATACAATGAAGAATCAATTCTTCCAGGCGCCTAAGTGGCTCAGTCAGTTAAGTTTCCAGCTCTTCATTTCAGCTCAGGTCATGATCTCAGGATCGTGGGATCGAACCCCACATCAGGGTCCACACTCAGTAGGGAATCTGCTTAAGGATTCTCTCTTCCCCTCCCTCTGCCCCTCCCATGGTTTGCATACTCTCTCTTTCTAAAAAGTAATAAATAAATAAATCTTAAAAAAAAAGAATCAATCATTCCAAATCCAAGATGACTTTTAAATATCCAATCATTTGAGCCTGGTTTGGGTAAAACACATGACCTGGGCTCAGCAGATATTTTTTCTGTAAGAAGACCAGATTCAATGATCTTGGAAGGCAGCCTCCCAATTATAAAATCGATGACTCTGTAATATCCATAGGAACAGATATCTGAATTATGTCAAAATAGGTCCGAAACTTGCCCACATTAGGCTTACATAGCTGAAAATTTGGAACAGTATTTTTTTCAAATTTTGGATCATTAAGGATGAAGAAACTGGCTTAAAATATACAAACAGAAAATAAATTCTTTTAAGTCATTTATTCAACAATTTTGTCACTAATACCACTAACTGAACATCTTCTGTCTGAAAGACTGTTATGATCTTTTTACCACATAGTCATGATCCATTCCACTCACAAACAATATTGACAGAGATTTCCTATGAGCATAACTTGGGATAGTTGAGTTGCCATGAAACTTGCAGGAAAGAAAAGAGACCCAACAGCTATCCAGTCCCTCACAAACCATTTAATAGCAAATAAACAGTATCTCCCTCTTCATGCTTCAAAAGCAGTCCAGTATTGAATTTCAGGTTGGCAGATACACAAAAGTCTAAAAAGTTGGAAAAAGAAAACTGGAAAGCTAAGCCAGGTGTCTCAGCTGACTGACAGATATTGATTAAAATCTTGCATAAAATCTCCTCAGAGCACACAAGAGACCTAGTGATAGACTTTAGACTTGCACTTTCAAAGCTTACTGAATGCTGCATCAAGTGTAGAACAAGAGTGCCTTCCCACTAGCCTCAATCAAACTAGACAGATAGACCCAAATATAAAGATGGAGTAAGGCAGGAGAATTGTCATAGGGCATCAAATTGACAGAAGAAACAAGAAAAAGTATTCCTTCTTCGGAAAATGGAAATTACGGTCTCCTGGTTAACTGAGGAATCATATAATAAATAATAATATTAGTACCCCAAAGTGATTCAGTGATCATCTAGTGTACGATTCAGGTCAAATCCATTCTGCCACCTGCTTTTATAAAGTATTATTAAAACATAGCCACCCTTACAATCTACACTCCCTCCTTTCACATGACAATAGAGTTGAGTAGTTATGACAAATCTATAGCCCACAATGCCTACAATATTTATTATCTGAACCACTACAAAAACGTTTGCCAACCTCTGATCTAGTGAGAGATCATATGAAGATGGAAAGACCTAATTGATATATTTTAGCTAGAAAGGCAAAATAACTCATTTACCTCTACAGACTTCCAAACTTCTTTGAAAGAAACCTCCATGCTGGATTAATCAGAATGTCAGCACCAAGTTCTAGAGTAACATGGTGATGGAGCACATGTATTTTAGCCCCTGGTACAAGTAATTATCAAGTTTTTAACTCCCAAAGTGTATTAGAATGGCCGTCAATGAATGAGGAGTTCAACATCATGTCTAGAAAGTGGAGGTAAGAGAAGCTACACAAACAGGACAGTGGAGGCCACATCAAATGGCAGTTACCCTCAAAGTCTTTTCTGAGAGGGGAGCCAACCTACCAAGCAGAAATCCAACAGGAATCTAGCACCAAAGAGTTTATGTCGGGCACTGAAGGGGATTGAAAAGTAGCATTAAAAAGAGAGACTTAACCAAAAGTCTGCATGGTACCAGTCTGAAAACACCTCTTTACTGCTGGAATGATTTTGAGTAAGCAGAGGAGTGTCAAAATGGAGAATCCAGATAAATTTGAGGAATTTGAGAAACAAGACAGAGGATCATAGGGGAAGGGAGGGAAAAATGAAGTAAGACGAAACCAGACAGGAAGACAAACCATAAGGGACTCTTACTCTCAGGAAACAAACTGAGGGTTGCTGGAGTGGAGGGGGATGGGAGGGATGGGGTGGCTGGGTGATGGACATTGGGGAGGGCATGTGCTATGGTGAACGCTGTGAATTGTGTAAGACTGATGAATCACAGACCTGTAACTCTGAAACAAATAATACATTATATGTTAATAAAAAATTAATTAATTAATTTTAAAAAGAGAGAGCAGACACGAGGTGGATAGGGGTGTGGGGAAGGGGAAGAGGGAGAGAGGGAATCTTAAGCAGGCTCCATGCCCAACACAGAGCCAGAAACAGGGCTCCATCTCACAACCCTGAAATCATGACCTAAGCCAAAATCAAGAATCAGACACTTAACTGACTGAGCCACCCAGGCACCCCTAGACAGGACCTATCTTTGTGTTCCAGAACAGAATGTAAATATTAACCTTGATAATACAAAAGTGAAGGTACAACTGGCAAATTATGGGAAATAGGGTGATAAGAGAGGGATCAGTGGGAACACTAATATGTTCACCTTTAAAAGGAGGGAGTCAAGAGACACTGTCTATAAAGCAGATCCCCCTTATCCAAGAGGGATAGTTCTAAGACTCCAGTGGATGCCTGAAACTGCAAATAGTACCAAACCCTATATATACTACTTTTTTCCTACACATACACACCTAGGAGATGTGACTAACGGGTAGTATATACAGCGTGAATATGCTGGACAAAGAGATGATTCAGGTCCCACATGGGAGGAATTGGACAGTGTGGGACAGCGCAAGATTTCACCACGCTTCTCAGAACAGCATGCAATTTAAAACTTACGAACTGTTTATCTCTGGAATTTTCCATCTAATATTTTTGAGATGCAGCTGACTTCAAGTAACTGGAAATGCAGAAAGGTTAATTGTGGCTAAGGGGAGATGACTATGCTTGATAAAACATAGATGGAGGTTTGCCCATATTGTTTAAAGTTACAAACTCGAGAAGGGGAAATTGATCCTAACAGATGTGTAACAGTTATCCCGAAACTAACAGGGCCAAAGCAGATTTTTCCGATCTGAGATGTCTTACATAGTCTTCCCCACATCATAAATGCAATCATCATCTTCCCAAATGCTAAAGCCAAAAACAAGTCTTTCTATATTCTTCTTTCCCTCCCCATCCCATATTCATTCCCCTTTTATTTTTTTTAAGATTTTTTTTTTTAAAGATTTTATTTATTTATTTGACAGAGAGAGAGATAGCTAGAGCAGGAACACAAGCAGGGGGAGTGGGAGAGGGAGAGGCAGGCTTCCTGCTGAGCAGGGAGCCCGATGTGGGACTCGATCCCAGGACCCCAGGATCATGACCTGAGCCGAAGGCAGATGCTTAACGACTGAGCCACCCAGGCGCCCCTCCTTTTATTTTTTTCATGCAGTCCCCGCCCCTCTTCTGAGCTCCACACAAGCATATCAGTTACCTATTCAACATCTCCACAAGTATGTTCAATAGGCACAAACTCAAAACTTGGGTATTAAACTTCCCCTCCCAGAACCTGCTCTTCCCTTAGATTTCTGTAAGTCACTAAATGGCACCACCATTCACCCAAAGCTGCTCAGGTCAGAAAGTTGGAAGTCACCTCTGACTCTTCTTTTTGCCTCACCTCTTACATCTAACCTATTGGCAAACGTTCAGCTACACCTTCAAAATATGTCTCAGATGCAATCATTTCTGAAAGCCTCACTGCTACTATTCTAATCCAAGCCATCCAAGCTCTTGACTAGATCAGTGCTTAGCACACACTGAACTCTCGAACCAATGAATGAATATTCAGCATATTCAGGCAATGCTTCCTTCAAATCTGCCTGATCCTCTTTGGTGCCACTACTGTAATCCTAGCCACCATCATATGATGACCAGATTACTATCATAACCTCCTGACTGGCTCTTCATCCCCTACCTTTGCTCCTCTGTAAGCTATCCCCACAGCAGTCAGAAAGATTCCTTTAAAATCTCAATCACACATTAATAATGACCCTCCTTCCCCCCTTACAACTCTGTAGTAGCAGCCCATCACACACAGATGTATATTTTTATGTATATTTTTAGCCATAGCATATAAGGGCCTTACCATAACCCAGCCCCTCCCAGCTCTCCAATCTTATCTCCTACAACCTCTGCTGCTGCCCCTGGTCCACCCTCTGGCCTTCTTTTTTTTTTTTTTTTTTTTTAAAGATTTTATTTATTTATCTAAGAGAGAGAGAATGAGAGAGAGCACATGAGAGGGGGGAGGGTCAGAGGGAGAAGCAGACTCCCTGCCAAGCAGGAAGCCCAATGCGGGACTCGGTCCAGGGACTCCAGGATCATGACCTGAGCCGAAGGCAGTCGCTTAACCAACTGAGCCACCCAGGCGCCCCACCATCTGGCCTTCTTATCCTTCTTGAACACACCATATTCATTCTTGCTTTTCCATTTGATGTGCATCCAGCCTGAAACTCTTTTCTCCCAATCTTGGCATGTCTTGATTACTTCTTTCAGGTGTCCACTCAAATGCCACTCCTGACAGGTCTTAGATTGACAGACAGATTAAGAGATGATAAGACAAGTAGATAGACAGGTAGGTAGGTAGGTAGATAGATAGGTAGGTAGATAGAGACAGATCTCGTTACAAAGAGTATAGATATATCTATATATTTCTCCCAATGTCTATACATTTGATACACAGAAATATGTATACAGTGTGTGTACATAGGTACACATATATGTATATATGTATACACAAACACACAAAACAACCTCCCAATCTCTATGCTTTTACCCCCTTTATTTTAGGCACAAAGATAATATTATATATCACTTTATTAATTTATTACCTGCCTTACTGAGAAAATATAAGTTCCATTGGGCAAAGGCTTTCTTTCTGTGTCTTGTTCAATAATATTGTGCCAGAGCCTAGAAAAGTCCTGGTGTTGACCCTATTTGCTAAGTAAATCAGTGGATGGATGGATCCATAATCAGGTCCTTCCTATCCTCACTCACTAGCCTCACCTCCAACTCCTATTTTTTCCTGTATTTATTTTTTTTTAAGACTTAAATTTTTTTAGTGGAGTTTTAAATTCACAGCAAAATTGAAAGGATGGTACAGAGAGAGGATGCCCATATACTCCCTAACCATTCCACATGCACAGCCACCTGTATTATCAACATCCCCACCAGATGGGACATTTATTACAAGGGATGAACCTACAGTGAAATATCATTATCGCCCAAAGTCCACGGGGAACACTGTTGCTGTCCGTTCTATGGGTCTGGACACATGTACAGTAACGACTATCCACCATTATCCAACTCCACTTTCTTCCTCTAACATGACAAGTTTGTTCCTGCTTCAGTTCCTTCACATCTGCTGTTCTTTCTATGTAAAACATCTGTTCCAGAGCTTTCCATGGCTGGCTATTTTTGGCAATTAGATCCCAGGTCAAATGGCACCTCTACAGGAAGTCCTTCTGTAATCACCTTTTCAAAGGTGAGCTCCTGCTCATCCAAAGCACATTCACTCATATAATTGTGGGTAATTGTCCCTATCTGTCTCTCCCGCATCCATAATATAAGCTTTAGGAAAGCCAGGATCTTCTTCACTTGCTCACTGCTAACTGCCCACCACCCCAACCCGCAGAATAACTTAGAACAGGGACTAGCTAGTAGCTACTCAAGAAATATCTATTGGATAGGGGCACCTGGGTGGCTCAGTTGGTTAAGCAGCTGCCTTCAGCTCACGTCATGATCCCAGGGTCCTGGGATCGAGCCCTGCATTGGGCTCCCTGCTCAGCAGAGAGCCTGCTTCTCCCTTTCCCTCTGCCTGCCACTCTGCCTACTTGTGCTATCTCTGTCAAATAAACAAATAAAAAATATCTTTAAAAAAAAAAAAGAAATATCTATTGGATAAACTCTGGAGATAACTATATAGGAAGAGGGAGAAGAAGTAGATGCTGACATAGGTGAGCTAAATCCCCTTATCTACCAGCACAGGAAATCAATGGATAATGCCTACACAGATGGGTCAGGAAATACTTCCCCACGTAGATTCTAAAAAGAACCAAACTCAGATACAGAGAACTGAAAGGCAGTTGCCACAGGCAAGGAGTACGGCATTAGGGAAATGAGTGCAGTGATCAGAAGGTACAAACTCCAGGTTATAAATTTTAAAAGTCTTGGAGATGTAATATACAAGACGGTGACTATAGTTAATAATGTGTGTGTATGGGCACCTGGGTGGCTCAGTTGGTTAAGCGACTGCCTTCGGCTCAGGTCATGATCCTGGAGTCCCGGGATCGAGTCCCACATCGGGCTCCCTGCTCAGCAGAGAGTCTGCTTCTCCCTCTGACCCTCCTCCCTCTCATGCTCTCTGTCTCTCATTCTCTCTCTCGCAAATAAATTAAAAAAAAAAAATCTTAAAAAAAAAACTGTGTGTGCACATGTGTGTATGTGTGTGTGTGTGTACATACACACGTATTTTTTAAGTAGGCTCCATGCCCAGCATGGAGCCCAATGCAGTGCTTAAACTCACAACCCTGAGATCAAGACCTGAGCTAAAATGAGGAGTCCGATGCATAACCGACTGAGCCACCCAGGCGCCCCAATACTGTATTGTGTATTTAAAAATCTCTAAGATGATAGATCTTAAAAGTTCTTATCACAAGAAAGATTATAATTATTTGTGATGATGGACGTTAACTAAACTGATCATAATGATCATTTCATGATATATACATATATCACATCATTATGTTACATACCTAAAACTAACACAGTGTTGTAGGACAATTATATTTCAACTAAAAAAAATAAAAAGAAAGATTACTATGGACAGATTATTTAAAGATAACGTAATGTTTCAAAAACTAATTCCAACCAATGAGTATCACTGATGAATGTATTCATTCATTCACTGAACCAATCATGTTACATCTGCATCAGGGAACAATAATGTACCCCCTGAATGAGCCTGGCTATCTAACTGCAGAAATGGCCAATTAAACCAATAATTAAGATAATTTCTGTGTGGGGGCGCCTGGGTGGCTCAGATGGTTAAGCGTCTGCCTTCGGCTCAGGTCATGATCCTGGAGTCCCGGGATCAAGTCCCGCATCGGGCTCCCTGCTCGGCGGGGAGTCTGCTTCTCCTCCCTCTGACCCTCCTCCCTCTCCTGCTCTCTGTCTCTCGTTCTCTCTCTCTCAAATAAATAAATAAAATCTTTTTTTTAAAAAAAAAAAGATAATTTCTGTGTGAATAAGGAGGGACACAAACTAGTCTTGGGAGTTTAGGAAAGGAGGGAATGACATTTAATCTGGGTTATAAAGGATAAGTAGAAGGAGTTCAGTAGGTAGGGGGTCAAGTCTGGGTCCAAGCCCAAGGACTCACATAGTCAAAGGCTCAGAAGTAAAAGCGTAGCAAAATCCACAAGCTTGAATTTCATCCTGAGGAACAGGGCCAGGCTTTCCGCTAGCGAGTGATGGCCATGCTCACACTCTAGAACAAAATGATCGCTCTGGCTCCCATGTAGGAAGGAGGAAAGGAGGGGGCAGGAGCACAGACTGCAGTCAGTGTAGCATAGAGGTCAGAGGCACATGCACACGAGAGCTGGTGAAGAAACTAGAGAAGTGAACCAATTTAGATCTTAAGTAGTAAAATCAGCGGGACATGTTGATTAACTGGGCGTGGGGCCAAGAAAGGACATCAACTGAAGATGATTCCAGCCTGACAACTCAGACTGCTGGGTGGTTGGTGGATTATTCACTGCGGTTGAAAATCGAGAAGAAAAGCAGTTTTGGGCAAAGATCATGCACTGAGGTCCTGCTATATGGCACTTGAGATATGGGTGCACCACCAAAGTAGAGGTACCCCGTAAGGCATGGGTCTGGTTCTTGGGAGAAAGGAGAAGGCTGGAGATGGAGTCTCAAGAATGATTAATGTACAGATGCCAACTGAAGTCATGGGAGCAGATGGGACTACTCAGCAGGTGAATGCAAAGTGAGCAAAGACAAGCTTGGGGCCCCAAATGTTGGAAGAAGTCAAAAACTTAAATATGATCAAATAATTTCAACCTTTACACGGTATTCTCTTTTTATTTACAATTAGATATGAAGCCAACTTCCCTACAGAACACTCAGTTAATGTCCTATCAGTCTGAAGCCTGGCACAGAACTATTTATGAAACAAACAAAGGGCTTGGTTTTCTCCATTATTACCATTATTGAGTGTTATATTCTAGACCCCCAACTTATTAAATCGTCCTGTTAGTGCTGACTAATACTAGATTCATCACAAATAAATCAGATCATTCTATAACTAAACATAAAGTGTAAACCCACAAATAAGACTCACATTTTTATTTTTTTGTTAAGATTTTATTTATTTATTTGACAAAGAGAGACACAGGGAGAGAGGGAACACAAACCGGGGGAGTGGGAGAGGGAGAAGCAGGCTTCCTGCTAAGCAGAGAGCCCGATGCGGGGCTCGATCCCAGGACCATGAAATCATGACCTGAGCTAAAGGCAGACTGAGCCACCCAGGTACCTAAGACTCACATTTTTAAAGAGGTCTATAATTACTAAATAAAACAGACCCTCACCCTGCTAATACTTTTTAAAAGTATATAAATTGTAATTTGGTACAGTACGCAGCTGCTTATTTTGCTCAGCAGTTAATTCAATCAGAAATGTAGATATTATGAAGCAAGTTAAATCCAGAAGAAGTAAAATAATAGTGAATTTGCTTGAAATTGGTTTACTTGTTAGCAACATTGCAAATTTTGAGTGTGCTTTTTTTTTTAAGATTTTATTTCTTTCAGAGAGAGAGAGAGAGAGGGCTTGCGCACATGCAAGCATGAGCTAGGGGGAGGGGCAGAGGGAGAACCAGGCTTCCCGCGGAGCAGGGAGCCCGATGTGGGACTCAATCTCAGGACCCTGCGATTATGACCTGAGCCAAAAGCAAACACTCAACTGACTGAGCCACCCAGGTGCCCCTGAGCATGCGTTTTTAAAAGAAAACTTAGCCCACTCCTCCTCTTTCATTTCAAAATCACCTATGATGCTCTGGTTATACAGAAATCAGACTAGTTCCCATATATAAGCCCTCGATCGCACTGTATGACACATCATAATAAGGTATCCACAGAGGAATTACAAAGCCACTGATGACAAAACACTCTCCAGTGTAAGAAACAATAGTGAACATAGCAGTCAATATATACATATATGTGAACACTAGGTATGAAGTGTAGATGAACAGTTTTGTGTGTACCCTCCACTCACAAAACAAACACATTGAGATTACCTCTAGAAAACAGAAGTAGGAATGGGGAAGGAAGCTGGAGGAAACATTCACTCTTCTTACTTTAATTTTCTGTTTAAAAATGAAATGTGAAAACCAGTAACACTGAATCCACCCTTATGGGCGTGAGGGATATCACGCCTCATAATACCTCAATAGCCTCCCTCACACGACTCATTGATGCCATGGCCCCACACATCAAATGCTAAGCTAATGAACCAAAGTTATGTCCCTCCGGGGCAAATATATTATAGATTTTATGCTACAAATTCACATCCTCTATATCAATTTCCATTCCGAGGGCATTTGCCTCCTGTTCATTACTGTTCATAGTTCAGTTTGTCAGTTTAATTTTGTGCTGCTTTGTAGGAATCCACAATAATTACAATGTTTAATTCTGTACCTGAAGGGTAAGCTAAACAGGGCAGTTTAAATGCGTATGTTCTGGCCAATCTTTGACTCCCATCCCGCCTCTACACATCCCCATCCCCCTCACACATACAAGCATATGCCCTAGTTGGCTTATATATGATATCTTCCATCTTACTAGCTATTTTCCCATTACTTTCTACAGTATATCTGACGATGACATTATTATTGATGCTACAGTAAACAGTTAATATATGTGGTCAAAGGACATGCACCACAATGAATCAAAATGACATATCCACCCACCGAAACTCCCTCAACACATTCTAATCAAATAATGTTTTTTTTTGTCGTGAGTGTACTACAAAAGGAGGAAGTAGCATTGGAGAAAAAACATAAAAACTGGGAAAAATAAAAGTAAATGTTTAGGTCATTGAAACTGGAAAGAAAGTTCATCCAGAAGATATATGTAATTTGTCAGTTCTATACATAGTCTTCTTAATTTGAAGTTCCTTGAAACGAATCTCAGTTTCACATGAATAAGATAGATAACATCACCATAAAATAGTCTATCTAGAATTTATCTTGTAGGAAAAAGGATGGCTTTGTTTTCATAATTTCCTTTTTCTTATTATTATTACTAATGATCTTACATAAATCTCGTATCGTTCCGTTACAGAATTTTTGCTTTACAAAATGAGGCAAAAGTAATCCAATTATTTTTCACATTCCCTATTTTTATTAGGGAAGTGTTACTTCAAACCTTCTATTTTAGTATTTTTTGTTTTGTGTTCCTTGGGGATTGAGTTGCACCCTTATTAAAAACAAAACAAAAGCCAGGAAAAAATATGAATACCACAGGAAATAGAAAGCTACACCTAATCAGAATGTTAGAACAAAAATAAAATTTGGGCTTAGAAGAGAAATTAGAACTCTGGATCCAAATTCCACGGCCTATTAGGTATAGGATGTTTGGCAGGTTACTTAAAATTCTGTAGCTCAGCCCCCTGACAGGTAAAACAAGCACAATGGTAGTAATCTCCCAAGATTCATATAGGAGTAAACAAAATAAAACAGTACCTGACACACAGGAGAGATCTTGTAAATATTAGTTCTTATTAGTAGTACAGATTAGGAAGCTGAGGCCCAGAGAATTACCATGCTTTCTTCGGAACAATTTAATGAGCTAATGGCACAACGGTCATTAGAACTTGGGTCGTCTGATTAATTTGTATGCTTGTTTGCTTAGGTTTCTTCTCTCTTAAGATCACTCTATTTGCAGTCTGGAGAAATTACTTTCATAGGAGAAAGTGAGAGAGAGAGCGAAACTCCCTCAGATAAGCATAGCCTAGATGCCGAAAAAGGAAAAGAGGAACACTAGGTGTCCATGTGTGCGTGCACACACACACACACACACACACACCAAAATAAGAAACAAAAATGATGGGTGGAAGGTTGAGAGCAAGTGACACAGACACAAAACCTCCAATTACTTTATTATGATGCAATTCATTACAGCATAATTACATTTCTTATAAAATGATTAATCATAAGGTTAGAAGAAAAGCTTATGTTGAATGTTAATTATACACCCTTTAAAGAATTTTAAAGACATTAACAATGGTAATCTCACAGACTCTCTGTCAGTTGTCCTAAATTAAACTCTTGGAACGCAATTTGGCACTATCTTTAAAAATTCAAAATCATGTATCCTTTTACTCATCGATACAGCTGGGAAGAATTTACCCTACAACTAATTTGTGAAGTGTGCAGAAATGTGTACAAAAAGATGCTTGGTCCATAACTGGCAATACCAAAAAAGTTAAGCATTCATTAAAGAAGAAGTAACAACTGTGGTGCGTTCATGTAATGGAATCAGTGGGATGAGACCAAAGGGTCCTCTGGACAGGTTATAAAATGAAAAGGAGAATTTAGGTATATAAGAATAACCCATCTCTGTTTTTCTAACAAAGAGAATAAATATTCGAATGTGTTAGGAGTAGAAAATGTTGCAAAGACCTAAGAAACTAGGTATCTCTGGACAATGGACTGAGGTCAGGAGGACAAGAAGATAGGAGTGAACATTTTTTTTCATGATATATGGATATTACGTATTTAGTTTATATATATATATCATATAAATGATACTTTACCATACACACTGATTTTTAAATTAAAGGAAAATAAGTTAAAATAAATCAAAGATTATAAAAAACAAAACAAAACAGAAATAGGCCAATGGGCATAATGGAGCACAAATTAAGAGCAGAGAACTTGAAGGTTTCACTTACATAGAGCTGAACATTCCTTTTATTTATTCATTTATTTCAGAGAGAGAAAGAGAGAGAGCATGTGGAGGAAGGAGCAGAGAGAGAGGGACAAGCTGACTCCACGCTGAGCTGGGAGCCCAACGAGGGACTCGATCTCAAGACCCTGAGCTGAGCCAACTGAGCCACCCAGGTGCCCCTGTAGCTGAACATTCTTACCTGACACTTAGCGCTACAGTATTTTGCAACTCGGCATTGAGAACACCGCATCAGCTTTTCCTTCCTGTTAAAAAAAAAAAATTCACATTAGGAAATGAGTGAGAACCATATATGTTTGAAGAAAGAAACATAAATCAACATACTGATGCCAATATTTTCTGCTCACCCCACTGTACGCTCCTGTAAGATTCAGATTTTCACATTGATAAACATCTTTCATCTTCAATGTGAGACATGGACATAACAGCTAATGGTCCCTTTTTTAAATTGTGGTGAAAAATATGTAACATAATATTTACCACTTTAAACATTTTTAAGTATATACTTCAGTGTGTATTAACAAGTTAAAAAGTCAAGGCCCAAAATGGAGTCGCTTTTCCTAAGCCCTATTATCATGTTTGAGACTTAACTACAGTTTTGGCTCTTCCAAAAATGAAATCTTAAACCAGTCAATCACGGGTACTAGTTAGGTAACCTGCTTGGTAGACCCCTGGTCTCCCCTAAGGAAAGTAACCCACTTTTCACCTAGTATAATTTTCTTGTTGCTGCTCTCTCTGCCTAGAGAAGTCTTTCATTTTGTACAGCATCTCAGGGCTAGTTTCTATCTGCTACATTGGATGCTGCCCAAATCATGAACCACTAAATAAAGCCAATAAGATCTTTAAACTTTACTCAGTTGAATTTTGTTTTTTAGCAAATGGCATTAAGTACATTCACTTTGTTCTGCACATTACAACCACTAATGTTCATTTGAATAAAAAATTAATTAAAATCAGAGATTCCCATTGAGAGCAAAAATTTTACTCCATAGAGGTTTTAACTCTCCATATGAAATACAGAATCCAGTCCCATCAACTAGTTGAAGTATTCTATACTCCTCAGATATAAAAATTTTGTAAGTCTTAACTTATCATATAGTTTAATTATGAATATACTCCTTCTGGAAAATGATTTTAAAATTCCATTAAATCCAGTTACTTTAGACATCCTGAATTGAGATGCTCTAAAGATACATCCCCCTAAATCACCTGTGTAACAAAAAAGCAAAAATGAAAAAGTTGAATTATAAAATAAGAATAAATGTGATGATAAAATTAATAGTGACAAACAAAAGGCAGGAAGGACTGTGGATAAATAGAGGGTACCCAAGAGCATTAAAAGTCAAACTGTAATATTACTATTAGTAACAAAAAAAGAACAAATCCTTCTAAGCACTTCTAATGCACCAGGTACTCTTCATAGATTTTTACACCGATGACTTACACTTACTTTCAAACAGTCCTATAAGTAAGCATTCTTATTATGACAACTTTACAGATACTTTAATTCATTTTCAAGAGATAAAAAGTAAAGAGCAGTGCAAACACCATAAAGGGCAGGTGGCAGGGATACTGAAAGGGTAAGCAAGAATCCTAAAGAGAATAGGAACCTAAACATACCTTCACTTCTGGGACAGCGAGGGTCAGACATGGAACATAAAACACAGGGAGAGGTTAAAATCTAAGTAAAGGGAAGCCAAAATGCCTCCCTTCACCAAGTATAGAATTGTAGCCGCCACATATCAACACCCCAGGCAACAATGCAAACCCAGTAATCTGGCCTTCAAGTTCTTGGCTTTGACCATCAACCATATTACCGCTCTTGGATAAAAATGGATACAAACAAAATCCACCACGGGGCGCCTAGGCAGCGAAGTTGGTTAAACAAACAACTTTGGCTTTGGCTCAGGTTGTGATCTCAGGGTCGTGAGATCAAGTGCCAGGTCAGACTCCGCACTCAGCACAGAGTCTACCTGAGATTCTCTCTCCATCTGCCCCTCCCACTCATGCTCTCTCTCTCTCTCTCCAAAATAAATAAACCATTTAAAAAAAAATCCACCCACTGGCTTTTTATGAGACACACTTCAAATAAAAGGACATACAAAGGAGGATGAAAACGATATGCCAGGCAAATATTAACCTGAGAAAAAGCCTGTGTAACTACATCAATTTCAGGGGAAAAAAAGGACTTTACAGTTAAAGATCTTGTCAGAGATGAATAAAGTCAATACTCAATGATAAGAGACTCTGATCCCCAAGGTGTAGGAACCTAGTGACAAATATACCCAGTCTCAAAATATAAGAACAAGTAACAGATCTGAGGGAAAAATGACCAACACAGTAAGTTAATACATGTTAAGGCCCTTAAAATAGTGCCTGGAATATAGTAAGTACCATGTAAGTATTAGTCATACCTATAGAAAGATATAAAGTCTTTTTCAGGAATTCACAGACCAAGCAGATAAAGAATAAGGAGCTGAATAATTTATTTGATCTCATAGTAAGTACAGACCCTTACACCTGTTATATTAAGTATATTCAAAAACTCCTTTTAAGCATCCACTGATCATTTACAAAACATGCCCAGAAAGTAGACCACAGAGCAAATTTCAACTCACAGCCCTGAGATCAACAGTCACACGCTCTACTAACTGAGCCAGACAGGTGTCCTGAAAATACGAGATTAAATAACGAAAAAATATAAAAACTTGTGAGATAAAGCAAACATCATACTTACAGGAACATTTGTAACTTCAAATGTTTACATTAAAAAGAAAAACTGAGGGGCGCCTGGGTGGCTCAGTCAGTTAAGCATCCGCTCCTGATTTCGACTCAAGACATGATCTCAGGGTTGTGGGATCAGGCCCTGCGAGGGGCTCTGCACTCAGTGAGAAGTCTGCTTGGGATTCTCTCTCTCCCTCTGCCCCTCCCCCACCCCTCTCTCTCTCAAATAAATAAGTAAATCTTAAAAAAAAAAGAAAAACTGAAAATCAAGGAGATAAACATGCAAATCACGAATTTAAATGTAAAAATAGCAGAAAACAAAGGAAAGCAGGAAGTTACACGACAAATCCACAAAACGAAATAGAATACAATGACATAATAGAGAAGACCGATAACATAAACAAATGTCTTGCAAGATTACATAGGAGGAAGTTTACAAATAAATAACAAAATGGAATGGAACTCAAGATTCAGTAGACTGAAAAACAAACAGGAGAGAATTCTGACAGAATTTTCCAATCTCCTTAACTCTCCCCATAAAAAAAATGACAGTGCAAGTAAGACAGCAAACCTGAGTATCACTCCCCGCCCTGGGAAACATCCCAACAAACCCAAAATATGAACGAGGAGAGGAAACCACTACCAGCTCTGAGACTTAAATCAATATATTTGTGGGAGAAAAACAAAGAAGGCAGCTGGGCTCCCAATAAGCCTGAAAACAAAAGAAGCCCCAAACTGCCAAAAGATACCCAGTGTGTCCAGGCACCCTGAGAACAGGTAGCCAAAAGCGGGGGAGGATGCTTTGTGCAGGAACAGTCCTGAGGATGAGTCACTGGGGTCCCCTGAATGCCACCTTCCTCAGACCTGGCTCTTCAGATTTTCCCTCATCTCCCTCTTTCTGGTATAAGTTATTCAGAGGCAACTTCTGTTCCTTGCAAATTAAAAGCCCCAGCAGTATGAAGTGTTTCTTCTCAATTTTAAAAATTAATGAGCAGAATCAAGATACCTCAGGTCAGTGATGAGCAGGTTAGCAAGTCAAACTCTGTCCTCTCCCTCCCATAGCTACCAACCCAGAGCTTTAATGAATTTTAACACAGAATGTTGGCAAAGTAAATACCAAAATTAGTCCAAGTGCCTAAATAATTTAATCATTTTGATGTGTGAAGGAAACTCCTTGAGTTATTTAAATGTTCAGTTATTTTTATATATCAAATAACTAAGCAAATTTTTCTCAAGTTTCAAAAAAAGGTCAACTGAATCCAAGAGAAAAGTTTGTGTGTTTGATCAGAAAACCACTGAGCCTTGGTAGAGTTACTGCTTCTCTCTCAGGGGGAAGATTCAGAGCAATAGCATCTTGTGAAGCGAATTCCAGCCCTGCAAAGGGGAATGAGTTAAATGACTTTCCTTCCAATACTAAAATGATTTGGTTCTGCTTCTCTTGTACAGCCAACAAATATAAACTAGATTTGAAGATGACAAAAATGGTGCACGTTCTAAGGCAAATTGCAGTAGTCTCTGAGGCACAGAGAAGTAATGAATACAGAATTTTCACAGATTGCAGAAACATCCTGCTTGCAAAATAATTAGCTCAGGTCCAAATGGACTTCCTGAACAAAAAGCAATCTGCCCCTCCCCACCACTCATGCGCTCTCACTCTCTCAAATAAATAAATAAAATCTTAAAAAAAAAAAAAAAGGGCAAAGCAATCTAAGGAAATAGGTTAGCAATGTATCAGTAAGAGGAAATGAATAATTTTTTTACCTCTTTTGCCCTCTCCACTTAAGAGATAAATAGTATTCTACCCCCAAATAGAAGATATTAAAATTATTTTACACCAAAATCAGTGTTATCTTTAACTCTACCCACTAAAATAGCAAAAAGGAATCCCCTATCACTTATTCATGCAAACTGTGATATGCTGTAGAACAGTGTCAAATCACAGAAAATTCTTAGGTTGCTCAGTGCCCCAGATACAGTGTGGTTCATAGAGCAAAACAAGTCCTCTCTTCCAAGTAAAGTCTGGGACATAATGAGTTTCTCCAACAGCATAGGCAACAGAAATGTTGAAAGGAAATGAAAACAGAGCAAAATTACTTATTCTTCCAGTATACAAATTAAGAAGTTATATATGAATACAGGAGAAACCACTGTCTCTAAAAAAATCAAAGAAGAAATGATTAATTGGCTCCTTCAAATCACAATAATTGGGGTAATATTTAAGGGAATGTCTCTTTGTCCCTGGTTATCAGCGGGAGAAAGTATCCCAGGGTTTAAAACTCTGCCCTAAATTAATATGGGCAGGTGCCAGGCAGAGGAAAAGAAGTTTCCTGGAAAGAATATAGAAAACAAACAAATTCTAGTGATTGAAATTCCCACCAGCGTGGGCACCTGCAGAATCCATTTTAAACTTTGTGTAGAGAAAACAGTGTATCTACAACACATTCATATATGATATGCTTAGTACACAGGCAATATGTCTTGATCCCCTAGAAGTCTCCCAGTGTGCCTTGCAGAAGAATCTCACTGTTGGCCAGTCTGGCCCAGGCAAAGGCTCAGGAACCACAAGGAAGCTTATGGTTCCTGCCCTCCAAAGCAACTCATTTGGATGGAGCACAGCCCTGTACAATCAGAAGCAAACCAGAGTACACTATGTGTCTTTGCAGCTGCTTCTTCTGAGCTGAAGATCCGTGGCCAGAAATCTTTTGCACATCTCTGTGCTTTTTCAAGGACCAAAATTTAGTTTATGGCTGATCACTGTGACCTCTGAGAAGAAATGTGAGCTAAGAAAGAGAACAGAGCTCATTAATTAGAGTCTGCATCACTTACACTCGCTAAAGAGTGTTGACCATGGGATGTCTGATGTAGTACCCCCTGCCTTAATACAAGGTTTAAGGAAGATTCTCTGAGAACAATCCCTATGAAAATATTCCTTCACACAATTAAGACATAAAATGCTCTGTGGAGTATGAGGAATATGAACTGTCTTATGAATAAAGATATCTAATTTTTTCAAAGGCAAAAACCAAATAATTAAGTGAATGAAGTCTAAATATAATTTTTAAAACAAAGAGAGCAAAGAAATAATATTTCTTTAAAGAATTTTTATGTTTGTAAAGAACATTGAAATCTCAGAATCCTGACTCATTAAAAATGTTAATGTCAGGTACCTGAGTACTTGGCTGTTTCCCCATGGAAATTTCTGAAGCAAATGAAATTCTCCACTATGAAAAGGAGATTATCCTAATAAAGTCATGCAATTCTATCCAAGGGTTGTACAATTACTTTTACTCTGACCAAATAAAATACACTGTAAAATGCTAAACATACAGAGCTCCCTTTGGCATAAATATTCATAGTAATACAGATAAGAAATCTTCCATTTTTGTTTCCAGATGGTAATTATGTTGGTATGGGCCCAAAGGCTTCTTTTTAAATTAAAGAGGTTCACATCCACCATCCAGCTAACTATCAAATAGTTTTTTTTTTTAAGAATTTATTTATATAAGAGAGCAAGAGTGAGTGAGAGAGCACAAGCTGGGGGAGAGACAGAGAGAGAGGGAGGAGACTCCCCACTGACCGGAGAGCCTACACTGGCTCCATACTGGGCTTGATCCTGACCCCAGGATCATGACCTGAGGCAAAGGCAAACGCTTAACTGACTGAGCCACCCAGGCGCCCCTCAAATAGTTCTTAATACAAAATAGCAGATGTGGTCAAAATAACACAGACTCATAATACAGGAAGGCAGAATTGGTTTGGATTCATTTTTCTACATCCCCTATCACTTTATTTCAGATTTCTAACATTCAAAGTACAAAACAAGAAAACATAATGATTAATATTTCAGGAAAAGAAATGAATCTATGATCCACAGTCACCATAACTTCCTGGGCAAAACACAAGCAATTTAAACCCACATTAGTGCTTAGAGAAAAAGCATGGCAAAGCATCTGAGCCAAATGAGTCAAGGGAGGCAGGGCATCTGACTTGGGTACTTCTCTTTCCACTGTTCTCTGGCTCCTAAATTAAAGCTATTGTACTTGGAGAGATGGTGCTACCTGATGAACATAAACTTCAACTGTTAATTCAGCAAGGGTAAAGTAACTGGCCACCATGTAGACAGCACCCTGCAAGGTCCTGTGTTGATAAATGCAGAGAGGGCACGACAGTCACAGCTCCTAGGAGCTCAGGATAAACAAGGACAGATCAACACATACCACTTGCAGAACAAGCCACAATACAAAACCGAGTTCTGAGAAGCAGCACAGACTATAGGACCTGAGTTGAGATGAAGGAAAAGTCACATTCTGATAAAAAGTGACTAAGAGAAGATGGTAGGGCTGTTGTTAAAGAAAAGGGAAGTCCCCATTACCTAAAAGGGAAAATGTTAGAGCAGTCTAGAGTTCAAAATCGGCACTGCAAGTGCTATGATCTGAATGTGGCCCCAACAACATTCAGGAGTGGAAATCTTCATCCTTAAATGTGACAGGCGCTTAGCTTATTAGGATGGAGCCTTCATAAATGGAATTAGTGTTCTTTTTTTTTTCTTTTTTATTTATTTATTTGAGAGAGAGAGAGGAGCAGGGAGGAGGAACAGAGGGAGACAGAGAAGCACACTCACCATCGAGCAGGGAGCCCGATGCAGGACTCGATCCCAGGACCCTGAGATCATGACCTGAACCGAAGGCAGACGCTTAACCAACTGAGCCACCCAGGCGCCCTGGAATTAGTGTTCTTAAAAAGCACTTCTTTTTAAGCAAGAGCCCCCTCACCCCTTCTACCAGGTGAGGACATAGCGGGAAGTCACCCGCTATGAAGCAGCAAGAAAGCCTTCACCAGAATTGGACCATGTGGCACCTTGAGCTTGGCCCTCCCAGCTTCCAGAACTGTGAGAAATAAACTTCTGGTGCTTAAAAGTTACCCCGTCTGACCTTTTGTTAGAGTAGCCCCAAGGAACTAAGACACCAAGCCCACTCCCTACTGGCAGCGTAACCTTGCAACTTCCCTTGGCCTCAGTTTCCTCTCTGTAATGTGGAAGCAGCACATCACCAGTAAAGGTGTTGGCTGGACCACATGAGATCATCGGTCCAAAGACCCTGCTCACGCTGCACCAAGCACACCATCCAGCACAGAATTAAAACTGAGGTGCTGAGAGTAATATTTTCAGAGCGCTCCAGATAATTTTGTCTATTTCTATGCCCTTCCTGAAAAGAGCTTCTTATATACCTCTCCCATGATTGCTAAGAAAGCAAAACCTACAGGTGGGACAAATCTGGTCCTCTCCATGCACGCCCACAGACACTACACTAGTACCATTTTTTACTTAGCTCTGAATCCCAGGTTTTACCCTCCTAAGTGTTTCACGGCTCAATCTACATTCACTGCAGTTTCTTTACCATTATTTTTAATTTGGATCAGAATGATTAACTTGAGTGGTCTGATTCAAGAAGCTAAAGACATTTTAGGAAAGTTTATTTGTGGAAATGACAATCAGAGAGGATTGTTACAACTTCACTAAAATTAAAAGTCAATCACGAGGGCGCCTGGGTGGCTCAGTTGGTTAAGCGACTGCCTTCGGCTCACGTCATGATCCTGGAGTCCTAGGATCGAGTCCCGCATCGGGCTCCCTGCTCGGCGGAGAGCCTGCTTCTCCCTCTGACCCTTCCCCCTCTCATGTGCTCTCGGTCTCTCTCATTCTCTCTGTCTCAAATAAATAAATAAAATCTTTAAAAAAAAAAAAGTCAATCACGACTCCTGACATTGTTTTCTTGACGCAAGGTAACGTCTACCACAAGTTAAAGAGAAAACATCTTTACAAGAGCACAGACTTAAACTTTCCTCACTATATGTTTCTCTGCAAAATTTAGCATTATGTGCTCAGGCCCCTCTTCATGTTTAAAACTGGTGACTTACAGCTGTTTTTCAGGCAAAGCATATGAGTAAACTGAAGAAATTTGTGACCAAAATGCAAAGCTGAAGAGGGATCTGTTCTAACGACGACATCTGTGTTCCTAAATAGGAAACCTCTTAAGCTCAGTCTAGTAATACGACTCTGGTAAGTCTAAAAGATGTATTCAATTTCCACAAGTCTTCCAGAAATCCAAAATAAGAAAAATGTGAGAAATAAGAAAAAGATGTGATTTCACCCAAAGAGTGAAATCAGAAATCCTTTAAACATATAAGCATTGCTAGTATAAATATCACCCAGCATATATAAAAAAATAAAAATACTGTGAGGGTAGAATTTCAAAGATGTATAAGAATATTTGATCAACATTTTCAACAATATTCTATGACCTAAGTGTTCAAACTAGCAAAAAATGGTCACCTTGATTTCAGTTCCAGGAAACAGTTTGTCACAAAGGAGGAATTCTCTGTATCTTCCTCTAATTAAAAAATGAAACTTAGGAGCACCTAGGGGACTCAGTCAGTTAAGCATCTGCCTTTGGATCAGGTTATGATCTCGGGGTCCTGGGATCGAGTCCCGTATCGGGCTCCCTGCTCAGTGGTGACTATGCTTCTCCCTCTCCCTCTGTGATCTTTCTCGCTTTCACTCTCTCTCAAATAAATAAATAAAAATCTTTAAATAAATAAATAAATAAAATAAAAGTATCACGAGAGTCTCTTGCCCCCCCACTCATGCTCTCTCTCTCAAATAAACAAAATAAAAATGAAACTTAACAACACCATGAATCTAGTTTAGCTTTAACAGCAAAAAAACCAAAAGCCAAATTCACTATCTAATTATACTAATCTCTTCATTTCAGAGGCCCAGAAGCATTTTCTCTTTCTGCCTTCTTTAAAAATTTGCCCTTCTATTTTATAATTAAGTATATTACTTTGTTTAACTTTTAATTACAAATTTCCTCAAGTAGTCTTGGAAATAAGGATAATGAAATCTCAAGTAACTCATTCTCTCTTTTGGAGAACAAAATGAAACTTTAAGTTTATAAAGAAAGTGGACAGGGCGCCTGGGTGGCTCAGTCGGTTGAGCATCCTTGATTTTGGCTCAGGCTGTGATCTCAGGGTCTGGAGATTCAACCCCAGATGGGCTCCTCACTCAGCGGGGAGTCTGCTTGAGGATTCTTTCCCTCTCCCTCTACCCACCCCCAGTGGCGTGCTTGCACGCTCTCTCTCTCAAATAAATAAGTAAATCTAAAAAAAAAAAAAAGAAAGTGGACTATGCTGACCTAGTCCCCAAGTAAAAATAAACGTTAAGAGTCCTTAAGACACACAGAATTAAATGTTACACCTGCTAATGCATTGTAATTAAATAAGTTCATAAAGACTTGTATAGAATAATCATTAGCTGGCAACCATGCAATGAGTTAATGGGTCAGTGAGGGGGGTTTTCAAACCTCTGTGGTCCTCCTAAAGGGAGCAGGTGGTATGGTCAATACTGGGCTCTCCCATGGCCCCAACTATCAACCTCACAGATTCCATTTATCAAATGAGGACATTGCTTTTCTCCAAACACTTAGGTGAGATTTTTGGAGTGGAAATTTTGCTTAAAGTAGGTATAGAAAGGTAAGACAAATACCAGAATTTGGAACATTGAGAAGACCTATATAGAAAAAATAGGAGAAACTATGACAATGTACCAAAATTGAAGTTAGAAATGTACTAGAAGGAAATTTCATTTGCCCTAAAATTTGGACTTAGGCTCCCAGGTATGGAATAGCGAAGGTAAACTGTGCAGAAAAAATTCTAAGAGAAAAGCACTTTAATACTGGATACTTCATTTATTATTCTGCAACTACAGGTAATAAATATACTTCTTTGTCCCTAAAGTTATTCTAATATAAAATAATAGTCATGATGATAATAATAAAAATAAAAACTCCCTAGAGGGGAGCCTGGGTGGCTCAGTGGGTTAAGCATCCAACTCTTGATTTCGGCTCAGGTCATGATCTCAGAGTCATGGCTCAAGCACTCCATGCTCAGCAGTGGAGCCTGCTTGGGATTCTCTCTCTCCCTTTCCCTCTGCCCCTCCCCCTAATCTCTCTCGCTCACTCTCAAATAATCTTTAAAAAATAAAATAAAGCCAAAAGATAATAATATGAACTAATAATAAAGATTGTACTTAATTTTATTACATATTTGTAAACAGAAATATACGACATTCTCAAAAAAATCGTATTATTTTACACATGCGGTAAGGGATATTTGACAAATATATACTATCTGATCCCTATATAATTATGTATGAATGTGTGTATGTATGTAATAAAGATTTATCACAATGTATTTTACAATTCCATACTGATAGAATTAACATCATATCCACCCTGATGAATATCTGGGTTGATTCCAATGTTTTACTATTATAAACAATGCTATACTGAATACTTCCATTATGCAATGATTTTCAAAACCATTTGATCTCATTCAGGATTTAAAAAGACTAAAAGGACTATAAAGAAGTTTTATTTATGTGGGTTATATCTATAAATATTTGTATAGCTATAAGTATTTACCATAAGAGAGTAAAACTAATAAATTTTAAAATATTAATGCATTTAATAATCCCATTATATGTTGACATAAATAATGTATTTCTATTAAAAAAGATTTTCTGAAACAAAAAATAGTGAGGAGAGCGGTACTATTTTGCATTTTTTAAAATCTCTTTATTGCCTGGCTTAACAGAAGGCAGCTGGATTCTCACTTCTGTTTCTATTGAATAATCACATGTCATATTACTCCTAGAAAATTCCACTGTATACACTAGTGACGGAATGAGACTTAAAAAGGCAAATAATGACTTAATATTATTATAAAAATAGCTTTCACCTTCTAGATCCCTTGAAAGGACCTTGGGGAGCCCACTCTGACTTCCATGGCTTTAGAGTACATTTTCCTAGATGAGGAATGGCTCAGGTTGTGCAAATGCACATCCTGAAGGTTTTGCATTTTGACAAATGCATCTCCAAAGTGGTTGCAGGAATTTTACACTCCCACAGCAGTTTAAGAGTTCCCTTAAATCTATGTTTCGTGAACGCTTCAAGTTGTCAGTCATTTTACTTTCTGCCAGTCTGAATGATATGGAATGTTATCCACTGTGGGTTTTTTTTTTAAATAAAGATTTACTGATTTATTTGAAAGAAAGAGAGAAGAGAAGGGGGGAGAGTCAGAGGGAGAAAGAGAGAAGGAGACCCCATGCTGAGCACAGAGCCAGACCTGAGGCTAGATCTCACCATTCTGAGATGACGAATTGAGCTGAAACCAGGCGTCATCAGAGGCTTAACCCACTGTGCCACCCAGCTGCCCCTATATCACTGTTTTTATTGGGCATTCTCCTGATAAGCAGTCAGATTTTGACCAGCCTATTCAAGTTCATTCACCATTCAAGGTTTCTCTTCTGTGAATTACCTGTTCATAATATTTACCCATTTTCTACTAGGTTGTCTTTTTAAGAGATTAAACTCAATTTATTTTTTAATAAATTATTGACTGTAATTTCTTGTCAGATGCATGCTTTGTAAACTAATTTCTCACAGACTGTGTCTGTATTAATTTCTCAACTAGGCACTATAAGAGAATATAATACAGTAAACCCTATGGCCTGGAACTGAATTCTAGTTTATCACCTAGTAGCTATGTGATACTGAGCAATTTAATCTCTCTAAACCACTAAATGCAAGTGAGAATATTAATAGTACCAATATTACTTGGCTGTAATGTGAATTAAGTAAAACATGTAAAACTCTTAACATTGTGTTTGGTTCATAAAAAGTGCTAATTAAATATTAGTCTTCTTATCATCAGATTATTATTATTCCTTTAAGAGATGTTTTTAATAGTAAACTCTCAGGGCGCCTGGTGGCTCAGTTGTTAAGTGTCTGCCTTGGCTCAGGTCATGATCCCAGGGTCCTGGGATCGAGCCCCACATCGGGCTCCCTGCTCCGTGGGAAGCCTGCTTCTCCCTCTCCCACTCCTCCTGCTTATGTTCCTGCTCTCGCTCTCTCTCGGTCAAATAAATAAATAAAATCTTAAAAAAAAAAAAATAGTAGGGCGCCTGGGTGGCTCAGTTGGTTAAGCGACTGCCTTCGGCTCAGGTCATGATCCTGGGGTCCCAGGATAGAGTCCCGCATCAGGCTCCCTGCTCAGCAGGGAGTCTGCTTCTCCCTCTGACCCTCCCCCCTCTCATGTGCTCTCTCTCTCTCTCTCATTCTCTCTCTCAAATAAATAAAATCTTAAAAAAAAAAAAGACTTTTTATACCATGGACTGTGATAGTTCTGGAAATATACGAAACAAAAGACATAGTTCTTGCCTTCAAGGACAGTTGGTGCTACAACAGAAGCAGACTAGCAGGAACAACAATAATGCTTACCAAGCATCTATTATGTGGTGTTAGCTACTGTGCTAGAAACCTGTAAGAGTAGTAGATGAGGAGTCGCAGAAGTAATAGTTATCAGTCATCACAGGTCCTAGGGTATGGACATAGAAGAGGCAGCTAAATTGCGGTAAAGACGATCAGAAGTGGGGATGAAGAGGCCAGGTGTTGGATGGATGTTCACCTCACCAAGAATGACAACAGGAATAATGATGAAGAAAAAGTGAGCCTGAATGTAAAGAAATCACTGGAAGGTAAGGTAAGGGGGAGGTATGATGACAAATGCTTCAAAGGAGCTGGCAATTTTGAGGGAGAAGAAAAATTATCTCAAAGCAGCAAAGGGAGCACTCCGTTTCTCTAGACCCTGAGATACTTTTAGGGTAGGAAAAAGCAGCCACTACTTGGGAGGATAGGAAGCACTGTCCTCAGAAGGCAGTCAGGTTTCAGTTAGAGCAAGAAGGAGAAGGAAAGGGGCGCCTGGGCGGCTCAGTCAGTTAAGTGTCTGCCCCTGGCTCAGGTCATGGTCTCAGGGTCCTGGGATCGAGCCCCAAGTGGGGCTCCCTGCTCAGCAGGGAGTCTGCTTCTCCCTCTCCCTTTGCACTTCCCCCCACTTTCTCTCTCTCTCCAATAAATAAATAAAACTTAAAAAGAAAAAAAAGGAGAAGGGAACACTCAGAGGCATTCAGGATATGGAGGTTTGAAGATGAAAGAATGTGGGCACCTGGGTGGCTCAGTTGGTTAAGCGACTGCCTTCGGCTCAGGTCACGATCCTGGAGTCCCAGGATCGAGTCCCACATAGGGCTCCCTGCTCAGCGGGGAGTGTGCCTCTCCCTCTGACCCTCCCCCTTCTCATGTGCTCTCTCTCTCTCTCAAATAAATAAATAAAATCTTTAAAAAAAAAAAAAGATGAAAGAATGTTCCAGGTGATATAGAAGGTGGGGGACAGTGTTGAGAAACGGTGAAGAATCGAGCTAGATTAGGGTAGACACAGAGCCAGATGGAGCTAAGGCTGGTACTGATGGATAACTTTACATGTTATAATTTCAGAAGCCAAGCACATTCCACCAAATGCTGCTCCTAAAATATCCCTAATGCAAAATGACAAAAGTTATAGCCAAAATATGTAACAAAATTCCAGGAAAATTCAAGAGCAAAAGCAGAGCACTAACAGAAGCCAGGTAATAAAAAGTGGTAAGTGAAACTGGAAATACAGAATGAATTAGCTGAGTAATTAATAAAAATTAAATTAAGTAATTTTCCTGGGTTACACCCTAGGCACTGATCTCTTCAAAGTCCATAGTCTACAGTCTTAAGCAGTGTGCCAAATGCCCAGTTATGAGCTTCTTCTGAGAGCCAGGCAAGAGGTGGCAAAGCCTAAATCAAGGCAGGGAAAGTCAAAATACAGGTGGGATAATGGTTACAAAAATAATCAAGAGCTATTTTTGAAAACAACCTGGCAGCTCCTCAAAAGGTTAAATACAGAATTACCCTGTTACAGCAATTCTGGTCCTAGGTATATAGCTAAGAGAAAAGAAAAAATACGTCCACACAAAAATGTGTGCATGAATGTTCATACCAAAGAAGTGAAAAGACTCCAATGTCTACGAACTGATAAATGGGTAAATAAAATGTGGCATATGCATGCATTGGGCTATTATTCAGCCATAAAAAATGAAGTAATGATACATGCTACAACATGGATGAACCTTGAAAATGTTATGCTAAATTAAAGAAGCTAGTCACAAAAGAAATCACATATTCTATAATTCCACTTATATGAAATATCTGGAACAGACATATCCATAGAGAAAGAAAGTAGACTAGTTGCCTAGAGCTGAGGTGGTAACGAGGTTAACTGGGGTAAATGAGAAGTGCCTCTAATGGGTTCAGAATTTTTGTCATGATGATGAAAATGTACAAGAATTAATTGTGGTAGTAGTTTCACAACTCAGTGAATATAGTAAAAACCACTGAACTGTTTACTTTAAACAGATAAACTGTATGGCATATGATTTATATCTCAATAAAGCTGTTGCCCCCCAAAAAAGACAACCAAGAGATGGCTATATCCCTCTGGTTAGTTCAGTTCTATTCTAATGTCTGAGCAGAACAAAGAATGTTGGGCAAAGAAAACTCTACTTCTAAGGTGAATACAGCCAGCCCTTTGCTTCCATTACAAAGAGAGAGCAGTGGGACTTCCACACAATGGCTAGATCCCGCATGGACATATTCCAATCTCTGATGCCTCAGGGCTCACAGTCTGTTCTAGAAATGGAGGTAAAGCCTGCACCACCCTTCACATTTCACACTTCTCTTACCTTCTCTCTACACGGCTACTAGGGAACTGAGCAGACTTTATCTGACATAAACAAGAATACTCACAAAATAGACACTAGTTTAGGGAGTCCCAGGAAAGGCTCTCTATTAAAATAAAAGGTTTAAATGCAATCTGAATCAATAGATTTCTTTATTTAAGAATGAAAGCCGTGGAAGAGTCAGTGAACACAGGATATGCTTATATACAAACGAAGATATATTAAATAATTCATTTAAATTACAACATAACAGATACAGATGAGAAAATTAACCAAGGATAGCACTGAAGAGATTAAAGACACTGCCTGGTGACAACACGTGGAGAAGAGAGCCAAAGTCTGTCAATGCTTTTGTGCAGAGTACCATACACAAATTGCAATCAAGTTAAATAGAAGACTTCAAGATTTTCTCATACTATGAAGACCAGTGAACTCAGACTGCCTGACACATGCACTAAAGGCAAAGCAGACTTCCTGAAAAGCAGGATGCATGCAGCCATGAGTGTCTCCCACAGTGCCCTGCACATCTTACACAGTGAACAAATGTGTGTGAAATGAATAAAGGCATTTACATATAAAAAGTACTATCACCTAGACCTCCAAGACCAGTAATGCTTGAGACCTGTAAAAGAAAATCACAGCAAGTTTTTCCAAGATGGTTCTCTCCTAAATGTCAAGAGGCAACTGTTAGAATGGTCAAAGGATGGCTCTTTGTGCTTCTTACACCTTGTATCTCACAGATAAGTGTAAAATAGTCTCTACCTTCATTCAGATAACTATCCCAACAAACACAATACAGTTTTCAAAATTTTATGTTAGAAATCCTTGGTTTAAGGGCAAACTCAAAATTCTAACCTGGTAATCACACATACTACTTATAGACTGAGTGTGCTAGGAAAAAAAAAGTGTACAACACTATGTTTTTCCCATCTGCTTATATATACAGATTTTAAATTTAATAAAAGTTCATAAGTGAAAATATGTGCACACACAGAATAAATGACTTTTTTGAAAAAAAAATTATCTATTTATATGAGAGAGAGAGAAAGAGAGAGAGCACAAGGGGTAGGGGCAGAGGGAGAGGGATAGTCTTAAGCATAGTCCACACTCAGTGAGCAGGCTGACACAGGGCTCAATCTCATGACCCTGAGATCACATCCCTGAGATCACAACCTGAGCCGAAATCAAGAGTCAGATGCTTAACCTACTGCGCCACCCAGGCGCACCATAAAATAATCATCCTTTTTTAAATAGCTAACACCCAGAAACATTAGCTACCAAAAATGAAAATTAGAGAGTAATTGTCATTTTAAGAAAAAAAAGGAATTCCTCATATTCACTTTTCAAAAAAATTTACTAAAGTATCTTTTTAAGTGGAACTGTTTCTGTTACACTTAACATAATTAGATTGATATAAATCTTATTTCCACTTGTCATGCCAAGACTACATCGCTAAGCTAAAATAAAAATCTGCCTCTACATATACATAATTACAAATAAAGTTCCTAGCATTCTTAGACCATCGATTAGCTACATAAGCTACTCAGACAATGGGTCCAACCTCTCCCCAAGAGAGGTGTCTCTCCTCCCTCCCCCTTCCCAGGATGCTTGGGAAGTGCAGAGGGAAGGCAGAAAAGATACCAAAGGAATCAGCAACATGGCCTCTGTCTTCACAGCACGATCTACCACCAAGGAGGGGATCTGAATGAGATAGGAGACCCCAGCAGTCACTGCAAGGAGAACTCCTGAGAATATCCTCTTCACGAGATGACAGAAGGCAACAACTACTGATACTAGCAGCCTTCATCTGGGAGGTCGACAACACATCAGAACACTGAATTCAGAATCTGCATCTCAGTAACATCTCCAGGTGATTCGTATTTCCTTAAAGGTAGAAAAGTATTGGTCTAACGTACAAAAAATAGACATACCTTAAAACTGAATTATAGGCAATTATTCTGGATATGAAACCTCTTTGGCTTAAAAATGTATTATCCGTGAAACGGTAGGCAGCAAAATCTAACAAAATCACAGGAAATAAAAGCTGTCAGGATGCTGCTTTTTAGAGGATGGTCAAAATATCAAGATGAGTGACCCTGATTGGTAAAATTTAGGACAAAATACATACACACACACACATATAGTACTGCATTACAACAAACTCAAAGGAAAGTGTAGAATTGTAATCAACCTAATTAATTTAAAACTTGGTAGCTGTCATTTTATGTAAATCTGTTGGAAAAAATAATGATAAAGGAAAGTCTAATTTATTTCACCAACATGAAGCTCCAAGTTCAAAATGTCTAAGGTTTTAATTAAGCATGCAATATCAGAAAACAATGACAATGATACTGTAACCCCAAAACAGAAGGCATTAAAAATGCCCAGAGGAGAGAAGTACAAAGATGCTATCGGGTATAGGAGAAAGATTCATGATGAGGGGAAAGGTAAGCAAGAATAAAGGCAAAAGTGAATTATAAAGTTATGAATGCAGCTCACTTGTGCTCCGAAGACTGTAGACAGCAAGCAAAACAATTACCATTTCCTTAATAACTTACTACTCCGAAAAACGTTAAAGTGATTTTTAAGGTCACGTCTTCCCCTCAACGGAGCAATTCTGAAATGAAAGTGAGAAGTAAAAATAGAAAAGGCTTTTAAAATACATTTTACAATGATTTTTCCAAAGTACATCAGTTTGACAAAGACGAAGCTGCCATGAGGTCTGACATCCCGAAATATTTAAAGTTAAAGGATAAAAATTAAAGAAAGACATGATGGAGTCTTCTACTCACTGGGTGATTATTTCACTGAGTTACATTTAGTGGCATATTCATACTCTTCACCTCATCCCCATCCCTGTCTTTATTCCATCAGCATCTATTACAAGACGAAGCACAAAACATGTACTCAGTATTTAGTAAACAGATGAATGATTCACACAGCTTGGTCTAATGATTATATTTATAAGAGAGACCATATAACATTACACACACACACAAATTACAAACCCACAGCCAACCCTTACCACTGAGTACCTTACAAACATGTAAGTCATGGGAGAAATGATAGTAAGAAGAAGTAACAAAACTTGAGGCATAATATTGTCATCTTCGTATATAAGCAGCACCATCAAAATGCATTTTGTCACCTCAAAAGGCAAAACATTCAAGTGGAAGGGCACGTGAAAGATCATGGTCCAGTTCGATCCAAGAAGGACCACTGGACACCAGCTGCTGGTCCACACCCATCATGAATAAGCCTCTCATTCCCCTCATCTTTCCTCCTGCATCTCTCCTCACTTATTCCCACTCGCTTTATCTACCAGAACCACTCGCTTTTATCTACAGAAAAAACTCCTATCACCAAAACCGTGCTCGTCCTCTTAGCCACAGTAAATACCAACATCTTTGTTTCTGCTACCCTGTCATGCACATTACAAGCATGTCAGCTTTTATTCTACTCTTGATATCTACAATATACAAAGAGGATGTGAAGATGTAGAAAAAAATCTATGGTTATGGAGAAGATGAAGACATTAAACAAAATCAAATCATCTGGAACAATGGATGTGATTAGTATCTGAAAGGAAACACTTGGGGGTACCAGCAGGTGTTTCATAGGAGACCTGATAAAGAGGGTGAAGTCAAAAAGAAAGACAGAGGATGGAAAATGGGCTTGCTTTCACTATATATGCATCTCATATAAAATATTTTCATCTAGGGGCGACTGGGTGGCTAAGTCAGTTAACGGGCTGCTTTTGGCTCAGGTCATGATCCCGGGGCCCAATGTCAGGTCTCCCAGCTCTGCAGGAAGTCTGCTTCTCCCTCTGCCCCTCCTCCTGTTCATGTGCACATGCTCTCTCTCTCTCTCAAATAAATAAAATCTGTTTTATAAATAAATAAATAAAATATTTTCATCTAGATAAACTGGAAAATAACATATATCTATTTTGGAGCAATATTATAATATGGAAATATTCAGGAAAAATATCTGAAGGGATAATTATCTTTCAGATATTTTCTTCTCCCAGGCTACATGTATTGTATTGATTCTTATATTATTTTCTATAACTTTTGACAGCAGCTTTAGGTTCACAGCAAAATTGAGAGGAAGACAAAAAGACTGCCTATATATCCCTACCATCCCACATTCAGAGCCTTCCCCATTATCAACATGCCTCCCCACAGTGATCTATCAGCCACAAGTCATGAACCTACATTACTACATCATAATCCTCCAAAGTCCACAGTTTACATTAGAGTTCACTCTTGGTGTTGTACATACTATGGGTCTGAACAAATGTATAATAATATGTATCCATCCTTATAGTATCATGCAGAGTATTTTCACAGCCCTAGAAATCCTCTGCTCTGCCTACTCATCCCTCCGCACAACCCAACCCCCAGTGTCCACTACTCTTTTACTCTGTCTCCAAGTTGAGTCTTTTCCAGAATGTGATATAGTTAGAATCATACTACATAGCCTTTTAGGTTGTCCTCTCTCACTTAGTGATATGCATGTAAGGTACCCTACGACTTTTCATTGCTTGATAGCTCATTTCTTTTCAGCGCTGAATAATATTCCACTGTCTGGAGGTACCAGAATTGATTTCTCCGTTCACCTACTGAAGGAAACCTTGGTTTCTTCTTCTTCTTTTTTTTTTTAAGATTTATTTCTTTATTTTAGAGAGAAAGAGAGAGCACATGAACAGGAGGGGCAGAGGGAGAGAGAATCTCTGGGAGACTCTAAGATCAGGACCTGAGCTGAAACCAAGAGTCAGACGTTTAACCAACTGCACCACCCAGGTGGCCCATGGACATCTTGGTTTCTTCTAAATTTTCGCAATTATGAAAAAGGCTGCTATAAACATTCATAGTAGGTTTTTCCATGAACATAAGTTTCTAACTCCTTTGAGGAAATATAAAGGAGAATGATTACTGGATAATACAGTAAAAGTATGATTAGTTTTTTAAGAAACTGCCAATCTGTCTTCCAAACTGGCTGTTCCATTTTGCAGTCCCACAAGCAATGAATGAGAGTTTATGTTAACTCCACATCCTACCAGAATTTGGTGCTGTCAGTGTTCTGGATCTTGGCCATTCTATTGCATCGTAGTGTATCTCATTGTTATTTTAATCTGCATATGATGGTGGAGTATCTTATCACATGCTTATTTGACATCTGAATTATCTTCTTTGGTGAGATGTCTGTTACCTATTTTTTAATCGGGTTGTTCTCTTACTGTTAAATTTTAAGAGCTCTTTGAATACTCTGGGTAACAGTCCCTTATTATATGTATATTTTGCAAATATTTTCTCCCAATCGGTGGTTTGTCTTCTCATTCTCTTAACATTGTTTTTGGCAAAACAGATTTTTCAAATTTTAATAAGGTCCAACTTATTATGTTTCATGAACTGAGCCACTGGTGTCATACGTTTATTCCAGAGCTATCTTCTAGGAGTCCTAAAGTCTTGTGTTTTACACTTACATCTATTGTGTATTTTCAGTTAATTATTGTAGAAGGTGTAAGGACTGTTTCTAGAACATTCTCTTTTTGCTCTGGAAATCCAACTGTTGCAGCACCATTTGTTGAGAAGACTATCTATGCTCCACAGTATTGCCTTTGTTCCTTTGTAAAAGAGCAGTTGACTATATTCATGCAAATCTATTTCAGGGCTCCACACTCTGTTCAATAATCCATTCATCTATTATTTTGCCAATAATACACTGACTTAATTGCTATAGCTTTATATTAAGTCTTTAAGTTGGGTGCTGTCAGTCCTCCAACTTTATAATTCCCTAATAAGGCATCCTGTGTCTTTTACATCTCTAAACTTTAGAATCAGTTTATTGATATCCACAAAATAACTGACTGGGGTTTTGATTGCTATTGCATTGAATTTATAGATGAACCTGGGAATAACTGACATCAACCTGGGAAGAACCAACATCTCCACAATACAGACTCTTCTTATCCTTAGAACATGGACTATCTTTCCACTTATTTTATTCTTTTTTCATTTCACTCAACAAAGTTTTGTAGTTTTCTTCATATAGATATACATATTTTGTTAGATTTGTACCTAACAATCTTTTGGAAGGGTGCTAATATAAATGGTATTGGGCTTTTAATTTCAAATTCCACCTCCTGGGGCCCCTGGGTGGCTCAGTCAGTTGAGTGGCTGACTCTTGATTTCAGCTCAGGTCTTGATCTCAGGGTCTTGAGTTCATGCCCCACACTGGGCTCCATGCTGGGCATGAAGCAACTTAAAAAAACAGAAACAAACCAAAAAAACACACACAAATTCCACCTAATAGTTGCTGGTATGTAGAAAAGCAATTGACTGGGGCGCCTGGGTGGCTCTGTCGGTTAAGCGTCTGCCTTCGGCTCAGGTCATGATCCCAGGGTCCTAGGATCGAGCCCCTCATCGGCTCCCTGCTCAGCAGGAAGCCTGTTCTCCCTCTGCCACTCCCCCTGCTTGTTGTTCCCTCTCTTGCTGTGTCTCTCTCTGTCAAAAAAATAAATAAAATCTTAAAAAAAAAAAAAAAGGAAAGAAAGAAAGAAAAAAAGAAAAGCAATTGACTTTTGTATATCAACTTTGTATCCTGCAACCTTGCTATAGTTGCCTATTAGTTCCAAAAGGTTTTGGTCAATTCTTTCAGATTTCCTACATAGCCGATCATGTCACCTGTGAACAAAGAACTTTATTTCTCCCTTCTAAATGTGCATTCTTTTAATTTCCTTATCTTGTCTTATTTCATTAGCTAGGCATTCCCAGAACAATGTTGAAAAGGAGCAAGGAAAGGGTGACATCCTTGATCTGTCCTGCACTTACTGCAAAAACTCCAGTTATTCACAACTGAGTATTGAGTATGTTAGCTATAGTTTTTCATAGATATACTTTTTCTAGCTGAGAAAACTCCTAGTTTACTGATGCTTTTATCATGAATGAGTGTTAGACTTTGTCAAATAAGTTTTCTGCATTTATTGATATGATGGTGCAGATGTAATTTTCCTTTTTTTAGCCCACTAAGTGATTTTTAAAAGATTTTATTTATGTAAAGAAAGAGAAAGAGCAAGAGCAGGGGGAGGGGCAGAGAGAAAGGGAGAGAGAGAATCTCAGGTCGACTTCATGCTTAGCATGGAGTTCCCCCACCCAAGGCTGGGTCATGACCTCAGCCAAAATCAAAAGACAGATGCTTAACCGACTGAACACCCAGGTGACCCTAACTGATTTTTGAACGTTGAACCACCATTGCTTACCTGAGACATATCTCACTTCACTATGCTGTATAATTCTTTCTATGCATTTATGGATTTGGTTTCTCAATATTTTTTTGAAAATTTTTACATCTATAATTCATGACAGATACTGGTCCATAATTTTCTTCTCTTATAATGTCTTTGACTGATTTTAGTTATCAGAGTAATGCTGACCTCATGGAACGAGTTAAGAAGTTATTACCTCTGAGTCCATAGTCTCTCATGGCTTGTCTCCCCCTCTGATTTCCCCTAACATGACATAATAAAAAATGAATAAATAAATAAATAGATAAGAACAAAAAAATGGCATTCTCAATGTAAAAAAATATTAATTCTGTATATTCTCATTTATTATGTTAATACCTTGTTTGTAAAATCATATCCAATGTTTTCCTCTAAAATGTAGCTAGATGACAAAATTAAAAAAAAAAAAAAAAGAAGTATTACCTCTGCTCCTATCCTATTACAGGTTGTAAAAATAATAAAAAATAAATAAAAATAAAAAGGTTTACTTTCTTCCTTAAATGCACAATAGAATTCACCAGAAAAACAATATGGGCCTGGTTGTTTCTGTTTTGGAAAATATTAATTACTGATTCAATTTCTTTAATAGACACAAGCCTATTCATGTATACTTCTTCCTCTGTGTTTTGGCAGCTTCTGTCTTTCAAGAAATTGGTCCATTTCATCTAGGTTATAAAATTAATGGGCATAGAGTTGTTCATAATAGTCCTTCATTATCCTTTTAATGTTCATGGGACCCATAGTAATGTCCTCTTTTTCATTTCTGTTATTAGTAATTTGTGTCTTTGCTCATTTTTTTATGAGTTAGCCTGGTTGGCTTATGGATTTTATTGATCTTTTTGAAGAAACAGCTTCTGGTTTCAATGATCTTCTCTATTAATTTCTTGTTTTGAATTTCACTGGTTTCTTCTATAATCCTTACTGCTTTTCCTCTGCTTAACCTGCAATTAATTTGCTCTTCTTTTTCCAAAACAGAAACTTCTATAATTGATTTTATATATTTTTTAATATATGTATCCCTGTAGTCAGTGCTTTTGCTGTATCCCCAAAATTTTGATAACTTGTTTTCATTTTTAATTCAAAATATTTTTAATGTCTTTGAAGTTTATTCTTTGATTTACATGTTATTTAGAAGTGTGTTGTTTAATCCCCACATATTTTAAGATTTTCCAATAATCTTCCCTGATTTCAAGTTTAATTCCAAACTGTTCTGAGAATACTGTAGAATTATTATTTATAAATTTCTTCAGGTGGGGGCGCCTGAGTGGCTCATTTGGTTAAGCAGCTACCTTCATTCAGCTCAAGTCATGATCTCAGGATCCAGGGATCAAGCCCCTTGTCGGGCTCCCTACTCAGCGGGGAATCTGCTTCTCTCTCTCCCTCTGCCCTCTCCCACCGCTCCTGCACACTTGCTCTCTCTCTCTCAAATAAATAAATAAAATCTTTTTAAAAATAAATTTCTTCAAGTAAATTTCTTCAAGTGTGTTTTATTTCCTAATATGTGATCTCTGTTGGTAAAAATTACAAGTGAGCTTGAGACGAATACCCATTTTGCTCTAGTTGGATGAAGAAGTCTATAAATGTCAATTACATTCATTTGATCGATGGTATTAAGTTCCATTATGTCCTGATTTTCTTTCGGTTGGATCTGCACATTTTTTTTTTTTTAAGATTTTATTTATTTATTTGAGAGAGAGACACACAGCGAGAGAGGGAACACAAGCAGGGGGAGTGGCAGAGGGAGAAGCAGGCTCCCCGCAGAGCAGGGAGCCCGACGCAGGGCTCGATCCCAGGACTCTGGGATCGTGACCTGAGCCGAAGGCAGAGGCTTAACGACTGAGCCACCCAGGCGCCCCTGGATCTGCACATTTCTGATAGAGGAGTGTTGAAGTATCCAACAATGAAAAAGGATCCATCTATTTCTCCTTGCAGTAGAATGAGTTTCTGCATGACATAGATGGATGCTCTGTTGTTCGGCAAACACAAGAACTGTTATTGTTTTGTTTTGTTTTGTTTTAAGAGAGAAAATGTGCACGTGTGTGAGGCAGGGCGGGAGAGGGGGAAAGGGAGAGAGAGAATCATAAACAGGTTCCACACCCAGCTTAGAGCCCCACAATGGGCTCAATCTCATGAGCCTGAGATCACGACCTGAGCCAAAATCAAACAGTAAATCGACTGAGCCACGCAGGGGGGCCCCCGAACTGTTCATTCTTCTTGGAGAACTAATCATTCCATACTTCAATAAAACTCTTCCTTATCTCTACTAACATTCCTTCTTTTAATGTCTACTCTGTCTGGTGGTGCCTGGGTGGCTCAGTCGGTTAAATGTCAGCCTTCAGCTCAGGTCATGATCCCAAAATTCTGGGATCCAGTTCTGCATCTGGCTCCCTGCTCAGCGGGGAGTCTGCTTCTCGCTCTCCCTCTGCCACTACCCCCTGCTTATGCTCTCTCCTATCTCTCCCTCTGTCAAATAAATAAATAAAATTTTTAAAAATAAAGTCTATTCTGTCTAAAATTAATACAACTACTCCTCTTTTCTTATTTAGTATCAGTGTGGTGTATTTTACTCTATCCATTTACTTATTTTAATTTAATGTAACTTGGGGCATCTGGGTGGCTCGGTCGTTAAGGAACTGCCTTCGGCTGAAGTCATGGTCCCAGGGTCCTGGGATCGAGCCCCGCATCGGGCTCCCTGCTCCGCGGGAGGCCTGCTTCTACCTCTCCCACGCCCCTACTTGTGTTCCCGCTCTCGCGGTCTCTCTCTCTGTGTCAAATAAATAAAATCTTTAAAAAAAAATAGTTAATTTTATTTATTTATTTATTTAGCAGGGGCGTGGGAGAGGGAGAAGCAGGCCTCCCGCGGAGCAGGGAGCCGGATGCGGGGCTCGATCCCAGGACCCTGGGACCATGACTTCAGCCGAAGGCAGTTCCTTAACGACCGAGCCACCCAGATGCCCCAAGTTACTTACTTTTAAAGTTCAGTATACTTAACATACAATGTTATATTAGTTTCAGGTATACAAATGTGACTCAACAGTTCTATACATTACTCGGTGCTCATCACAATTTAAGTACTCTTAATCCCCCCTTCATCTATTTCACCCATTTCTCCACCCACTTCCCCTCTAGTAGCCAGCAGTTTGTTCTCTATATTTAACAGTATACTTTTTAGGGATGCCTAGGTGGCTCAGTTGGTTAAGCATCCGACTCTTGATTTCAGATCAGGTGTGATCTGAGGATCCTGCGATGGAGTTGCACATTGGGCTTCATCCTCAGTAGGGAGTCTGTTTTTCCCTCTGCCCCTCACCCTGCTCATGCATGCTCTCTCTCTCGCATATAAATGTTTTTTTTAAGTCTATTTTTGGTATGTCTGGTTTTTGTTTTGTTTCTTAAATTACACATACGAGTGAAATCATATGGTATTTGTGTTTCTCTTACTGACTTATTTCACTAGATTCATCCATGTTGTTACAAATGGCAAGATTTCATTCTTTTTTATGGCTAATACTCCATTACTTCTTTATCCATTCATCTATCAATGGACACTTAAACTGCTTCCATAATTTGGCTATTGTAAATAATGCTTTAATAAACATAAGGGTATATACACCTTTTTGAATTAGTGTTTTCACATTCTTTGAGTAAATATTCAGGAGGAGAATTACTGAATCATATGATAATTCTATTTTTAACTTTTTGAGGCACCTCCATACTGTTATTAACTGTGAATGCACCAGTCTGCATTCCCACCAATGTTGCGTTAGGGTTCCTTTTTCTCCACAACCTCACAAACACTTGCTTCTTGTTATTTAGATTTTAACCAATCTGACAGCTGTGAGATATCTCACTGTGGTTTTGATTTGCATTTCCCAGAAAATTAGTGATGCTGAGCATCTCTTCATTTGCCTGTTGGTCATCTGTATGTCTTCTTTAGAGAAATGTCTGTTCATGTATTCTGCCCATTTTTAACTGGATTATTTTCATTAGTTTTCTGGTTGTTGAGTTGTAGGAGTTCTTTATATATTTTGAATACTAACCCTTTATCAGATACGTCATTTGCAAATACCTTCTCCCATCAGTAGGCTGTCTTTTAGTTTTGTTGATTGCTTCCTTTGCTGTGCAGAAGTTTGTTCATAGTAGTTTCATAATCCTTTGTATTTCTGTGGTGTTGCTTGTTAATTCTCTTTCAGTTTTCATTTATTTATTTGAGTCCTCTCTCTTTTTTCATGATGAGTCTGGCTAAAGTATTATCAATATTTTTTATTATTGTTTATCTTTTCATTAATCTTTTCTATTAATTTTTTAGTTTCCATTTCATTTCTTTCCACTCTGATCTTTATTATTTCCTTCCTTCTATGAAATTTGGCCATTCTTTGTTCTTTTTTTGGTTCCTTAAGGTGTAAAGTTAGACTGTTTGAGATTTTTCTTATTTCTTGCATCAGTGCATCATTATATATTTATATTTCCCTCTTTGAATGGTTATTGCTATACCTCAAAGATTTGGATCTGTTGTGTTTCCATTTTCATTTGTCTCCAGCTATTTCTTTTATTTTCTCTTCGATTTCCTCATTTATTCATTGGAAGCATGTTGTTGAGCCACCATGTTTGTTTTTTCCAGTTTTTTAAAAATTGATTCTAGTTTCATGCTGCTGTGGTTGCAAAAAATGTTTGATATGATTTCAATCTTCTTGAACTTATTGAAACTCATTTTATAGCCTAACATGTGACCAATCTTGGCAAATGTTCCATGCACACTGCTGGTTTGGGATGAAATGTCCTGTATATTTTGTTGAGTCAGTCTGGTCTTTTGTGTCTTTCAAAGCCACTGTTTCTTCATTGATTTTCTGTCTGGATGACATATCCACTGACGTAAGTGGCGTATTAAAGTCTTCTACTATTACTGTATTACTGTCAGTCTTTCCCTTTACATCTGGGGTTAATACTTGCTTTATATATTTAGGTACTCCTGTGTTGGGTGTATAGATATCTATAGTTGTTATATCTTCTTCTTGCGTGGATTCCTTTATCATTATATAATGCCTTTCTTTGTCTCTTGTTACAGTTTTTGTTTTTAAATCTATTTTGTCTGGGCACCTGGGTGGCACAGTCAATTAAGCATCTGACTCTTGGTTTCTCCTCAGGTCATGCTCTCAGGGTTGTGAGAACAAGCCCTGCATCAGGATCCACTATGAGCATGGAGTCTGCTTGGGTTTCTCTCTCCCTCTGTCCCTCCCCGTCATTCATGCTTGCTCTCTTTCTCTCTAAATAAATAAAATGTTCAAAAAAAATAATTATTGATAGATATATATTTATTTCCATTTTGTTACTTGTTTTGTTGTTTTTGTAGTTCTTCTCAATTCCATTCTTCTTACTCTCTTCCCTTGTAATTTGACGATATTCTTTAGTGCTATGCTTCAACTCCTTTGTATCTATTACAGGTTTTTGATTTGTGCTTACCAGAAGATTCATATATAGCATCCTAAGTACACAGCATCTGTATTAAGCTGATGGTCAGTTAAGTTCAAACATATTCTAAAGACACTGGTTCTACTTCCCTCCCCATTTACATCCTTTTATTTTGTTTATTCCTTAAGTAATTTTTTAGATATAATTGATTTTTACTATTTTTGTCTCTTAGCTGTGTACTGGCTTTATGATTAATCTACTATCTTTACTATATGTTTGCTTTTATCCATGAAATTTTTTCCTTTCATGATTTTCTTGATTCTAATTATGGACTTTTCCACTAAAGAAGCCCCTTCAACATTACTTATTTAGTGATGAGGATCTCCTCTAACTTTTGTCTAGGAAACTCTTTATAACTCCTCATCTCTGAGTGATAAGCTTGCCAAGTAGACAATTCTTGGTTGTAGCCTTTATCCATTCAGAAGTTTGAATATATCATGCCATTCCCTTCTGTCCTACAAATTTCTGATGAAAAATAAGTGGATAGCATTATGGGGTTTCCTTTGTATGTAACTAGTTCATTTTCTCTTGCTACTTTTAAAATTCTCTCCTTGGCTTTAATTTTAGACATTTTCATTATTATATGTCTAATTATATGTCTTGGTTTAGGCCCTCTTAGACTTACCTTGTTTGGGTCTCTCTGTGCTTCCTGTACCTGCATATCTGTTTCCTTACCCCAGATTAGGGAAATTTTCGGCTATTATTTCTTCAAGTAAGTTTTCTGCCTGTTTCTCTATCTCTTCTGCTTCTCGTACTCCTATAATGCAAATGTTAGTACACTTAATGTTGTCGCAGAGGTCCCATAACCTATCATCTTTTTTTTTTTTTAATTCCTTTTCATTTTTGTTTTTCAGCTTAGGTGCTTTCCATTACCCTTGTTCTAGATCACTTATTAATCCTTGTGAATCCTCTGTTGACGCCCTCTAGTGTATTTTTCATTTCAGTTATTGTGTCCTTCAAGTCTTCTTTTTTTTTTTTAGAAGATTTTATTTATTTGACAGAGAGAGACACAGCGAGAGAGGGTACACAAGCAGGGGGAGTGGGAGAGGGAGAAGCAGGCTTCCCACAGAGCAGGGAGCCGGATGCAGGGCTCGATCCCAGGACCCTGGGATCATGACCCGAGCTGAAGGCCGATGCTTAATAACTGAGCCACCCAGGTGCCCCAAGTCTTCTTTTTTATATTTTCTATCTCTTCATTGAAATTCTGAGTTCATCCACTCTTCTCTCAACTCCGGTGAATATCTTTATGACCATTACTTTGAACTCTTTATCAATTAGATTTTTTATCTCCTCTTTGTTTCATTTTTTTCTTTTTTCTCCTGAAGTTTTATCTTGTGCTTCCCTTTGGAGCATATTCCTTGTTTCCTCATTTTTTTTTTTTTTTAATTTCTATGTTTCTTTCTGTGACTTAAGTGAAACAGTTACTTCTCCAGTCTTGAAGGAGGGGCCTTGGTAAGAACATCTTCTGTGTAGACTGTGTGTGCCTGGCAGCTTTGGCTGGCTGAAGTGAAGCTATAGGAAGTACAGTCTAGGGGTCTCAGGACAATCCACTCATGGGCCACCCTAGTGGGAAACCTGAAGCTGTATTGAGGACAGGCCAGAAGGTGTCCCTGTGTGCACTAGGCTGGGGCCACCTTGGTGGGACACTGAAGCTCATATGGGTGCAGGTGGGGGCCACTCCTTGGGGAAAAAGCTGGAGTTGGTGTGGGCTAGGATCCTGGTAATTGCTGGGGTGGCAGGCCAGCTAGAGTGCCCAGACCCTGCTCCTGTCTGCACTATCAAAGTGGAGGGAAATGTAAACAATGGCATTCAGCCAGCACCTCTAACCCCAGAAAGAGTTCCATCAGGTCCCTCACCATTTCACAGATGCTCTAGGGTCAGTGAATGGGTTTCCTTAACTTCTAGTCTATTTGCTCTATAAGCTACAGCTTTATTTCTGTGTCCCAAGGTAAGGGAAATCTGCACATCGTTTCCTCAGTATACTACCCCTTCCACTGAAGTTCACAGCATCGGGGGTGGGGTTCCCATCATTACCACATATCCATCTCTCCTGCCATTCTTTATGTGGTCCCTATATTCTTTGTTGTGCAGAAGCTGTTCAATCAGCCAGCAATTCTTCTTCAGAAAGAACTGGCTCTACATGCAGGTGCAGCTTCAGTGTGTCCATGTGAGAACATGAGTTCGGTGTGTTCCTATGCCACCATCTTAGACACTGGCCCAATATGATGTTATATGAATGGCCTGCTCATCCAATTCTCTTCAGGATGATGTGACAGCTGGTTAGGCAACTCTGAAATCTGGAGAGCAGGCCTTCAGGAAGAATAGGCTGGAAACTCTCAGGCACAAGCCCTCTGTCTTTTAATTGATTCATATTAGACCACTGACAATCCTCATGATTACTGATACAGTTGGATTAATAGCTATCATATTTGATACTTATTTCTATTTGGTACCGTTGTTCTTTTTTCCTATTTTTGTCTTCCACTTTTTCTGCCTTTTGTGGTCTCAACTGAGCATTTTATATGGTTCCACGGTCTCCTCTTTCTTAGCATACAAGTTATACTTCTGGTTTTTACTTTTCAAATAACACTATACCATTTTGTGGGTAGTGGGGGTAGTATACCATTTTGTGGGTAGTGTTAGTCCACTATAACAACAAAATAATCCTAATTCTTCCTTTCACTCCCTTTTATCATTTCTGTCACTTACTTCACATATATATAAATAAGTGTGTGTGTATAAATATATACATACATATATAACCATATATAATTAAGTACATTGTTATTATCATCTTGAATGATCTGTTATCTGTTAGATCAATTAAGAAGAAGAAATAAAACTTTTTATTTTACCTTCATTTATTCTTTCTTCAATATTCTTCCTTTCCTTATGTAGATACAAGTGACTGACCTATATTATTTTTCTACTATCAAAAGAACTTATGGGATGCCTGGGTGTCACAGTCACTTAAGTGTAGGACTCTTGGTTTCTGCTCAGGTTGTGATCTCGGGGTCATGGGATTGGACCCTACGTAAGGCTCCACACTCCACAAGGAGTCTGCTTGGGATTCTCTCGCCCTCTCCCTTCACCCCACCTGCTCGTGCTCTCTCTCACTTTCTCTCTCAAATAAATAATCTTTTTTTAAAAAAGAACTTCTTTTAACGATTCCTGCAAGGCAGGTCTACTGGTAACAAATTCTTGCAGTTGTTGTTTGTTTGTGAAAGTCTTCATTTCTCCTTCAGTTTTTTTTTCTTTTAAAGATTTTATTTATTTATTTGACAGAGAGAGACACAGCGAGAGAAGGAACACAAGCAGGGGGAGTGGGAGAGGGAGAAGCAGGCTTCCCGCTGAGCAGGGAGCCCGATGCGGGGCTCGATCTCAGGACCCTGGGATCATGACCTCAGCCGAAGGCAGACGCTTAACAGCTGAGCCACCCAGGTGCCCTCTCCTTCATTTTTGAAGGATAATTTCCCAAGGTACAGAATTCAAAATTGGTGGGGATTTTTTCTCTCAACACTTCAAATATTTCACTTCACTCATGTCTTGCTTGCATGATCTCTAAGAAGTCAGATGTAAATTCTTATCTTGGTTCCTTGATAGGTAATGTGTTTGACCCTTATTTCTTTCAAGATTTTTTCTTTCTCTTTGGTTCTCTTTAGTTTGAAAATGATACGCATAGGCATAGTTTTTGGCATTTATCCTGCTTAATATTCTCTGAGCTTCCTGATCTATGATTTGGTGTCTGATATTATTTTAGGGAAATTCTCAGTCCTTACTGTTTCAAGTATTTTTTCTGTTCCTTTTTGTCTTTCTTCTCTGGTATTCCCAATATGTATATTACACCTTCTGTAGTTGTCCCACAATATTTGGACATTATGGTTAGATTTTTCTTTTCTCTCTCTCTCTCTCTTTTTTTTTTTTTTCCCCACAGTCTTTCTTCTCTTTCCTTTTCAGTACTGGAGATTTCTGATGAGATATCCTCCAGCTTGGGAGATTCCTTCCTCAGCTATGTTCAGTCTACTAATACTGCCATTAGAGACATTCTGCATTTCTGTTAGTGTTTTTGATCTCTAGCATTTCTTTTTGGTTCATTCTTATGATTTCCAGCTTTCTACTTATATTGTACATCAATTCGTACATGCTGTCTACTTTAGCATATTAATCATATAATCATACTAATCATAAAATTCCCAGTGTGATTTTTCCAACATCCATGCTGTCTGGTTCTAATGATTTCTCTTTCTCTTCACATTGATTTTTTTTTTCCTTTTGGGATGTCTGGTGATTCTTTTCTTGATGGCTGGACATGATGCACCGGCTAAATTGACAGCTGTAAATCAGTCTTTAGTAATGTGGCATTAAGTGTGGGAAGAGGAGACATGTTCTATACTCTTATGATTATGCCTCAATATTTTATTTTATTTTTTTTTAAGATTTTATTTATTTATTTGACAGAGAGAGACACAGAGAGAGAGGGAACACAAGCAGGGGGAGTGGGAGAGGGAGAAGCAGACTTCCCGCTGAGCAGGGAGCCCGATGCGGGGCTCGATCCCAGGACCCTGGGATCATGACCTGAGCCAAAGGCAGACGCTTAACGACTGAGCCACCCAGGCGCCCCTGCCTCAATATTTTAGTAAGCACAATGCCTCAGGATTGTGCACTTCACAAGTGTTTCTCAGGGTTTTTTCTGCCCCTTAGGCACAAGAAGACAGCAAGAGTTGCCTGGAGTTGGGTGTTTCCCTTCTCCCAGGGCAGTGAGTCTCCAGTAATACCTCAGTCAGATAGAATACAGTTAACTAGATTCTCCTCAAGGCAGGCCTTGTCAAAAAGTATAGAGTGCTCTGAGGGACGCCTGGGTGGCACAGTCCATTGAGCATCTGACTCTTGGTTTGAGCTCAAGTCATGATATCGGGGTTGTGGGACCAGTCCTGCTTCGGGCTCAGAGCTCAGTTGGCGGCCCGCTTGGTGTTCTATCTCCCTCTCCCTGCCCCTCCCACTTGTGTTCTCTCTCTCTCTAAAATAAATAAATAAACTTAAAAAAAAAAAAGGAGGAGGAGGTGGAGGTAGCAGGGAGGAGAGAGTGCTCTGGCATATTTCAAAATGGTTCCTTTTTCTCCTCCCCCTGCCAAAAGCACAAGAGAATTTTTCTCTAGTATTTACTATAAGGATCTGGTCAAGCCACTGGAGGTAAAATTCACAAAAGTGGGGGGTCCCTCTGTGACAAGGATCTCCCTGGAGTTTTTAACTCACCTTTGTCCACACTGAGCCTCCATCAATTACAGTTCAGGTTTTCCCACTACAGTACTGCTTTACACTCATGAGTCTGTTGTGCTGAGCCATGACTCCATTTATTAACTTGTCTGTCTTCATCTCAAGGATAGTAGTCTGCCCTGTGTCCTCCCCTTCCTTACAGATCCAAGAAGAGCTAATGGTTTTATAGTCTTTTTAGCTTTTTATTTGTTAGGATATAGTGACAACTTCCAAGCTTCTCACATGCAAAACCAGAAACTGGAAGTATAATGTGTTTGTTCATCTTTCTATAAGGTCAGATCTCATAAACTTTCCTGGTTCCCATTCCATTTACAGTGAGACTAAACTTAGAAAAATTCATTCCCACAATGTTCTTAACAGAGATGAATGTAAAAGGAAGAAAATGTAACTGATGAACAAGATAAAACTGTACTTAAGGACAGAAATTTTATATATAACATGGGTCTGCATGTGTATCAAAAGAAGTACCACCAGTCACTGTCCTTAAAAAGCCTTGGTTTGGAAAAAAAATTATAATGAAAGACATACTTCAACAGCTCAGTAACAAAAGACAAAGATAGCTAATTGGCCCTTCTATTTATTAGCTGTCTAAAGACATTATTTGTAGTAGCTGAATATCAGGGCAGATTGTCTTCCTACATAGGCTTAGAAATATTTCACCATTGGGACATTAAATAATACTGCCTAGGACTTACAGAATGACAAAAACTGGACCAAATTTCTAATAAAGAAATCTTTCATTCACACATTAAAAGAAAGAAAAAGAAAAGAAATTGGTTAAGGTTCTAAAGGGCAAAGTTTAGATGTTGTTTGTATGGGTATTTTATTGAATAAAATCTTACAAGACCAGGTTTTCCTTATGTGCTGAAATACTGAAAATTAATCTTTTGTCTCCAAAACATCTTGCAAACTGAACTTAATAGCTAAATTATTTAAAAAGTCTATGTGTATAACACAATACCTGAGATTTGCAAATTGATCTGAGTAAATAATAAGCATAAAACATTTGAGACAGATAAACAAAATATACTTATTTCCTAAATATTTCAATTTATCCATAGTACTTAAAACTCACTTGGTTCTATAAGCTCTATAGTAGCTTACAAATATTAAGAGTGAATGCCTTATTGTATTTCTACTTCCTCATCAAATCCTGATATACTGAATTAAGTCACAATGCTTCAAAAGAAAAGCAGCGAGCCTTTGTAACTTAAAATAAAAAGTAGAACTGTTTCCCTTAAAAGAAACAAGAAAAAAATAAATAACCTGAAGGAAAGGATTCAATAATACATCCTGTACAAATAGCACCCCCTCCAAACTGTGTATACTCTCATCCATACACAAGAAATGAAAGAGACATGGAGCAGTAGAAACGGGAATCCAGTAGACAACTGCTTTTCAAACAAATCACCTGGGGAGTCTTCTTTTAAAAGAAGATTCGAATGCCACAGGTCTAGAATGGGGCTTTTATGTATTCCTAACAAAGTTCCAGGTTATACTGATGCTCTTTACCATGGACCATACTTCAAATAGTAAGGAAATAGGATATCCACATCTTATTTGGGGGTGCTAAAGTCATGCCCAAAGACCACAAGTTAGGTTTATCGGCACAATGCAATAAGGGAGAGTGCACACCATGGGAAACTGGGCATCACTGTAAGTGACAGAATGAACTCACTATGGGGTTTGGGCTTCTGCTGGATAATGTGGCAGAGGGTTAAGGAAATGAAAGTCTGTTCTGGATTTGTCAAGAACCAAAGATATTTTTTTTTTAATTTCTTTGAGAAAGAGGAAGAGACAGCGGGGGAGGGGCAGAAGAAAGGAGACAAAAATCCAAGCAGACAACAAACTGAGTGTAAAGCCCAACACAGTGCTCAGCCTCATGACCTTGAGATCATGACCTGAGCAGAAACCAAGAATCAGATGCTCAGCCAACTGAGCTACCCAGGTGCCCCAAGAATCAAAGATAATTTGGTACAGCCACTATGGAAACCAGTATGGCAGGGCGCCTGGGTGGCTCAATAGGGTAAGCATCCCACTCTTGATTTCAGCTCTGGTCATGATCTCAAAGTTGTGAGATCAAGCCCTGCATCAGACTGCCCACTCAGCAGGTAGTCTGCTTGAGATTCTCTCCCTCTCCCTTTGCCCCTCCCCCTGCTTGCTCTCTCTCAAGTAAATAAATCTAAAAAAAAAAGGAAAAAAAGAAAACATGGAGATTCCTTAAAAAATTAAAAATATAAATACCATACAATCCAGTAATTTCACTTCTGGATACTTACCCATAGAAAATTAAAACACTAATTTAGAAGGATATATGCACACCTATGTTCACTGCAGCATTATTTACAATAACCAAGATATGGAAGCATCCTAGGTATCCACCAATAGATTATTGAAGAAGATGTGAGATACACACACACACACACACACACACAGGAATATTACTTAGCCGTAAAAAACAATGAAGTCTTGCTATTTGTGACCACATGAATGGACCTAGAAGGTATTATGCTAAGAGAAATAAGTCAAAGACAACTATCTTTTAACTTTTATGTGAAACAAAACAAAACAAAAAGAATAAAACAGAAACAGACCCATAGATCCAGAGAACAATCTGGTGGTAGCCAGAAGGTAAAGGGGTGTGGGGGAATAGACAAAATAAGTGAGAAGAATTAAAAGGGACAAACGTCCAGTTATAAAATAAATAAGACATGGGAATGCAATGTACAGCATAGGGAACACAGGGAATATAAGGAATAAAATTAATAATATGTAACAACTTTGTATTGTGACAGATGGTGGCTAGATTTATCATGGTTTATCATTTGCAATATACACAAAATATATATATAATATATATTGAATCATTATGTTGTACACATGAAACTAATATTATAATATTGTATGTCAGCACACATCCATTAAAAAAATAATCTCAAAGTTTCCAAATCTTCTGAAAAATATTAATCTACACATCAGAGAAAATTAATGAATCCCTAATAAGATAAAAACAAAGAACCACACCTAAGCATATGATAGTCAAACTGCTGAAATTCAAAGACAAAAAGAAAATCTCAAGCGTTATAAGAGAAAAACCGCTTCATGTGCAGAGGAACAGCAATACAATTAATGGTTGACTTCTCATCAGAAATAATAAAGGCCAGACACAAATAAAAGGACACAAAGTAATGAAAGAAAAAAAAATCTTGTAACCTATAATTCTGTATTCAGAGAAACTATGCTTCAAAAATAAAGAATAAAGACATTCCCAGATAAGTCAAAAAGTGGGAGAATTCATTGCAAGCAGACCTGAACTACATGAAATACTACAAGAAATCAAATAGTATAGTTCAGATGGTAACCCAACTCCATAAAAAGGAATGGAAAGCATTAGAAATTGTTAATATGGAGGTACATATAAGTCTGTATACAAAATACACACACATCATTTTATTCTCTTAATTTCTTTAAAAACTAAGATTGCTTAAAGTAAAAACTATGTATTGTTTGGTTTTATAACAAATAGATGCTCTATATATGACAGAAATAGCATAAAGAAAGGGTGAGAAAATAGAGCTATACTGGAGCAAAGTTGCTGTATTTTGCTGGAACTACATAACCATTAAACTGAAATAGATCATGGTATGTTAAAGATGGAACTTTTACCCTTAAATCAGTGCTGTCCAACAGAAATATGAAAGCCACAAATGTTAAGTCACATAGGTAATTTAAAATTTTCTACTCATATTTTTAAAAATTTTCAAACACGAAATTTCTACAGTTTAAACCAAATGTCTAAAATACTTACTATTACTTTATAATCAATATATAAATCATTAATGAAATATTTTACATTCTGCACTTCATACTAAGTCATTGAAATCTGGTTTGTATTTTACATAATCATATACCAATTCAGACTAGCCACATTCCAAGTGCGTAAAAGCCACATGTGGCTAGTAGCTATTGCATTGGGCAGCACAGCCCTAGAACAATCACTAGAAGAAACAACTCAAGAAAGGTGCCTTAAAAAGAAAAACAAAACTCAAGGGACTCCTGGGTGGCTCAGTTGGTTAACTGTCTGCCTTCGGCACAAGTCGTGGTGTCAGGGTCCTGGGATCAAGCCCTGCGTGGGGCTCCCTGATCAGCAGGGAGTCTGCTTCTCCTTCTGCCTCTGCCCCCCCGCCAACACCTCCTTGTGGTCTCTCTCTCAAATAAATAAAATCTTGAAACAAAAAATAAACAAACTAGGGGTGCCTGGGTGGCTCAGTCAACTGAGCAGTTGACTCTTGATTTCCATTCAGATTGTGATCTCAGGGTCCTGAGAATGAGGCCCCCATCGGGCTCCCTGCTCAGCGGTGAGTCTGCTTCTCCCTCCCTTCCCCCCATTCATCCACACGCACTGTCTCTCTAAATTAGTAAATAAATATATTAAAACTTAAAAAGAATCAACAAATTACAATAGTACGCTCAAAAAGCATGTATTTAACACAATAGAAGGTAGTAAACTAAGAAACAGAGGACTAAAAGACACAAGACCTATAGAGAACAAATAGCAAAATAAATCCAAAGATAAAGCCATCTACATCAAAAATTAATGTGAATGGACTAAACATTCAAATCAAAGGGGAGATGTCAAACTGCATTTTTCAAAAGCACAATCCAACTATGTGCTATATACAGGACATATATTCTGGATTCAAAGATAATATAGATTGAAAACAAAACAAAACAGTAACCATAGGGGAGCTGCAGTGTCTATATTAGTATCAGATGAAACAAGCTTTAAGACAGGAATATTACTAGAGACAAAGAGGGGCATTTGATAATGAAAAGACATTTCATGATGAACAACTGCATATGTTAAGAAGAAAGAATGTTTTGGGTTTTGGGGGGGGGTTTAGATTTTATTTATTTATTTGACAGAGAGGAGAGAGACAATGAGAGAAGGAACACAAGCAGGGGGAGTGGGAGAGGGAGAAGCAGGCTTCCCACTGAGCAGGGAGCCTGATGCGGGGCTCGAATCCAGGACCCCGGGATCATGACCTGAGCCAAAGGCAGACGCTTAATAACTGAACCAGCCAGGAGCCCCGAGGAAGGATGTTCTGAGCAGGAAAGGTTCAGAAGTAGGAGAGGGGTTGCCCTCTCTCTACCTGATGGTAGGACCCCTCCAATCCCTCTCAGCACCTCAGAGGCCAGTAGTCTGTCGCTCTCACCCCGCTGAACATTCAGCGCTTTCACATTCCCATGCCTTTTTTTAAGACTATTTATTTATTTATTTGAGAGAGAGAGAGAACACGAGTGGGGGTGCAGAGGGAGAGACAGAAGCAGACTCCGCGCTGGGCAGGGAACCAGGGGTGGAGGCCACAGTGACTGAGCCACAAGGCGTCCTCACTTCCTGAAAAACATAACCATCATTGGTTTTGGTTTGCATCTTTAGGCTCTTAGGTGATGTAGGTGTTCAATAAATGCTTGCTGAATGAAGGAACAAATGAACAACCAGACAGATGTAGTAAAGACCAGGGTTGCAGAACTGGGGACTAAAAAGTTTATTTTTGGGGTGCGTAGGTGGCTCAGTCGGGTAAGTGACCAACTCTTGATCTCAACTCAGGTCTTGATCTCAGGGTCGTGAGTTCAAGCCTCGTGCTGGGCTTCACGCGGGGCATAGAGTTAAGTTAAAACACACACACACGCACACGTTTATTTTTCATAGTTCCCATCAGCGAATATAGAATAGGGTCACTGGGAAGCATTAAGCACATGAAGAAATTATTGTAAGTGATAAAAACAATAATAATAACCAACATTAAAGGAGCATTTATTATGTGTCCAGCACTGCTCTAAGCATTTTGCATATATTAATTCTTTTAATCCTCGTAATAACTCCATTAGAAAGGTGCTAGTTATTGCTACTCAGATATGGGTCAACAGCAACAAAAAGTCAATTAAAATAAATGACATTTCTCCAAAGAAGATACACAAACAGCCAATAAGCATATGAAAAGATGCTCAACATCATTAATCATTAGGGAGGGAAAGAGAACACAAATCACAAGGATGCACCACTTCAAACACAATAGGAGGGTCATAATAAGACAGTAACAAGGGTTAACAAGGATGAAGAGAAATTGGAACCCTCACACATTACTGGTGGAAATGTAAAATGGTCTATCACTTTGGAAACAATTCCTGGCAATTCCTCAAAACATTAAACATAAAGTTACCATATGATCCAACAGACTGCGGGATGACAGCTAATGGTTACAGGTTTTCTTTTAGGGGGGAGAAAAATGTTCTAAAATTGGTGATGGCTGGACAACTTTGTGAATATACTGAAAACACTGCACTGCACAATTCATTTTTTTTTTGAAGATTTTATTTATTTTATTTATTTGAGAGAGAGAGCATGAACAAGCATGAGTAGGGGGAAGGGCAGAGGGACAGACTCCACACTGAGCTTGGAGCCTAACTCAGGGCTCCATCTCACCACCCTGAGATCATGACCTGAGCCAAAATCAAGAGTGGAATGCTCAACCAACTGAGCCACCCAGGAGCCCCTGCACTGCTCAATTTAAATGGCTGAATTGTATAGGGTGTGAATTGTATAGCAATAAAATGCTTCACACCAAGTTAACAAGAGAAGCGTTGTAATTAGCTCATCTTCACTGAGAACTTCATCTACATATCTAAACCAAAGCAATATATTTTTCTATGACCATTTTTCTATTGATGTAACTTTTTAAAAAAGCTAAGTAGCATGAGAACAAAATTTATGACAGTAAAGAAATTTCTGAAGGAAAACAGTTACTTTATTTCTGAACTAACCTCTGTACTTTGGTGACATCCTATAGTAAGTTGAAAACTATCATTAGCTCTGAAAGCAGATGATTTTTCCATATGGCTTCAGTTTTTCTTACTTTTTTTTTTTAAGATTTTATTTATTTATTTGACAGTGAGAGACACAGCGAGAGAGGGAACACAAGCAGGCAGTGGGAGAGGGAGAAGCAGGCCCCCCGCCGAGCAGGGAGCCCAATGCGGGGCCCAATCTCAGGACCCTGGGATCATGACCCAAGCCGAAGGCAGACGCTTAACGACTGGGCCACCCAGGCACCCCAGTTTTTCTTACTTTCATTTTTATTTATTTCATAGAAACAGAAAGCAAGAAAAATTGAATGACTTATTTATATTACTCCTTTCCAATGTCATAGCCTAATAAATACCTGTTATCCTATGTCCTTCAGGAAGGGGGGTTATATTAGTAGGCAAATGATACGTGTTTTTTTCATTGCACTTACCAGCCCTTACCTAAATTTTAGAAAAACTAACTCATACAACACAGGTGTGAAAGTGATAAAACCAACGATCTCTAACACATCTGAAACTGAGTTAGGTACTAATTTCCTGGAGAAATGAAATCCAAACAGCTATTTCTGACCAAAACATACCTCCCATGCACCTACTCCCCATCAAGAAAGGAAGTTTGAGCCCACTGTTCACGAACCTACAACACAGACAACACCCTGATAACAGCACACCAAAACAGAGGACCTTACAATATAAACATGCAGCAAGGCCAGACATCACCTGAATAACTACTATTTGACAGGCACACGCTACATCTTTCCACCAACCTTTGGGATCCTGCTTTGAACTTTGCTGGATCACAGGCTTTTGATACAGAGGTCAGAATATATCAAAACAAGGAAACACCAATGTCAGAAACTCTGGCCTAACAGAAAACTATAAAATGTTACTGAGAGAAACCAAAGATCTAAGTGAATGGACAATAAAGCATGTTCATAAATTGAAAGACTCAATGAAAAAAAAAATTAAAACCATATTCCGGTTCATTAGCTGAGATGGGAACTCACACGTTTTAGCCTCCAATCTTATCCACAGATGCGTGTCTAATATTTCACACATTTGCAATGGCTCTTGTAAAAATAATAAAAAAAAGAAAACAACAACAACAAAAAAAACCCTGGCCTAAATCCTATTGCTGTAAAGAGATCAAACAATAAACAGCAGCAATCAAATCACGATGAATTTAGCTATGCTTTATTATGTAAGAGTGATAATTCGGTCGCTTATTGGGTAGAACCACTGGGACAAGCAGTTTTAACATGAAGAAAGGGGTTCGAATCCCTTCCATTTTATTTTTCTACAATAGTATTAACTATATTACTCATGCTGTGCTTTTCATCCCCATGGTTTATTTATTTTGTAACTGGAAGTTTGTATCCCTTAAGCCCCTTCACCGGTTTTGCCCATCCCCCCACCCAGTTTTAGTATGGTTTTAGATTTATAGAACAGTTCAAAGACAGTGCAGGAGTTGCGATGTACTCCAGCCCCGGTTTCCCCAAGTGCTAACATTTTACATTTGTGTGGTGCTATGGCCACCACTCATGAACCAGCAATGATGCATTATTATTAACTAAAATTCATACTTTATTCTGATTTCCTTCATTTTTACCCAATTCTCTTCTTCTGTTCCAGGATTCCACCCAGACAGAATAACATATTCCATTTATTTGTCTTATCAGCCCAGGCTACTCTTGGCTGTCACTGTTTCTCAGACTTTGTTTTTAATTACTTTCAGTTTTGAGGAGTTCTGATAAAGTATTTTACAGAATGTCCTTCAATGTTGGTTTGTCTTCATTTTTTTAAATGGTTACATGAGGGGCGCCTGGGTGGCTCAGTTGGTTAAGCGACTGCCTTCGGCTCAGGTCATGATCCTGGAGTCCCGGGATCGAGTCCCGCATCGGACTCCCTGCTCAGCGGGGAGTCTGCTTCTCCCTCTGATCCTCCCCCCTCTCATGCTCTCTCTCTCTGTCTCATTCTCTCTCTCAAATAAATAAATAAAATCTTTAAAAAATAAATAAATAAATAAATAAATAAATAAATGGTTACATGAGAGTTACATATTTGGGGGATGAACACCATAGGTGCACAGGGCAATTCTCACATTGTATCAGGGGTGCACAGTCAACCTGACTTAGCACTGTTGATGTTCACCTGCACAAGCTGATGTTATTTTTTAATGCTTAATTGAAAGATAATTCACACAGTGTTATATTAGTTTCAGGTGTGCAGCATAAGGATACAACAATTCTATACAATGCTCAGTGCTCAGCAAGATAAGTGTATTCTTAATCCCCTCTATCTGTTTCACCCATCTCGCCCCCCACCTCCCCTCTGGGAACCACCACTGTGTTCTCTGTATTTAAGAGTTTGTCTCTTTTTCATTTGTTTATTCATTTGATTCTTAAATTCCATGTGTGAGTGAAATCATCTGGTATTTATCCTTCTCTGACTGACTTATTTCACTTAACATTATACCCTCGAGGGTCCATCCATGTTGTTACAAATGGCAAGATCTCATTCTTTTTTTAGGGCTGAGTATAGACCACGTCTTCTTTATCCATCCATGTATCAATGGACACTTGGGCTGCTTCCATATCTTGGCTACTGAAAATAATAATGCAACAAACACAGGGGTGCATGTATCTTTTTGAATTAGTGTTTTCATTTTCTTTGGGTAAATATCCAGTAGTGGAATTACTGTATCATATAAAATATTTTTCTAGGTATGCCCCCTCACACAAGGGAAACAAGAGCAAAAAGAAACTATTGGGACTACATCAAAATATAAAGCTGCTGCACAGCAAAAGAAACCATCAATAAAACAAAGGGCAACCTACTGAATGGGAGAAAATATTTACAAATAATATATCTGATAAGGAGTTAATATCCAAAATATATAAAGAACTTATATAATTCAACACCAAAAAAAAAAAAAACCCAAATAATCCAATTACAAAATGGTCAGAGGATCTGAATATACATTTTTCCTAAGACATACAGATGGCCAACAGACACATGAAAAGATGCTCAACATCACTGATCATCAGGGAAATGCAAATCACAACCAGAATGATGTATCACCTTACACCTGTCAGAATGGCTAAAATCAAAACAACAAGAAATAACAAGTGTTGGTGAGGATGTGGATAAAAAGGAACCCTTGTGCACTGCTAAGAATGCAAATCAGTGCAGCCACTGTGAAAAAGAGTTCATCAAAAAATTAAAACTAGAAATTCCCTCTATTTTATTTTTTTAATTTTCTAAATTTTTTTTTTAAGTAGGCTCCACAACCCTGAGATCAAGACCTGAACTGAGATTAATAGTTGGATGTTCAACCAACTGAGCTACCCAGGCACCCCGAAGTTCCCTCCATTATAAAACAGAACCAAAGACTGCACTTCTGTCACTAACCCCAAGTAAAAAATCTACAACTAAACAGCATGGACCTTAAAACATCAATGTTTGGAATTAGGCAGTTTAAATATACTAACACACAAGTCCATACACATAGGCAAAGTACAGGTACAGAAATAAGTCATTTTGTTCCATTCCTGAAATGTTCAGCGTCAGCCAAATGGTAACCTCAATACCAACACCACTCATGTAGTCCTTTCTGGAAATATTTTCTCTATATCCCTTCAGCCTGAGACAAACTGACTCTTCTCAGAGTCATCTGAACTGCCCTAAGGGATTCTCTAATAGCAGAGCCAAATCACTGCAGGTTAGTGTGGCTTTGAAATGTTCTCCCATTTTCTCAAATGAGCTATGTGCATTACTACATTGTGGGGACCATCACTGCAAGACAGGGATGGGGGTCCCAATCGCTGGCTCTATACTCTGCCACCACTTAAAGATTATGAGCTAGGACATCACACATCGAGAGCCTGCAGATGTCTAGACACATATGTCAGGTACATGAGAGGGTAGAATCGGGCTCCTTGCTCCACGGGAAGCCTGCTTCTCCCTCTCCCACTCCCCCTGCTTGTGTTCCTGCTCTCACTATCTCTCTGTTAAATAAATAAACAAACTCTTTTTTAAAAAAAAAACTGATTTAAAAAATACAATGTAAGGGGTGCCTGGGTGGCTCCGTAGATTTAGTGTCTGCCTTCAGCTCAGGTCATGATCCCAGGGTCCTGGGATTGAGACCCACATTGGGCTTCCTGCTCAGCCCACCCAGGTGCCCCAGGAAACTGTTCAATTTCTTATCTGCCTGTTGGACTATGAATTTTTAGGACACAGTCCACAGCAGATACTCTCCCCTGGTCTTCTTAACCACTTGAGATGATCCCTTTTGTGGTCTGAGTTGGAAAACTGTCTCCAAACATAGAACCTATTCTAGACAAGCCATGAATCCTTCACTCATTCATTATCAAAAATAATAAGTGCTTATTATGACCAGGTTGCTAAGAAGTTCATGGTCTAGTAGGGGAAAATATACCTATCTATAAACAACTATAATGGAGGTTGGTAAAAGCTATAACAGAGATGTGTACAAGATGCAGGGGTGATGAACTCTACTTAAGGAAAGCTTCACAAATCAAATACTTGAGTGGTTCTTCAAGGGTAAATAAGTATTCTCCACCAGGCTGATAGGTTAAGGCCATTCCAGGCAGAAGGAAAAGCATGTGCAAAGGTACAGAGGTTTGAAAGAGCACAGTCCATTCAGGAAACTCAGTCATTCAAAATGACTGGAACAAAGAGCATGAATAGGAAAATACTAGGGGCTGAGGTTAAGTAGATAGGCAGAAGCCACAAGGGAGGAGGAGACCAGACAAGAAAAACTGAGGAGATATGCACAAGAGAGGAAGAAAAACAGGGAGATTTCTCATGGAAGCCAAGGAAATAGAGCATTCAGCCTGGACACAGCTGTATAAAATAGATGGAATCACACTTGATCTAAAACCCAGCCTTCTCTCTACTAGTAGTGAAAAAACTGAATCACATGGCCAAATGCCTAGCAAAACCAGCCATATCATAAAGGAGTAGTCTCGAGATAGTTGTAGATTTTCTCATGAGATTTTAATGATAAGCCTATTTTTAATAATTTTTTTCAATAACTACTATTGAAAATGGTACTAAAGAGAAACAAAGACAAGAATGACACATGCCTTGCTTAAGGATCTTATATCTTATGGCAATAAAGTCATTTATGGATTTATACTACTATGTCATCCTGTAAACTTTACTACAAAGACCACATATGAGACATTCAATGTCCATAAATAGGACACATTAACATCAATTTTGAAATTACTTGTGTGAACAAACATAAAATTCAAACATGGAAATTAATAATGCTGATCTAAAAATCAGTACATGATCAATACAAATTTGTGTAGTGTTCTCATGGCATCCAAGTATTCAAAATACTTACATTAATAAGCCATTCAACAAGACCACTAAGATTACAGCCATATTTTTATGCTATTTTATTTTCACCTTCAATTGCTAGGGCGCTAATTTTAAGATGTGCTGTTATCAGTTTAAGAAGTCACTCATTCATTTATTCAACTAACAATTATGTAGTAAGCCAGATACCATGATAGGCAGTGAGGAAGAAGCACAGAACAAGAAGAAACAGTACCTGCCTTACAGAGCTTAGTCTAGCAGGGAAATAATTTAACAAGGAACTAAAAACACAGCATAGTAAGTGCTTTCTACAAATAATCTTTGTAGCTACAAATAATCACAGACACCACTGTATTACACCAACACAACCAATGTCTTGTTTCAACATCTCATTTCAAATCCATTTTTAAAAGTACTTGAGGTATTCAGACAACTTTAAGAAACAATAACATGATTGGCATCCATCGTAACTGTGCTATTTTATGACTTCTAACACTTTGACACACTATACTTTTGCCACCAGCCATTTCCAAAAGATTAATTCTTGCCCTTTCAGGCTACTGCAGCTGAGACAGAAAACTGAAGATATTTTTTAAAATAAAAACAAAACAGCCATAGGAAACAATATTAGCTATGTGATAAAAGACCCAACATACTTAACTTTAATTATTCTAGTCACAAAAAGAACTATGAATTACACGGTATCTAGGAATGTATTCTTTAAAAAACACTGAAAAATAAAAACATTCACATGGAAAGAAATTACTTTACCTCTGCCACTGTCTTTTTTCAGAAACATTTGAAATTCATAAACATCACAAAATGTGAAGTTTACAAATCAAAAGAAACTGGTCATATTCAATGAATACATTAACTTTTTTAAAAAGTGCTTGTGTCAGGTGAGCATCATCATGACCTGAGCCAAAGCAGATGCTTAACCGACTCAGCGACCCAGGTACCCCTAATGATCATTTTCAAAGCAAGGCTTTCTTTGAAAGCTAAAAGAATATTTTGAAGTAACAAAGGAGAATTGTTAAAATGGAAAACACTGGTAATATTAAACTCTAGAAATAAGGTATGTTGTAATTATGTAATTATGTAATTTTAAAACATCCCAGTAACTGTGTTTTTAAAGCCAGTAACTCAAATGGTGTACTAAGATTACTGTCATAATGCATTCTAGCCCAGGATAAGAATACCCTCTCTAAAACAGTGCATGCGGGGGCGCCTGGGTGGCTCAGTCGTTAAGCGTCTGCCTTTGGCTTGGGTCATGATCCCAGGGTCCTGGGATCGAGCCCCGCATCGGGCTCCCTGCTCAGCAGGAAGCCTGCTTCTCCCTCTCCCACTCCCCCTGCTTGTGTTCCCTCTCTCGCTGTGTCTCTCTCTGTCAAATAAATAAATAAAATCTTTAAATAAATAAATAAATAAATAAATAAAACAGTGCATGCCACCTTCATCATTTCTTTTTCCAGTATAATGGCAAAAAACCAGAATTACAATATTTTTATTATAGTCATAAGGAACATTAATTTGATATATATGGCACTAAAATATCAAAATACAAAATACAGTAAATATTAAAACACAGGTGTTTATTCATCCTAATGAGTAAATTCAAGATTAGATATACTGATTACCTAATTTCTAAATTTATGAAATACCATAAAATATGAAGCAAAATTGTTTGAAACCATTTAAACTGAGTCTTGATCTGCTAAAATGATTAACAACACCATCCTACAGATGATCCCACATCTGAGCACATTGGTACCTCTGTGATTTCAGGGCACAAATCCTTCTATCCATCAAACTAAATGGAAGGATTAGAGAGGTTAATAGAGACAGAGTAGCTGTAATAGACTACTGCATTTCATTCTCTACTCAATATACTCCAATGATCATTGAGCTATTCGTAATGTTCTTATGAATCAGTGGTCCCTTCACAGTCAAGAGAGAGGTTAGAAGCCACTGTGAAACAATAAAGCCTACCTTTGCAAATCCTCATCAAGCTGATCTTATGATTAAATCTAGAGGCTTCATAAACAATTGAAGTGCAGGCACAACGTTAATTAGAAACCCAAATGGCACTGCTAAACACCTAAATAAAACATGAGAAGTACAACAGCCCCCTGCGAAGAGCAGTGCCGATTTCCAGCCTCTATTTACCAAAGGAGATTTTTCTCTATTCAGCTCGACAATCACTCAGGCTGTAAGAGCCCTGGACTAGCAGTAGCAGTCAATAATTTAAAATCATGGAAATAAAGTTTGAATCTGCACTTATGTTCCATTATGGATTGCACTCACAGCAGTCAAATATGTTATAGACTGAAAACAGCAAAGTTCTCTCCTTTGCTAGGCTGGCACCCCGTTCTATCCTAATTCTCCATAAAGATTCACCATCAAAGAAACATACAAACAAACAAAACCCTCAGATGGTGGACTGCTGATAAATCAGGGTCAACTTATTCTATTTGTAGCTGATTAATGGTAAGGCTGGACTACATGGCTTCTTAGATGCTCCCTAACAGAAGGAAAATTACTAGAAGAGTAAGGACTACAGAGCTGGCTGGGCAGGTCACAGCCACGTCAGGATGATTTGTGCTGGAGAGCAATACGCAGGGACTCCAATCATGAAGTTCCTTTTGTTTGTTTTCCTTCATTTGTCCACCTTGAATTCAAATTTCTCTGGGGGTTATGTTTACTTTGCTGTTTTAAGTGACAAAGCCAGAGGTAACCTTTTTCCACTGATACCTTGTCTCCCCTCGTGGCCACACACCCCTGACTGTGCCCGTCTAACACGGGTCAAAAAATTCAGGTTGCTCCAACTCTTTCTTCCTAGCTGCATGGTCACGGAAAAGTTACTTTCCTTCTATGTGCATTTCTTCACCTGTTAAATGGAAAGAGTAAAAGCTCTCGCAGGAATGTGATGAGAATTACATGAGAGATCAGGCATATGTGACACTCCAGACACCCAGAAAATACTACGTCAGGTCCCTTCTCTTCTCCTATTTTAAATATATCCTATATTCCTGATCACCCCCTGGTCCCTTCTTCTGAGATGAATGATCTATGCCCTCACCTCGCTACCTTCAAATAATAACGTAACAGAAAATATCATCAACTGACCGAACATTTTACTACGAAACAACCCATCAGTCCACTTTTAGGAGAATGGATAAAGTGTAGCATGTTCCACAGTGGAATACCACACAGTAGAGACAAGGAATGAACTGCAGCTCCGTGCAATAACACAGACACATCCTGAAAATGTTGAGTAAAAAAAAAAAAAAAAAAAATCCCGTAAGACTGCATTCAGCCATGATACCATTTTATGAAGCTCAAAAAGTAAGAAGAAATAAGTATGTGTGTTTAAGCATACACACACCTGTGATAAAACTCAGCACAACCAACATCTCAGATACCCTGACTGGAAGCTGACATGTTCACAGAAACGTATTCATGTCTGCACATAGGTCTGGATTGGAATGTGCCCTGCAATCCAGATGGACACACCAAACACAAACGACCTGCTTCTGCTCTAATATGCTGTTGCTTTGTTAAAAATAAACAAACAGGGGCGCTGGGGGTGCTCAGTCGTTAAGTGTCTGCCGTTGGCTCGGGTCATGATCCCAGTGTCCTGGGATCAAGCCCCGCATGGGGCGCCCTGCTCGGCGGGAAGCCTGCTTCTCCCTCTGCCTCTGCGTGCCGCTCCCCCTACTCATGTACATTCTCTGTCAAATAAACAAAATCTTTAATAAATAACTAACTAAAGCCAGCAACATATGCCACCCTTCGTTTACCTACCTCGAATTCAAATCACAATAATGGCTATAAATGGAAATTTCTTGCTTTTTATTATGAAAGATCCCCACATACCATGGCAACCCCAGCTGTTGAGGTCAGCAGCATCCCCGCAGCACCAAAGGGTTAGCAATTTAGTTCTTTCGGTTGAGGCCTTGGCTCAAGATCCCATCTGTGCTGACTTCAGGCTGAAGGGAGAGTGAAAGCTGAAACATATGCTGCAATAACTAAATATTTCTTAAAGCCAGTTCAGCAGGACCAGGAATGCTGACACTGTGAGCACCCCCAGAGGACTTCATGCAGGGCATCCACCTGCCAGACTGAAGATGCTTCTGGAGACTCGGAACAAGGCCACTGATCCAAAGAAAAGTCCCACCACCTGTATGTATTATTTCCATACCTTAGAGCAGACATGGACTCCCATTCAAATGCAGAGTGGCAGTTTTGTAGGTCCAGGAGACAAAAAAAAGGCAATAAAACGACAGCATTTAGAATGCTCCTTGCAAGCATTTTCTCTCTGCGTCCCCTGTACTTATCCAGACCTGTGCTGCCCCTTACCAGCCACATTGGCCATTTATATTTAAATTAATTTAAAAATTCCATACAATTTCAAAATTACCTTCCTCCGATTCACTAGCCACACTTTAAGTGCTCAACAGCAACATATGGCTGTGGCTAATGAACACTGGGCAGAGCAAATATAGAATATTGTCATCATTACAGAAAGTACTTTTGGACAGTCCTGATCTAGACACTAATCCACTTTTAAAACAAAACCAAAACCTCCACTGGCGTGCTGAACATAAGGATCTTAGGGTCAACCAGAAAGTGTCAAAACTTAGTCACCCAACACAACTAATGAGACAGGATGTGGGAGGCCTTGCTTGAATGGTATCTTTATTTGCCCTCTTCACTGTTTAGTATTGTTGCCTAGGGATGAAAAGAATGGGCTCTGGAGTCAGAGGACTCCGTCTACCTCTAAACCAAGAATTCACCAAATTCACTCGGAGTGAATTTCTCAGTCTGTCTCATTTTCTGTACGTAAACATGGGGATTACAACAGTAGCAACTTCACAGGATTGTGTAAAGATTAAATGATACCGTCCCTGCAAACCTATTAGTGCCCTGCTTGGCACATGGTAAGAGCTCCATAACTGTTAGCTATTAACCACCAATATCCTTGCCAAAAGAGAGGAAAAGGGAAAAATGATGATGAATTTTGCTCATTGAAATCTACATAGAGCTCCCGTACAGATTGATTATCTGAGAAAATCAAAACACATGACCTTTTTCATTTTTTGCAGTGTATGTTTATAATTTTATAATGTTCTTTCTCACTTTTAAAAAACCCTGTCCCTCCTGGGGCACCGGCTGGCTCAGTCAGTGGAAAATGCCACTCTTGATCTCAGGGTCGTGAGTTCGAGCCCCATGTTGGGTGTTTAGATTACTTAAAAAGATAAAAAATAAAATAAAATAAAAAGTCCTAAAACCCCTGCCCTTTGCAGGGTGCCTGGCTGGCTCAGTCAGTAGAGCATGTGACTCTCAGTCTTGGGGTCTAGAATTCGAGCTCCACATTGGGCGTGGAACCTACTAAAAATAAAACAAATAAATAAATTAAAAAAAAAAAAACATAAGGGGCGCCTGGGTGGTTCAGTTGGTTAAGCGACTGCCTTCGGCTCAGGTCATGATCCTGGAGTCCCTGGATCGAGTCCCGCATCGGGCTCCCTGCTCGGCAGGGGGTCTGCTTCTCCCTCTGATCCTCCCCCCGCCATGTGCTTTCTCTCTCTCTCATTCTCTCTCTCTCAAATAAATAAATAAAATCTTAAAAAAAAAAAAAAACCCTCCTGGCCTTTTCACTATACAAGCCTCTCTTCTACACACTGTATGCACAGTGCTGTGCCAAGAACTATTCAAAGCACATGACACAGAGCAGCTTATTAAATCCTCACAAGGATCCCACAAGGTACATAACAACGTACCTACCCATTTTCAGATGAGAAAAATGGACACACGGAGAGGTTAAGTAACTCGTGGGAGATCCTACAGCTAGTAAGGGGCAGTGACTGGGCTGGAATGCAGGCAATCTGGGTCCAGCGTGCCTACTCAGAAACATGATGCACTTGTGTCTATAAGCTGACTCTCCTTCCAAAGCAAACAAAACGATTGCAAGCTGTTTGTTATGGAATTGTATTATAATGGGGTCGGCCACGACAGGGAAGGAGGAAGTCTCTGGATTTGGATGTGAGCACAGCAGCATCACTGTCCTGTTTTCTAAATCCCCTCACAACTGTGGATGGAATCCAGCTCTGCTTCTCAGCAGGGCTGGCACTGACCCCTGGGAGCCAGGTAGAAAGTTGGGAGGGGGGTCTGTTTTTTCCCAACAACAGGGTGGCACCATAGGCTCTCACTGTGAAACAGACAAGGGCACTTATATCCTACAATATATGGCACAATCCCACACAGCTTTCAAATATCCAACTAGGACATTTAAGTCTAAACCAAATCCCTTTTTATATATAAGCAGAAGTAATCCTCATATTGGTTTAGTATATTTAATATATGCTAAATTTTCCACTATTGCAACAATTTAGGTAAATCAAAGAACACTGGTCTCTTTTTTTGGTCCAAAACTCTACCAGGAGATGTTCATCATTTCAGATGATAACGTCATGCTATCTGAATCACCAACACAACACACTTCTATCAGGTCCCCGTAAGAGCAGCACATTACACCATTTCTTCACCATGAATTCTAGTGGTGCCTAATAAACATGCTACGTGGTATTTTATGATAACTGTCCATTTATTTCTTCTTTATGTTATCATTAGGGCATTATATTGATATTTTGAAATTGTGTGCATAAGTAGTTCTATTAGCGAAGATTTTTTCTTCAGGATAGTGCCTGAGTGTGTGTGTGTGTGTGTGTGTGTTTCAAACACATGTTTAAGAACAGGATAGAGGGATGGTTCAAGAGGCGGTGATGCTATGAACCTCGTGGTTCTCACCCTATGTGCAGGGCTGACACCGGCCCCAGTATGAACAGATCTGCTGGCATACAAAATGTTGCTTGGGTGGTTCCTCAGGCACTCTCCCAGCCTGAAGATAGCTTCTTCTTCTTTTTTTTTTTTTTTAAAGATTTTATTTGCGAGAGAGAGAATGAGAGAGAGCATGAGAGGGAGGAGGGTCAGAGGGAGAAGCAGACTCCCTGCTGAGCAGGGAGCCCGATGTGGGACTCGACCCTGGGACTCCAGGATCGTAACCCGAGCTGAATGCAGTCGCTTAACCAACTGAGCCACCCAGGCGCCCTGAAGATTGCTTCTTAATGTTGCTCACATTTCCATCAGCGAACCCAAGACACAACACAGAATTCCAACCTCATTTCCCTGAATTAGGCGTCCTACCTTCCATTTCCTACCGTCTTAGCTTCTGGCAAAAACAAAACTGCAATGCCTATTCTTTTATTTGCTAATTCTTCTTTAGCTCTAAAACCTTCAAGTTCTTGACTGCTTGATCTCTTTTCAATGCCTTCTATTTGTTGCCTGTTAATTCAGCCAAAAAACAGGGCAGGCATTAAAAAAAAAAAAAAACAGATTCCAATAAAATTAAACAACAGATTAAATGACAACTACTTAACATGTGTTATGAAAGAACATTAGCTAATTTTTTTTCCCAGGGAACTGAAAGGTTCTCTGATTTTGCAGCATTCCGAAACTGAAATTAGAACTGGAAAGGAACAAGAGAATAATAAAATAATGGCAATTTTTAAATTTTGCTTTATACCACATCTTCTTCCCAATTACGTGATAAGAAAGGTTACCAACAATTTACAAACTGAAGAAATCAAAACAGAGAGGCTGGACAGTTTGCTCAAGGTCATGAATAAAAGGCACCGCTATCCCACCCACCCCATGCTAAAATTATAAACCATGTTTGTCCATCATGCCATGCTGCCTCTCAACAATAACTATTATAACTAGTGCTAGCAATATGCGAGGAACTGTGCTAAGTAGCTCATTGAATCTTCATAATAATGCTATGTGGTAGGAACCAAATTCAGCCCCATTTTATGGACGAGAAAACTAAGGTTAGAGAAAATAAGTTCAACTGCCCCAAGTCACACAGTAAATAGTGCAGCTTATATTCAAACCCAGGCAGTCAAAGACTCCAGAACCCATATGCCTCATCATTAGGCTGTACACTGCCATGACTAAAATTCACAAGGCAAAATCTAGTGAACAGCTAATTCTCATCAGTAAAGACTGCTGATAAAACCACAACAGTTCTATTCCCAGCAGGATGGTTTATTTATTTAACAGTAGCTGTCTTCATATGGATACATTAGCAAATCAAAGTGGGATGTTTCTTTTTAGTCCACAAATGATTAAAACTCTTAAAAAACACAGCCATTAACCGTAAGAATTAAATATTATTTTGGGGGGGCGCCTGGGTGGCTCAGTTGGTTAAGCGACTGCCTTCGGCTCAGGTCATGATCCTGGAGTCCCGGGATCGAGTCCCGAATCGGGCTCCCTGCTCGGCAGGGAGTCTGCTTCTCCCTCTGACCCTCCCCCCTCTCATGTGCTCTCTCTCATTCTCTCTCTCTCAAATAAATAAATAAAATCTTTAAAAAAAAATTATCTTTTGATGTGCTAATGTAAATACTGAGCATGAAGTGATTAAAGAATAATTCCCTATAATTGCTATTTTGGGGTAGAAGGGGAGGGGATGATAGTTAATGTTGCAACACAGAAATGTCTCCCTATATGTGCCCAGTTGGAAATCCACTTCTCTCCCAAGGACTCCAGGCCCCGCCTCTCCCTAGGGTAGTCAGATAGAAGTTGCTACCAAATGCAAAAAAGAGCAGGCAGTCTTTTGAGAGAGAACACCAGGGCTGAGGTATCATACATTTATTTACAAGTAAAGCCAGCAGTGAGAAATGTGAAGGATATATTAATATATTAGAGAAATCCAAAAGATTCTAAATAAATCAATTTTTAAATGGCATTTAAAATATATCTGATAAGTTCACAAAACCCTGAAGCAACAATCAGATATCCCAACACAGAACAATCCAGATAAGAAAACTATTCTCTTCTACACACAGGTTAAAGTTTTACACAATGTTGCTAGCACAACAGAGAGATTTAAAATGTGTGGTATCATGTAAATAGTTCTCGCTGCCATCACTCTGACAGTACTTATGGACATATTTTCTCTCCATAATATATATGTAGACAGAATATGTACATATCTAATCCCAGATATATATATGGGAAATGAATCCTACAGGCCAGATCCTACATGCCAGAAAAATGAATCCTACATGCCAGGATAACTTGCAAGAAATTACTATTCATCAGCATGAATCAATAAGCCCACAATTATAATAGTATCCCCTGGGAAAAGTAAAAAAAAAAAAAAAAAGCTGTTATTAAGGTCACGTAATAAGAAAGAAAAAAGGAGAAAAATTTAAAAATTCATTTTTGCATTGAAAACCACACAAATGTTTCAAAAGAAAATTAGTATGGCCAGCCAAGATCAAACAATGAAGTTCTGATATATTATCACAACATGGATGAACCTTGAAAACATTAGATTAAATGAAATGAGCCAGACACAAAAGGACAAATATGGTCTGATTCCACTTCTACGAAATCTAGAGCAGGCAAATTCAGAAATACGGAAAGTAGATTACAGGTTACCAGGAGCTGGGTGGGAGGACATGGGGACTCACTGCTTAATGGTTACAGAATTTTTGTTTGGGAGATGAAAAACTTTCAGAAAAAGATAGTGGTGATTGCACAACATCCTGAATGTAAATAAGGCCACTGAAATGGGACTTTAAAATGGTTGAAATGGCAAAGTTTATGTAATATATATATTTCAACTCAATTAAAAAAACATAAGTTACTGGGATCAAAATGTAAACTTTTTCTTCAATGCCTGAGTTAAGACAGTAACTAATTTCACAGACGGTGGACCAGGTCACATGCTGGTCCACAGTATACTCTGCCTACGAGTGAGCTTTGCATGGCATGCCTCAGGGTCGTATATAATATAACATATACAATATTATATATTAAAAATATATACATAAATATATACAAAGATAGATTTATATTTATTTTAGGGTACATTCACTTGAAAAATATTTATTCACTATATATTCCATGGCACGATACCATGCCTCTAAAACTTAAACTATGCCTTTCTCCCAAGAATCCATCATACCACCAGCTACTTACATTTCAACTACACGATAATAATAATAGCAGTCAATGAAGATTTAAATAGAAATCACTTATGAAAGAAAATATATTGCTATTAGTCATTAATAGTGTTCTTCTCATAAGCAATTTGAAATATTACAAACCAAGTCTATATACAAATTAAAACTAAAGAGTATTTTTTTATCATTTTAAAACAAAGTTGAGGCTATTCTGTAGTTGTATAGATATTCTATACAAAAATTCAGATTATGGGTTAAAATTACTAAATTATAATATATTCAGTTGTGTTTTAGAAGATTCAAGAAAGGATCATGCCCAAAAATCCTAAGTATTCCGTTTTCTGGAAGCTGTGTCTGTATACTACTGCTCTCTAATAGGCAGCGAAAAATCACTGTATTTTTAGCACTTAGTAAGAAAAAAATGTAAAACCTCTCAGTAATTTTTATGCGGATCATAAGCTGGAAATAATATTTTTGATATGAGGTTAAACAAAATATTTTATTAAAATTAATTTAAACAATTTATTTCAAATGTTGCTACCAGAAAACTTAAAATAATGTATTCCTATTGGACAGAGCTGCTCTAGAGTAAAGTCTTCCACTCAACAGTCTTTGTTGCAAGAGAAAGAAAACTGAAAACAAAACCACAGAAACTACCCTGTTATCCTTAAGGAAAATTTACTGCAATCCTGTCTTTAAAAAATTGAAAAACAACAATATTCTTGGAAATTAAAGGCCAAGAGCAGAAATGAACTATAGTACATGGAAAAACAGCCTCCTAAAGATGCCCTCCTCGTCCTAATCCTGGAACCTATGAATATGCTACAAGGCAAAAGGCAATGAGACATGAAGATGGAATTAAGGCTGCTAATCATCTGAACTTAAAATAAGATTAGGGGCGTCTGGGTGGTGCAGTCGGTTAAGCATCCGACACTTGGTTTTGGCTCAAGCCACGATCTCAGGGCCCTGATCTCAGGGTTGTGAGATTGAGTCCCTCTTCACACTCCGTGCTCAGGGCGGAGTGGGCTTTGATTCTCTCGCTCTCGCCCACTCCCTTTGCCCCTCCCCACTGCGTGCACACTCTCGCTCAAATAAATAAATAAATCTTTAAAAAAAAAAATAAGATTATTCCTGGACTATCCCAGTGGGCCCAGTATAATCACAAATGTTCTTTAATGACTGAAAGAGGAAGACGGTCTGAGTCAGAGATTTGAAGATGCTGCACTATGAGCTTTGAAGACGGCAGAAGGCACTACAAGCCAAGAAAAGCAAGCTGCCTCTAAAAGCTAAAAAGGGCAAGGCAGCAGGTTCTCCCCTAAGACCTCCAGAATGAAAGCTACCGACAACTGATATTAATTAGCTCAGTGAGAGCCACTTCTGACGCCTAAAACTGTAAATTAATCAATGTATGGTGCTTTAAGCTCACAAATTTGCAGAAATATTTGTTTTAACAGCAATAAGAAACTACCATATGAACAACTCAATAAAAAGGTTAGAAGATGAACCTGAAGAAGTTTCTTAGAAAGTACAACAGGGCGCCTGGGTGGCTCAGTCGTTAAGCGTCTGCCTTCGGCTCAGGTCATGATCCCAGGATCCTGGGATCGAGTCCCGCATCGGGCTCTCTGCTCGGCGGGAAGCCTGCTTCTCCCTCTCCCACTCCCCCTGCTTGTGTTCCTGCTCTCGCTATCTCTCTCTCTGTCAAATAAATAAATAAAATCTAAAACAAAAAAAGAAAGTACAACAAAGAGAAACTCAAGACACTGCTCTTAAAGCTCGGGACCGGAGATGAGCAAAGCTGTTACAGGCACAGCGGACATGCAATCAACATGTATTAATTAAGCTCCTACTTCCTACAGTGCACTGTGGTGAGTGATCATTCAGGCTACAGTAATTTGGAATCACCATCACCTGAGGTTCATTTATAAATAATTTAACAGGCTGAAAAGGATATGTGAAGATCTATAGTTTTATTTCCAAGAATCCATGACCCTATCCGGAGCTGGTCTTATGAATGGGCAGAGGGAGAAACTCACATACTTGGCATGATTTCCCAGGGAGTTAAAAGATTCAGCTGCTCAAAAATATCTAATCCACCAATTTGCTCTAACATATCAAATTCCCACTAACAGAAAGCTTTCCACATAATAAGTCTTCAGAGAGAGTATCAAATGGAAGTATTAATAGGAAGGGTAGTGCCCACTAAAATTTTAGCATATGTTAGGTAAGAGAAGCTGTCATGGAGAACAAGAAAAATGATTAACAGGAAAGACAATCAGCCATATTTGGTAGGAATGCAGAAATTGATAAACTTTGCCATTTTCTTTGTCTAGGTTTTGGAGTACGCCTATTTTTACATGACATCTTTTTTTTAGACAGTCCAGTTACTACTTATTAAGACACGGTTTTGCAAAAGTATGACATCCTATATCTAAATAACCTTTAAACTCAAATATCCATTCTTCTCCAATATTTATATTGTTATATCTGATAGACAAGGGTCAACTCTGCATCATTAACTGACAAGGAGTAATCTAAATTATTAATTATAGGAAGAAGCTTCTTAAATTTATATCAAGATCATATTTGATTTTTTACTTTATAAAACAAACAAAACTTATTTAATAAAGCTAAAATAGAGGTACATTTTTATTTACCTTACAATAAATAGTAAATGGCTTGATGAATTTCTTTCCTTATGAAAGATTCCTTTACTGATACCTGAAAACAAGTAAAAGTTATCAAAAGAACTTGAACAAAAGGATATCTGATAAAAACACTAAAGGCAATAAAATGTAATAAAGTGATAAAATCGAAAAGGCACCTTCAAATCCATGAGACAAATGGGAAAAAATAAGATGACCTTAAAACTGAAGTTCTAATGTGATTTTATTTCATTTAAAGTCATAGAGCTCCAGGGTCTATATTAAAGGCAATCTTATAGGACTTATAATACTAAATAAAAAATAGTAAAAAGAATCATAAAAAACATAGAGGTATCTGAAAATAACAGAAAAGAGATTTTTTTTTTTTTAAGATTTTATTTGACAGAGAGACACAGCGAGAGAGGGAACACAAGCAGGGGGAGTGGGAGAGGGAGAAGCACGCTCCCGAAGAGCAGGGAGCCCGATGCGGGGCTCGATCCCAGGGTCCCGGGATCATGACCCGAGCTGAAGGCAGATGCCTAACGACTGAGCCACCCAGGCACCCCGAAAAGAGATATTTTTTAAGCCTAGAAAAGAGCTCGGATAGGCCTACAGCCAGGGCTCCAACTCAGGGAAAGGAAAGCTCCAGTACAAAGCCTCAGTGATCAGGTGCAAAGCAAGAAACAGAACACAACACTGGGGGAGAGGTCAATGCTCCTCCAAAGGAAAAAGGGGGATATTAAAAAACAGCCTCATTTATTTATTTATTTATTTATTAAAGATTTTATTTATTTGAGAGAGAGAGAACATGCACATGGGGGTGAAGGGACAGAGGGAGAGGGAGAAACAGACTCCCCATTGAGCAGGGAGCCCAATGTGGGGCTGGATCCCAGGACCCTGAGATCATGACCTGAGCTGAAGGCAGAGGCTTAACTGAATGAGCCACCCAGGCGCCCCAAGAAACAGCCTCATTTAATTCTGAGCATTGGGGGGCACCTGAGTGGCTCAGTCGTTAAGCATCTGCCTTTGGCTCAGGTCATGATCCCAGGGTCCTGGGATCAAGCCCCCATTGGGCTCCCTGCTCAAGAATATGGGTTTACAGGGGTGCCTGGGTGGCTCAGTTGTTAAGTGTCTGCCTTCGGCTCAGGTCATGATCCCAGGGTCCTGGGATCGAGCCCACATCAGGCTCCCTGCTCTGTGGGAAGTCTGCTTCTCCCTCTCTCACTCCCCCTGCCTGTGTTCCCTCTCTCACTGTGTCTCTCTCTGTCAAATAAATAAATAAAATCTTTAAAAAAAATAAAAAATAAAAAATTCTGAGCATTGGGAACAATGTCACAAAGAAGATAGCATTTAATATTAGACATGAAAGACAGGTAAGATTTTGATAAACAGGAAAGGAAGGCAGGAATTCTTAATGGAAGGAACAACTAAAAAAAAATGTAGAATATATGGGATATACAGTAGGGAACACAGTAAAGGATGGCAATAAAGAATACTAGAGACTGGGGCAGCTGGATGGCTCAGTCAGTTAAGTGTCCAACTCTAGATCTCAACTCAGATCTTGACTCAGTGTTGTGAGTTCAAGCCCTGCACTGGGCTCCAAGCTGGGCATGGAGTCTGCTTAAAAAAAAAAAAAAATACTGGAGCCAAGACGTAATGACCCTGTGAAGGCCCTCTGATGATGGACCAAAGAACTCTAGAGCAACCGAAAACCAACAAAGGTTATCTGCACAGGAAAATGGCAGAATTAATCATTCTACTGGATATTTAACCTGATTACAATGGACTTTTGCAGAGAAGACTAAAGAAAACCTCATTAAAAACGTGTTTAGAATGGGGGGGCATGGGTGGCCCAGTTGGTTGAGGGTCCAATTCTTGATTTCAGCTCAGCTCATGATCCTGAGATCAAGCCCTGCGATGGGCTCCACACTCAGCAGGGAGTCTGCTTGGGATTCTCTCTCTCCCTCTCCCCCTGCCCCTCCCCATTGCATCCGTGCTGTCTCTCTCTAAAAAAAAAAAAAAAACTGTTTAGAAAAAGTAAATATACATACACATATATTTTATATATATATATAAATAAAATAGTTGGAAGGGACTCCCCTAACCCCATTTCTTTATCAGGCTTAGAGTATAATCTGCTCATGGTCAGCTGGAGAATTAGTAACAAAGGCTACAAGTTTTCCACACAATGAACTCATAAGCACCTTATATATAATATAATTTTAAGAATAAAGATAGCTTTGGGTGCCTGGGTGGCTCAGTCATTAAGCATCTGCCTTCGGCTCAGGTCATGGTCCCAGGGTCTGGGATCGAGCCCCGCCATCGGGCTCCCTGCTCAGCAGGGAGCCTGCTTCTCCCTCTCCCACTCCCCCTGCTTGTGTTCATTTTTGTTGCTTAATTGTCAAAGGGATTCTCTCTTTCATTACCTCACCCCCTTCCACTCGTGCTCTCTCTCTCTCACTCTCTCTCAAATAAATAAAATTTTTAAAAATATAATTTAAAAAAAAGAAAAATGCAAAAACCTGGAGCAGGTACATACTTAGGCTATTTAAATGTGGAAGGAAGGAAGGAGAAAGAAATGAGGTCAAAGAATCAGAAAGTTTCAGGGGCACCTGGGGGGCTCAGTTGGTTAAGAGTCTGACTTTGGCTCAGGTCATGATCTCGGGGACCTGGGATTGAGGCCCACATCGGGCTCCAAGCTCAGTGGAGAGTCTGTTACCTACCTCTGCCCCTCTCCGCACTCATGCTATCTCTCTCTCTCTCAAATAAATAAAATCTTTTTTAAAAAATCTTTGCTGGGGCGCCTGGGTGGCTCAGTCATTAAGCATCTGCCTTCGGCTCAGGTCATGGTCCCAGGGTCCTGGGATCGAGCCCCGCATCAGGCTCCCGCCTCAGCGGGAAGCCTGCTTCTCCCTCTCCCACTCTCCCTGCTGTGTTCCCTCTCTCTGTCAAATAAATAAATAAAATATTTTTTAAAAAAATAATTAAATTAAAATTTAAAAATCTTTGTTTCTATTGTAAAATTTTACTTGAAAGATTAATTTAAAAATTTTAAACTGCTTAAAGCAAAAATAATGATAATATACTGTGGTGTTTCTAACATGTACAAGTAAAATGTATGATAAAATAGCACGAAAAATGGGAGAGGGAAAACGGAAATATACTATTATAAGGTCCTTACATTATGTTATTTGTATTGTATTATTTAACAGATTTTAAGTTAGAGATAAACATTTTAAATCCTACAGCAACAACAAAAAATAAAGTACAGCTAATTAAGCCAAAAGAAGACATAAAATGGAATATTAAAAAATACTCAACTCAAGGGAAGGTAGAAAAAGAGAGTAGAACAACAAACTTGGCAAGAAAAATGTCTACCAAGTAGCATATTTAATCTGTTTAAGTTTATCTATCAGGAATATAGCTGAAAACTTATATCTTTACTTATGGATATGAATGCCTCTAGGTTTCACAGATAATTTATTATAATATGGTCACTTTGCATTGCTTCTTTTCCAATCTATTACAAAATACTTGTGCATCGTTTTCAAAATCAAGAGATATTTTTAATTAGCCAACTGGTTTACTGATATCTTCTCAAATAAGCTTTTTGAAATACTAGGCATCATCAAATAAAAATAGCAGTTTGGATCTGTAAGAAGAAAACCAAGTAAAATACTGAATTAAAACAGTTATTTGCCAAATCTTGAATCTTTTGTTCACAGAACCATTAGGTATCTTACATACCATATGGTTCCTTGATCTACATTCAAAAAGTTGTCACATCAGTACATTTATCATGAGCACAGAACAAAGTACAGAAGTGTTGAATTACTATACTACATACCTGAAACTAATACAACATTGTATGTTAACTACAATGGAATTAAAATTTAAAAACTAAATTTAAAAAAGTTGTCACATCAACATTGTTTGCAAAAATCCTACTATGCTTTCTTTATTTTATACAGTAGTAACAGTGATCGAGTACAAATATATTAGAATTCATGTTGGCAGAGGCTAAAGGAACAAAAACATTTTCTTGCTTTTTTAAAATCAGTAATTGGCTTGTCGATGTTACAAAGTATCCTATTTGACTAACTTTAATCAGCAAGAACACCAGACTCAATGGAAAACCGGTCACAGCAAGAACAGCCCAGCTCCTTTTCCAAGAGCTGGTCCAGACTTCTGAGCAGGCCCAGACAGAGCCCATGTGCAGAGTCCCTGCTGCGGGGGAGCCCACCACCTCTCTTCAGCACAAAAACTGCAAAACTGCTCCCTGACTCCTCTATGGTCCCATTCAGAGAAGACCCTAGCTCTATAGGTACTAGATATATGACACCAAAGAGACAACGAAGACCACAGGGTACAGCCATCTCCTCAGTTTTGTTTGAAACTGGGATATCTTCTGCATCTCCATGACACAGATCTGGAATGCCACAGTAGCATAAGCTGCTGATCCCTTACATGCTTGTGGCTTTCTACTATAGGCCACACGATGATGAGGCAGAAACCAGCCACCAAAGCTGGATGGGAATTGGTGAATAAATACCCCAGCTTTCGGGGCGCCTGGGTGGCTCAGTCGTTAAGCGTCTGCCTTCGGCTCGGGTCATGATCCCAGGGTCCTGGGATCGAGCCCCGCGTTGGGCTCCCTGCTCCGTGGGAAGCCTGCTTCTTCTTCTCCCACTCCCCCTGCTTGTGTTCCCTCTCGCTATGTCTCTCTCTGTCAAATAAATAAAATCTTTAAAAATAAAAATTAAAAATAAATAAATAAATAAATACCCCAGCTTTCTTTGTCCTCAGGTACAACAACTCTGAGGTGGGTTCTTTGCAACTTTACAAAAGTCCTCAGTAGGACTGAGCTCCAGCCGCCAAGAGCTGGTAGCCCTGCTCATTAACACACCTTGTACTGGCTTAATTCCATCCCATCTCTCTCCCGCCTCGCCCAACACTCCCCCACCCCCACAGGTGCTTCCTGCTTCCTGGGATTGCCTCCCAAATAAACTGCTTGCACCCAAATCCTTGATTACAACTTTAGAGTGTTGTCATCTTATCCTAGAACAAGGCATGGCTTTAGTTTTGTACATTCTACCTTTAAGCCTTTCACACGCATTTTAAAGTTTTCTTCATACAAGTTTTGCATATTTCTGAAGTTTAATTCTTGGGTATTTGATCATTTTTGTTGCTTAATTGTCAAAGGGATTCTCTCCTTCATTAAATGTTCTAACTGGTTATTGTTTATGTGTATGAAGGTTTGTAATTTTTATATGTTAATTTTATATCCTACTACCCTATTGAATTATTTCACTGAGTTAATTTTTTTTTAAAACCACTATATTAAGGGGCGCCTGGGTGGCTCAGTTGGTTGAGCGACTGCCTTCGGCTCAGGTCATGATCCTGGAGTCCCTGGATCGAGTCCCGCATCGGGCTCCCTGATCGGCAGGGAGTCTGCTTCTCCCTCTCCTACTCCCCCTGCTTGTGTTCCCTCTCTCACTGTGTCTTTCTCTGTCAAATAAATAAATAAAATCTTTAAAAAAAAAAAAAAACCACTATATTAAGAAATCATTTACAGGGGCACCTAGGTGGTTCAGTAGGTTAAGCATCTGCCTTCGGCTCTGGTCATGATCCCGGGGTCCTGGGATCAAGCCCCACAATGGGCACCCTGCTCAGCCAGGAGCCTGCTTCTCCCTCTGCCCGCCCCCCGCCCCAACTTGTACTCGGTCTCTCTCTCTCTCTCAAATAAATAAAATCTTTTCTAAAAACTGTTTAAAAAAGAAATCATTTACATACCATAAAATTCACTCCTTTAAGTATACAGTTCAATAAGTGTTAGTATATTTAGAGCTGTATAACCAACACCACAATCTAATTTTTTTATTTTAATTCCAGTATAATTAACGGTGTTGTATTAGTTTCAGGTGTATAATATAGCAATTCAACAATTCACCACCATTCAACAATTCTAATTTTAGAACAGTTCCCTAGCCCGAAAAAGAAACCTTGTGCCCATTTAAAGTCACTCCCCACCCCCGCTCCCAGCCCCAGGCAACCACTAATCTACCTTCTGTCTCTATGGATTTGCCTGTTGTGAACATTTCATACAAATGGGATCATACAATATGTGGCCTTTTCTGTCTGGCTGATTTCACTCCGCATAATGCTCGTGAGGTTCATTGTTTTGAGTCAGGTCTCCCACTGACTCACTAGAGTTTCCAAGTGAAATGCCACATCAACTGCAAACAGAATGTGTTCCAATAATGATGCCTCCACTGTCTCCTTTGGCAACTGCATTTGTTAATACCTCCAGTACCACGTTTCTGACCTTTGTGGGACCACCTCTGGTAGTTTCCTCTTAAAGTAAGATGCTGATTATTTGATAGATTAATTCTGAGAGGACAATCCTATTTCCATATATGACACCGTCCATACTTTTTCACAGACCAGGAAACTGCAAGAAGTTGGGATTACTTGCCCAGAGAGCCACAGTGAGGAAGCGGCAGAGCAGGCACCCCAGCCAGGGGACTCTAGTCCAGAGCCAAACTCTGAATGCTCATGCTCTACTGCCTCTTCTCGGTTTCTCAGACGGCAACTCAGTCCTCAGCAATTCTGCTGGCTCGGCCCTCTTCCACCACTAGCTGAAAGCTCAAGCTAGCTCCCCACTGGTATTATGGCTGCCAGGAGCTCCAGGGTCTACACACACTACCTTGTTCTTATGGAAAAGGAGAGAGATCAAGTATCTCTTCCCACCCAACAAAAGCCCTCAGTCTCACTTTAATTGGATGCATCTAGGCATTGTTCCCACTGCAGATAAGGAATGAGTTTGCCCTGAGTTATCTCCACCAGTGGGAACCCACCACAGACAGGGGGTTGAAGGGACCATTCTACCCCCCCTGCACAACTACTGTGTTATATGGCAGGGTTGGAAAGAATGTTGAGTAGAAACCACAATGTCCACTACAACCAATAACACCCCTGGGTAATACAACTCCATGAAGGGAAATCATCACATAACCTCATGCACTTAGTTACTAAAATTCATCAAATCTAAAATGCTATTGATTATATAACATGTTGTTATTAAAGATACTACTAAAAACAGTATACACAGGCCACCTGGGTGGCTCAGTCGTTAAGTGTCTGCCTTCGGCTCAGGTCATGATCCCAGGGTCCTGGGATCGAGCCCCGCGTCGGGCTCCCTGCTCAGCGGGAAGCCTGCTTCTCCCTCTCCCACTCCCACCTCCCCTTCTTGTGTTCCCACTCTCGCTGTGTCTCTGTCAAATAAATAAATAAAATCTTAAAAAAAAACAAACAGTATACACAACATTATCAGTTATCTTAAGAGGCCATCAGCTGTAAAGTACAGGATAATTTCAAAGATGTTGAAATGTGGAGGAAAATGCTCATCTTCAAGTCAAATAATATGATAAATGCCATTAGCCAGGGCTCTAAAACTCCACAACCACATCCCCACAGACTTCCAGCCCGAGTCTAGTCTGACTCCACATGAAGGGACTAATCCTGCTGTGTGCCCAGAATTTCATGTGAACGATAACTAAAAGTGCTGTCAGAAGTCTCACTCCTCAATCCCTCAATCAAATACCACATTAGGTCAGGCAATGCCTACCATAAGCCAGGCCCAGTGTATGGGTCCTAGAAGGGAAAATGTCCTAACTCCAGGCTCAAGGATATGACAGACTAGTTGGAGAGATAAGGCAAGTACTAAATAATTATACAATTAGCAGAATGAGGTAATTGTCATTAAATGGGTTTCAATAAAATACAGGAGTTTGTTTACAAAACGGAAAGAGCAATATAGCGTAAGAAGAACGTAGCTTCCCTGGATCAGGGGAAGTTCTGGCATCAAACTGGCAAGGAGCTGTTCGAGCAAATGTAAGAGATGAGGATCTGTTTCAGAGAGGGAGGCATGAAGCAAGCGAAAATAACAGGGATATAGGCAGGTTCAGGACATATTGGTAGAAAGCCAAGTATTTTAGCTCCACTAAAGCAAATGTTAAATATGCACAATGGGGGGTGCCTGGGTGTCCAACTCTCGATTTCAAATCAGGTCATGATCTCAGGGTCCTGGGATGGAGCCACACAGTGGGCTGTGCACTCAGCAGGGAGTCTGCTTCTCTCCCTCTCCCTCTGCCACTCACCCCACACTCTCTAATAAATAAATCTTTAAAAAACAAATATGGCACAATGGAAAATGAAGCTGGAAATATAGTTTAGGGCCAGAGCATTTGGTAGGCAAGAAAAGGCACTGAACATTTTCAAGCTTAAAAATGATAGAACCTGGGGCGCCTGGGTGGCTCAGTTGGTTGAGCGACTGCCTTCGGCTCAGGTCATGATCCTGGAGTCCCTGGATCGAGTCCCGCATCGGGCTCCCTGCTCAGCGGGGAGTCTGCTTCTCCCTCTGACCCTCCTCCCTCTCATGCTCTCTGTCTCTCATTCTCTCTGTCTCAAATAAATAAATAAAATCTTTAAAAAAAAATGATAGAACCAGGGCACCTGGGTGGCTCAGTTGGTTAAGCGACTGCCTTCGGCTCAGGTCATGATCCTGGAGTCCCTGGATCGAGTCCCGCATCGGGCTCCCTGCTCAGCAGGGAGTCTGCTTCTCCCTCTGACCCTCCTCCCTCTCATGCTCTCTGTCTCTCATTCTCTCTCTCAAATAAATAAATAAAATCTTTAAAAAAATAAAAATGATAGAACCAGAAGAGGGGGGTAATGGGGTATGGGAATCCCTAAAGAGTTATTTGGAGACACTGGGTTTAAAGAGCTTATGGGGCATCTTGGTGATTTTTCTCAATTATTGGAACTACCCAGAAGACAGCTAGATAGGAGTCAGGAATCCCGAAGAAAGATCTAGGCTGGGAATTTTTATTTGGTAATCATCCAGGCCAGATGAGAGCTGAAGCTATGATATAAAAGACATTTTCTGAAAAGATCTGACACATAAGGAAAGAAAGGAACCCAGAGAAATGATCCAAAGAACTTCACCATTAGTGGACTGAGCAAAAGAGGAGCTCACAAAGAAAAAGAAGCAACAACCATATTAGTCGAAAGAAAATCAGGAGAGTAGAAAAACAGTGTTTTAGAAAACAAGCCAAGGGGCGCCTGGGTGCCTCATTCAGTTAAATGTAAGAATGTTGATTTCAGCTCAGGTCATGATCTCAAGGTCATGAGATCCAGCCCCACCTTAGACTCCCTGCTCAGCGGGAAGTCTGCTTAAGATTCTCTCTCCCTCTCCCTCTGTCCCTCCCACCCATCCCGAGCATTCATGTGCATGCTTTCTTTTGATCTTTCTAGTTCTCAAACAAATAAAATAAATCTTTTAAAGAGACAGAAGCCAATACCAACAAATTTCACAGCAGGACGAAATAAGATAAGGAGCAAAACTTATCCCATGGGATTTGGGTTATTGATGATGTGGCTGGAAGCAGTTCAAGTAGCGTAGCAGGAATAGGGGTGGAGTACACACAGGGAGGTCAGAAAAAACCAGACTTGAGCTGAGCCTAAGTTACCCAGACGGACAGGGAAAGTCATCAGATGGAAAGAAAGGAAAATGGTATTTGCAAAGGATGGGCTGGATCCAATTTCAAGATGTTTATCCTAAGAAGGAAAAAAGCTGTAAAGTACACATAAAACGACCTTCAAATTTAACAAGCATAACTAACTTGTTATTTTGAGCAAACTAATCTTTTATTTTAATTACAATGCTAACTTTTTGAGAAAAAGAAACCAATCAAAACTCTGGAAAATACATTGCTCAGCAAAATTTGATGAAAAGGTATGTAAAAAAGGCCACGCCTTTTGTATGAACGCTAAGAGGCAAATCTCTGTGTATCAGCAATATAAATTACACTCCAAGTCTGCCACAGTCTGTTCAAGCTGACTCTAAGCAACCAAACTTCAATCTTAATCTTTATTTTTACTCAATTCCTCTTCTCTTAAGAAGAACTTAATTTTTTTTTTAAGTAGGCTTAGGCTCCACGCCCAGCATGGAATCCAACGCGGGGCTTGAACTAACAACTCAGATCAAGACCTGAGCTGAGATGAAGAGTCAGACACTTAACCAACTGAGCCACCCAGGCGCCCCAAGAACTTAATTTTTATAATAGAAGAATCAAAAATTGCCTGTGGGTGCCTGGGAGGCTCAGTCAGTTGGGTATCCAACTCTTGGTTTCGGCTCAGGTTGTCATCTCAGGGTCATGAGATCGAGCCCCAAGTCAGGCCCCGTGCTCAGTGTGGAGTAGGATTCTCTCTCTCCCTCTCCCTCTGCCCCTCCCCCCGCTCAAGCTCTCTCTCTCTCTCTCTAAAATAAATAAATAAATAAATAAATAAATTTTTAAAAATTAAAGACTCAAAATTTGCCTTTACTCATGAAATTAAGAAAATCAGTCAGTTCCTAAAAACCCAATTTTCTGGCTCTAGTGTGGGAGAAAAAGGACAGTACAATATACACATGTTTTTTACCTCACTGCATAACTGCAGATGCCAGACAAGAGCAATGTAAAAGTTAGGTTAAACTCAGACTGGACTACAAGTATTAAAGTAACACTCCTCTAGCAGTTTCTCCAAGGAAACGATCAGAACCATTTATTATCAACTGTGTGTTCATAGCAGAACTATCAGTTACGCGACGCCCTATAAAAAGACAGACACAATTTCTAATTATATCCATTCTTTCATTTTAATTACTCAGGAGAGTGATTACATATTTAACTTGGCTATCTTTAAAACATTAAGTTGCTTTAATGAAAGTATTTTAGATAGCTATGCCACCATACATCAATTAGAAAGTTAATCATTCTCCTTGTTCTCACAAAAAGATTTTAAAGTGGTGGGGAGGTGGCACTGTTTGGTGCTTTTTAAAAAGTTAATTAGAGTGTAGTCAGTAAGAGAGATCATCCAGGAAATAAAGTTTATCAAAAACTCAAAATATGTAATCTGCACAGAGTCAAAAAAAAAAAGTAAGAGATTCTCTATAATGAGTCTATTCATGTTCACCTGAGAAGAAAAACCACTTCTGTGTGTCAGCTTTCGTTTTCAATTATGCTGTTAGACTTCACTACATAATAAACGGACCACTCTAGAATTTTTCTTAGAACATTTCTAAGAGAGTAAAGGCAAACAAAATCACAATTTATGACTAACAAAGCTCCAAATTAGCTCAGACAAATTACAAATTAAACTATAAATAAGAAAAGTTTTGTAGAATAGAACCTAAGATATTACCCATCGGTAAGTAAATCATGAATGTGCTACAATTGTAGCATACATTTCCCTCATCCTAGATTTACTACTAATAAAGCAATTTATTTCTATAGGTGAGAACTCCATCTTCAAATGTAAATCATTATGGTTTTATGTAAGCAAAGGTGTCATCACTAGCATTTGGTGTCAGAGGTAACTTTCAAAACACACATAGAACCTTATCTTGCAGTCTTACCCGCCTTTCTGTAGCTTACTTTATACAAGTTGCATGCATCCACCACCTTCCATAATCCCATTAGTAACTCTTAAAATACCAATTCAGGTTTCCCACACACTTCTTCTCTCAAGACAATAAAATGTCAGTGTGCCCCGTTATATTTCAAAACCTCATTTAATTAAATAAGATCAAGTGAACTAAGGCAAATGAAAATGGATTTTGCAGTCTCTCACCAGGCAGACAGTCCAGCAATCTGAATCCAGCACGACCACTCTGACACTGAAACATTAAGACTAAAAGGTTCACCTTTAAACATCAAATGAGACAAATGTCATAGCAATAGCACTAGGGCAAATGGAATCCATCAGGAATGGAGTGGCAAGAAGTGAAGGAATTTGACCTCACTGCTTAACCTTGCTGAGACACAAGAGTAATGTAAAAGATTCCCAAGACCATCATCCTTCAGTTATATTCCTTGCTCATTCCACTAGGGGGAAAGGGGAGGGCCATCACTCCCTTGGTCTTGGCTACTTAATTGATGGCAGACTCTTTTCTAAATCATACTCCTACTCCAAAGGCAGTCCGCTATGGCACAATGATCCTGCTGCATGTCTTCACAACCATCATTACAAAACATAACATGCTCTTTTTTTATATAACTTTTCACTGTTTGAGTTATCATAATCGTCACCCTACCAAAATTATTTATTAATGTGATAAGAACCAAACCAAATGTCAAGATAAATTGGTATTTCCTTTTTGCCCCAAAACATGGTTCTTTACCTAGGGTCAACTGACAAGCTTCACGGAGGTCTAATGATCTGAAATTATTGCAAAAGTGTATATATACTTTTTCCTACAAGGAGAGTCCACAGATTTTCTAAGTTATTTTATTATTCCATGAATAGACCATAGGATAAACAAAATTGAAAAGCAGAATTTTTAAGTAAAGGCATTTTATGTATACTCCAAAGTTTCTCTGGTAAAAGCAGTGTGTTAAGCAAGGAGAAACTGGAATACCAGATAATGTATAGACAGAGCAATAACTACAGTCCTCTCTTAGTTAAACTCCTTCAGGAACCCCTGAGAATTCCAGAGTGGCTTTAGTGGCCTGTGTGCTGGGGGGTGGGGGGAGTAGTAATAGGATTGATTCTAAATGATAGAAGAATGTCAAGCAGAAGGTACAAGGAAACTGGAGAAAACATGCTCAGTAAAAACAGTGATTAGGATGTCCCACATGACAGTTAACTTTACTACTGTTTGCTACAATCTCCAAGTAACTACAAGTTTGTCAAGTGAAGAGACCTACCTTAATAATCTTTGTGGCATAGGTCCCAGCTCAGCACCTGCCACCAGTTGTTACCCAACGTTTCATGAATCAATAATGCAATTAAGAGTTGGAAGTAGGTGCCAAATGAATTTTTCCACTAACATCCTTCTTCTGGCTAGAATTCTTCAATGCATTTAGATGTGCATTAGTCCCTCTAATCTGTGACAATCCCTAAAGCTATCCTTGTCTTTGACACTTGATACTTTTGAAGAGTAATAATCAAATATTTTGGGTCCATCTAATGTTTTCTCACAATTATGTTGAGGTTATGCATTTTGGCAAGAATACCATAAAGGTGATGTTCTCTCCTCTTGGTTGAGATGTATCTGCCAGATTTATCCACTGTAAAGTTACTCTCTTTCCCTTGTAATTAAGATCTTGGGGGGGAAAAAAAAGGTCTTGGAAGAGATACTTTGAGATTCTGCAAACATCCTGTTTCTTTTCAAACTTTCATCCACTAATTTTAGTGTCCATCACTGGATCTTGTCTGTAACAATTACTACTGTGGTGTACTAATGGTGATTTTCTACTTCCCTCATTCCTTCTACATTTTAATTCAAATTCTTCTGTATGCCATCTCCCTACTTATTCATCTAATTATTAGTATCAGTATGGGCTCATAAACCTTTATTTATTCTGTGACTTATAATCTAAAACTGTGGAGACATTTTGTTGCTCAAACTGTTCCTGATTTGGCCTTTGAGAGCTTTCTGTTTGGCTCCTGTGCTCCTCAATATGTCCCATTCTTTTTTTAAGAACTTCCTTAGTGGGGCGCCTGAGTGGCTCAGTTGGATTCAGTGTCTGACTTCATGGCTGGTAATGATCTCAGGGTCCTGGCATCAAGCTGTGTCAGGCTCCCTGCTAAGCAGGAAGTCTGCTTCTCCCTCTCCCTCTACCCCTGCTTATGTGCTCTCTCTCTCAAATAAATAAATAAAATCTTTAAAAAAAAAAAAAAAAGAATTTCCTTATTTGTAGCAAAGTAAGATGCTCCAGGCTCATCCTGTAGCATCTCTAACCCAGTCCTGGAATCAATCAGTTCTTCAAGGAGCCTTGCTTCCTTTCATTGGTGAATGGTATTTAGAAAACAAGATAATAGGATCCAGGTGTGCTCATCGCCACTGGGCAAATTCTCTGCTTCTACAGCCTCTCAGCAGAGATGGGGATATGTATGTAATACAAACCCATGCATACACTACACTTTTTAATTTATTTATATAGAAGTAATTTCTTTCTGTATCTATTTACATGTATAACTAAAATGTTCAGAATGAATTCATACTGATATCTCTGATAGCAATCTAACACCACGGTTCACTCTAACCTGTTACCTTTCCTTATTTGTAACGTTCTCTACTCTACCTATATTCTCAACCCTGGTAAACATATAGTTTCGGAACTGCTAATCAGTACTTCTGTGAGAAACAAATTTACTAAATAGAGTACAGTACTTGTGTGCAGCTCCTTTTTGTCTTTAGGCCTAACAATATCCAGTCAAAATACTACTTTCCAACATTAATTAAGCTAGTCCTTTCCTTCCCCACTTCTTTCAGTGAAGTTATGTTCCTCATTTGTAATAAGTTAGGGTCATTTTGGGTTGGGTTGGGTCATAAGTTAGGGTTCTATTTTGGTTTCCCTTCACATCCTAGGGTGTTCTTTTTTTTTTATTTATATAGAGTAAAATTTACTCTTTCAGATATGCAGTTCTATGGGTTTTGACAAATAGAGTCATGTTTAGACTTGTGAGAAAGTAAAGTATCCCCCAAACTGAGAAGGCACTCTGAGACCAGAAAATGAAGGAGGCCACCCCATACAGTTTACAGAGTTTATTCAGGTTAACTTACTGCCGGGGGAGATCAGCAGAAGGATGATCCACAGCAGCTGCACAATTATTCTCTGCAAAATCCAGACCGCAGTTCCCAGATTTTATAGAGCAAAGGGACACGCAGAAGGTCACTGTCGTGAGATCAAAGGGTTCACTCACACCTCAAAGGGTTTGCATGCACCTAATTGACAGCTAACCTTTAATGAGATCTTGTGGCACCAGCTGTGCATCAGGACGGGGAAAGACTATGTTATCTCCAATCCTTGGGAGGCAAAAAACAAGCCTCCCCCAGCCTTGGCGGGCATTTCTACAGTATGTATACTAGTCTTCAAGGAGCCTGGGACACACAGCCCCAAGAGAAGTCACTGAGCGAAGGAGAACAAAGAGGGCCAGAGATGGAGTCAGTACTGTCAGCACTCCTACACACCTCATGTTACAGGACAGCTTCATTACCCCCCCAAAAAATCCCTCATGTTGCCCCTGGGAATCAACCCCTTCCCTAGGTCCAACCCTGGCAACCCCTGATCTGTTTTGCCTTTTCCAGTTTAATTTTTTTAGTGATTTACAGTATTCCAACTGTGCTTATGTTAGACATGCCAATATTGTTCCATAGCTCTTAGACATTCTGTTCTGCTTTGTGTTTTTCCCTACTTTTTTGTCTTCTGTGATTTTTTTTTCTTTTAATTTAAGAGAGAGAGAACACGCAAGCAGGAAAGAGGCAGAGGGAGAAGGAGAGAGAAATCCCAAGCAGGCTCCACACACAGCCTGTAGCCCAACACAGGGCTCGATCCCACGACCTCGAAACCAGGACCTGAGCTGAAACCAAGAGTCAGACGCCCAACCGACGTCTGGCACCCCATCAGTTATTTCTATTCACCTATTCTCAAGTTCACTGATTCTTTCCTTGGTGGTGTCAGAACTACTCATAAGCACACCAAAGATATTCTTCATTTCTGCTTTTTCTCACTTGTACTATTTTTACTTAATTCTTTCTCATAGTTTCTATCTCTGCTAAAACTACCCATCTAATTTATCATGCTGCTAACCTTTTTTCATCAGAGCTTTCAATATAATAATTATAATTATTTTAAATTCTCTATCAGATAGTTCCAGTATTTGTTTCATATCTGAATCTGATTCTGTTGATTGCTTTGTTTCTTGGCAGTGTTGTGGGTATTACTGCTACCTTTTTGTAGGCCTCCTGATTTTTGTTCAAAGTTGAGTATCTTCTGAAGAGGAGGGACTGAGAGAATAATTTTTATGCCTAGAAATGGACAAATCTTTTCTTTTGCTTTGCCCTGAGGGTGGGGGTTTAAGTTAGTCAGGTCAGAAGTCAGGCTGGGTTTGAGGTTTTTTATGGATACAGTTACCCTCAGTGTACCAGTCTTCAACTTCATCTACTGGTAACTTGTGTTTAGAATGAGGAATGGTTTGCCAAGGTTTCCTCTGTCTGGCTATACTCTCAGCTCTAGGTCCTCCCTTTGTGCTGTGCCTCAAAGATGGTCCGTCTACATGGTCTCACCACTCTCCCAGCAGTATTCCATTGTTACTTGTTACTTGATGCTTATCACTGTGGTAAGAGAAAATAGGAAGAGGGATTTTCTAGTGTTCTGATTAAGCATCAATCTTAGACAGTCACTGAATCCTTGGGTCTCAGGGATATGGCGTTCTCCCTGTCTCCTACCCCTTACCTAGCTGTGGTTCTGGAACCAACATGCCATCCACGGGTAGGTCTGGTTCTATTCCCAAACCCCAGATGAAATGGGATTTTACTAATGCCCTAAAGGCAACAGTGATATTTATTTATTTAGTTAGTTAGTTATGCTTTTCCCCATAATTTCATTCAGTAGAGGAGAAAGGGAAGATAGAGAAGGAGGGTCCTGACAGAAGTTATTGCTCCATCTGTAGCAGCTGCTGTTCTCCCAAGCTCTGCACTCCCGAAGGACACTTTCTTAGCAATCTCACCTCTTTTTTGAGCATACCTGGTAGAGCTCATAGAGAAAAAGCCTGCAGGTGGATATAAACTCTCCCTATATGTTCAGCCTCCAGAACTTCACGTTTTCTTGGCAGCCCTCATTCCACATCCATCATTTCTTCAACTGCTCTAGCTAAATTCCTACCAGTGCCCAGCAGTATCTGCCCAGGTAAGCAAGCACTCCTGCCTCACCCTGCACGCATCTGTTTCTCCTTAAACTTCAAGCTAGTTGGCTGCCTATAACTTAAAGTCTCCGATAGATTCCAAAAAAATAATAAACTTACAGTTGTCCAGCCTTTTTTGTTTTGTTTTGTCATGTTTTAAGGGTAAAGCCATGCTTTTTTTGCACCACAATTTTGTTTTTATTAATGTCTGAACTTCTTTGCTAAAGTATAACACTATGAAACCAAATTTAAAGTTTATTGAAAGTCAACATAAAAGCAACATTTCAAATTCCAAATTAAAATACTCTAATATAGTTTTTAGTCTTAAGACCCAATTAAAGAGTTTTGGCTGTTCATTGATGCGATTTTTTTTCTAGCTGTTGATATATCAAGAAAAGTCTCATTACTTCCCTAATAATAAATTCAAAACTTAAATTGCAATAATGCAGCTAGATATAAACTACACTGAGAACTCAGCCTAATAAAAAACACAGAACAGCTGATAATGATTTCTTAAAAGCATTTACTTTTCATTTGACAGAATGCTTTGAGAACAACAATTATGTATTCATAGTCCCCATAATTTTGTTTTACAAAATATTTCCTCAAATCTCTCAGGAGATTACTATAGGGTTAAAAGCTGTCTTAAGATCAAAGATCAAATGGAGGAAAAAAACCCTGTAATTCTCTGTAGCAGCTCACTGATCTTTCCCATCTGCTATGCAAAAAGGAGGTATATGTTAAGTTTGAAAAAAGAAAACCTTTTTATTTTTTTTTTTTGAAGATTTTATTTATTTATTTGAGACAGAGAGAATGAGAGAGACAGAGAGCACATGAGAGAGGGGAGGGTCAGAGGGAGAAGCAGACTCCCTGCCGAGCAGGGAGCCTGATGCGGGACTCGATCCCGGGACTCCAGGATCATGACCTGAGCCAAAGGCAGTCGCTTAACCAACTGAGCCACCCAGGCGCCCAAGAAAACCTTTTTAACTAGAAATGACAGTAAACTGATTCTGGCAAATGTTCAGAGGGAATTTTTCTATATGAGATCCAACTCCTTTTTGCCAAAATACAAACTATGTCAACAATGGGAAAATAAAATCAAGTCTGTAAATTACTCTTTATTTATAACTTTCTTCCTGCAAATTCATGATCAGATTTCTATTATAAAACCACACATAGTAAATGAATTTTCAACCATGGAGAGGACTTCATAAGCACAGGCTCATGATGGGTGAATGATGAGAGACAGCTGGAGCAAGACATGAAAAATGCAGCTCACTCAGGCCCAGAGAAATAACTTTCCTGTTACCAGCACAATTCACAAGTTTCCCTGGACTTTAGGTAAAAACCTAGAAGCCCTGTCCTATATCTTCACCTTGGAAACAATCAAGAAATTCCAAGAAGATAAATTATGTGGCACATTTCTTTTAGGACAGAAGAAGCACTTTTTGTATACTGAGTCAAATGCTATGGGCATACCTACAATTACGGCCTTTGATAGCCATCAGAGCATTCTAGAATGGGGTCTGGTTCTTTTCTCAGTGTACTTTTACCTTCTGTCTCCTCTCACAATAGTTGAATTGTACACTTAAAATGGGAGAATTTCATGGTATTTATATGACACTGGAATAAAGTTGTTTAAGAAAAAAAGGAAAGAAATATTAATGGATCCAATGTTACTGAATCAATGAGTGAATCTACAAATTACCATTCTCCTTCCTAAACAGAGAGGTGTAGATAGATCTCAAAAAAGATGCGGTGGGAGGGGAGAAAAGTCTTTTCAATAAATGGTACTGGGAAAACTGGATATCCACAACCCAAAGAAGGAAGAAGAACCCCTACTTCACCCTATATGTGAAAACTAACTCGAAATGAATCAAAGAATTAAATGGAAGCACTATGACTCTTGGAAAGAAATGTAGGTATGAATCTTAGTGACCTTGCATTAGATAACAGTTTCCTAAATACGACACCAAACGCACAAATAACAAAAGAAAAAACAGATAAGCTGGACTCCATCCCAGTTAAGAACTTCTGTGCATCAAAGGACACTATCAAGAAAGTGAAAAGACAACCCAAAAAATGAGAGAAAATATTTGAGGGGCGCCTGGGTGGCTCAGTTGGTTAAGCGGCTGCCTTCGGCTCAGGTCATGATCCTGGAGTCCCGGGATCGAGTCCCACATCAGGCTCCCTGCTCAGCAGGGAGTCTGCTTCTCCCTCTGACCCTCCCCCCTCTCATGTGCTCTCTCTCTCTCTCTCTCTCATTCTCTTTCAAATAAATAAGGTCTTAAAAAAAATTTTGAAAAATCACATATCTGATAACTAATATCCAGATTATATAAAGAACTCTTTCAAGTCAAATAAAGAGTCATTAAAGAGTCAAATAACTCAATTAAAAAATGGGCAAAGGATTTGAACATTTGAACATTTCTTCAAAGAAGATATAAAATGGCTAATAAGCACATGAGAAGATGCTTAATATAATTTATCGTTGGAGAAATGCAAATCAAACCACAATAAAATGCCACTCCACACCCACGAGAATGGCCATAATCACTTTAAAACAAATGGAAATAAGTGTTGTTGAGGATGTAGACAAAGAGAAACTCTTGTACACTGTTGTGTAAAATAGTGCCGCCGTTATGGAAAACAGTTTGGCAGGTCCTCAAAATAAACATAGTTACTATATGACCCAGCAATTCCACTCCCAAATACACACACACACCTTAAGAGAAATAAAAACATATATCCACATAAAAACTTGTTCACAAATTACTTGGCCATAAAAAGGAATGAATTCACAATATACACAAAATATCAAATCATTATGTTGTATGCCTGAAACTAATATAATGTCATATGTCAATTACAGCACGGAATTAAGTACTGACAAATGCTGTAACATGGATGAACCTTGAAAAAAACATGCTAAGTGAAAGAAGTCAATCACAGAAGACCACATATTGTATGATTTCAGTGATAGGAATTGTCCAGAAGAGGCAAATCCACAGAAAAAGAAAACAGATTAGTAGTTGCCAGGGGGTAGGAGAGAAGAAAATTGGGAGGTACAGCATTTCTTTTTGGAGTGACATAAATGTTCTGGAATTACACAGTGGTGATACTTGCACAACACTGAATATGCTAAAAATCCAAACATACACTTTAAAATGGTTAACGTGGTGAATTTTATGTTATTTGAATTTTATCTCAATTTTTTAAAAATGGGTAAAAAAAAAAAACTGGATAAAGGAGTGATGGTGCAGTTTGCAGACCGACCCTGAGAAGAACTGTGGCCCTTCCCTTGGATCCCAATAAACACCCAGTCACAGGAGAGAGGGTTCACTTCAACCCCTGTCAAAGCTTTAAGTGGACACAAGTCAAGCAGGATTAGAAGACAGTGGCCACAAGATGCAAAAGGCAGTAGGAGCTCATGTGTTTACTAAGAGGGGCAGACATGAATTTGATGGCCAATAGTGGCTGTGAGGAGGAACACCCATACCATCAGCCCCACATGTAGGCGGAGGAAGGCAGGGTTTCTCAATTAGCACCTGCCATACTTGGGCTTCTATACAGGATGAAAATAGGATTTTCACATTGCCAGATGCAACCCATTAGTGAGTTGTAAAATCAATTTACTAGGGCATTTTTTAAGTGAACTAGACAAGAGATTAAAGATGACTAGGATAAAATATATACCACATCACAGCTACTAAGGTGTTATTTACTGATTTCAGTTGTAAACATATATGTGTTTGTGCTAACTCAAGATGTAAAATACATTTTTGTGATTTCTGGTCCAAAACAAAAAAAAATCTGAAAAAAACAAGTCTACAATAGACAGTAAAAGTCTCTGCTGCGGACCATTAACATTAAATAGGATGAAAAGTATAGCAAAGGAAATATAGTCAGTAATATTATAACACACCATGGTAAGCATTTCATAATGTGTATGATTGTTGAATCACTATGTTGTACACTTGAAACCAATTTAATTATGTCAACTATACTTCAAATAATTAGAAAAGACAAAAAAAATCCATAGGTATAAAACTATTAACTTCTTCAGTAAGCAGGATTAAAAAATTATGTATTTATTAGCCCACAAGAAGTATATCTAAAGATTTATTACATGAAATATCTATAAAATAAGTTACTAAAATTAAAAATATTCATGTGACTATTATTTTCCTATTAACTTTCTTATTTTTGGAGTTAAATATGTAAGTACAAAACAAAGAGTCTAGAAACCAATCAGCTTCTATGCTTTGGTTTTCATCATCACCGAATCCCCAAATTTTGCTTTACAACTGGAAAAAATACTCATATTTTCACTGTCCCTTTTTGGGACAGTTTAGTATATGTGTTGCCAAAGTGAGCACTCTTTTTGGGAGAGTCTAATCACTCCAACTTACTACATTCATTTGTTAAACATTTATCGTAATCCTACATCTGAAGGTGAGACTGTGGGTTTTTCTTCCTCGGTGTACGTGAAATGAATTTTGGCAATTCACAGAAGAACTGATGATCCCCATGTTTCCCAAACACAAGTGTTCTGCCTAGGAATAGTAGGGATTAAATATCAAGAAAGCCTCTCTCAAAAGTTCACAAATAGTGTTTTTGTAGCTTCTTACATTCACATCTAATATTAATGCCTAATGTTGCTTCACACATTGGAGATAGTATTTATACGATAGAGGTTTGGAAACAACCTCAATTCAATTTTATTTCAAAATTTAATTTTTATTTCATAAAGAAAGAAGAGGCATTTTATGACACGGTATCTCAAATCATTTAATTTCTTAAAAGTAAAAATACATTCCTTAATAAATAAGCGAGCTCTGTAACACTTTCTTTTTTTCTTTTTTTTTTTTTTAAGATTTTATTTATTTATTTGAGACAGAGAGAATGAGAGAGAGAGAGCACATGAGAGGGGGGAGCGTCAGAGGCAGAAGCAGACTCCCCGCTGAGCAGGGAGCCCGATGCGGGACTCGATCCCGGGACTCCAGGATCATGACCTGAGCCGAAGGCAGTCGCTTAACCAACTGAGCCACCCAGGCGCCCCTGTAACACTTTCAACACAAAAGGCGGCATGTGGAGTGCCAGTGACATTGTGGTGTTTGGTTTGTAAAAATGCATCAACCTGTAACATAACGCTTTCAAAGACAGTGGATATGTACTAAACTATATATACACACAATGGTTCAATAAAAAGTTTTTAAAGAATTGATATGTTTATAAACAAATCCCTTGTATGGGTGTTTTGAGTTTTTGAAGAGCATATTGTTGCTGTTATTTTGTTTTGTTTTAAGAATTTATTTTTAAGGAATCTGTACACCCAAAGTGGGTCTTGAACTTATGACCCCAAGATCAAGAGGTGCATGCTCCTCCAACCAAACCAGCTAGGTGCCCCTTGTTTTGTTTTTTAGATGTGTTTATTTTCTAACTCTAAATTTTTATCTTCAGATATAAAGAAAATTTCTCTGGATCCATGGTTTTACTCAGCAAATCACCTCCACAAATACCAGAGCAGTTCTGACACACTTCATGTAGGTTACACAACAGATGGGCACTGATAAAACTTTCCTCAGTGGTGGAGACGTTCCAAATCCTCACTGTCCACACGAAAGCCACTAGCGATATGTGGCTACTGAACACTTAACATGTAGATAAGTAATTAAAATACTCAATTTTTAAGTTTAAATTAATTTAAATAACCACAAGTGTCTACTGGCTACCCTACTAGACAGTGCAGTTCTAAATAACACCTGGCATTTTCTGCTCTGCAGACATCAAGCTATGCTTCATTTTTGTTAGTTATAGAACATTCTGAAGAAACTCACTCACAGTGACGACTGTAATCACAAGAAGTAAGGATCTCTGGATATTTCTCCCTCACGTTTGAAAACCATCCTTCTGTTTCAGTAGTTATCAGAAGACTGCAATGAGTAAGTCTATAAATTTAACACTAAAGTAATTAAAATAATCAAGAGAAAACACCAAAAAAAGAACAGCTCCCACTAATTATAGGCAAACAGGCTGAGTATGTACCCAGAAAACAGGAGACCTCTTTCACAGGGGGAATTAACTGATACTTAAGGCCTGATAAATATGTTACATAAGGTTGTAAATTACTAGGTCTAATAAGACTTTTCAGTAGTAAAATTTTCAGAATGGTAAAATTTTTCTGAGGGAGTTAAACATTTGTCTAAATCAGTATTCACCAAACTATGTTTTCAGGAATAATTGGATAGCATAAAAAGTTAAGTATGCTACCAAAGGAGTGTTCATGGTTAAACTGGGAAATGCTGGGTTGAACAGAGACAAAATAGCTTTTCTTAGGAAAATTTCTATATAACCTTTACTGAGCTAATGTTCATTCTGAATCTCCAAGAGGAAGATTACAGAAGATTTATGAGCCTTAATCTATTGGACAAATCATCATGAAAAATAAAGCTGTAATCAGTATTTCTCAATTTTGCCTGGTTGTAAGAATTACCTGGGGTGCTGGGGCACCTGGGTGGCTCAGTCATTATGCGTCTGCCTTCGGCTCAGGTCATGATCCCAGGGTCCTGGGATCGAGCCCCGCATCGGGCTCCCTGTTCAGCAGGAAGCCTGCTTCTCCCTCTCCCACTCCCCTTGCTTGTGTTCCTGCTCTCGCTATCTCTCTCTGTCAAATAAATAAATAAAATCTTAAAAAAAAAAAAATTACCTGGAGTGCTTGTCAAACACATTAATATCCAGGCCTGGAGATTCTGATTAAAAGATCTGGTGCAAGGAATCTTACTCCAGTTGAATTGTATGGTCCAGCAAGTTTAGGAAATACTGGTCTAGTTCATTCAGTGTATCCAAGGATAATGTGAAACAATATATACACATAAAAACTTACACTATCACACATAAAAGAAAGAAAACAACTGTCTGCAAAAATGTAGAAAAACTGTAACACAGACTACTGATGGGAATGTAAAATGATATGCCACTTTGGAAAACAGTAGGGCAGTTCCTCAAAAACTTAAAAATAGAACTACCATATGATCCAACAATTACATATCTAGATATATTTACAAAAGAATTTAAAGCAAGGTCTTGAACAGATACTTGTATACCCATGTTCTTTTTTTTTTTAAATATTTTATTTATTTATTTGACAGAGAGAGAGAGACAGCGAGAGAGGGAACACAAGCAGGGGGAGTGGGAGAGGGAGAAGCAGACTTCCCGCAGAGCAGGGAGCCTGATGTGGGGCTCGATCCCAGGACCCTGGGATCATGACCTGAGCCGAAGGCAGACACTTAACAACTGAGCCACCCAGGCACCCCTGTAAACCCATATTCTTGACTGCATTATCCACAAGAGCCAAAAAGTAGAAGCAATCCAAGTGTCCATCTACAGATGAATGGACAACAAAATGTTGTATATATACCATAGAATATTACTCAGTCTTAATAAGGAAGGAAATTGTAACACCTGCTACAACAGGGATCAACCCTGAAGACATGATGTGAAGTGAAATGAGCCAGTCACATAGGAACAAATTCTATATAATTCCATCTATATGAAGTATCTTCAGTACTCAAATTCATAGAGACAGAAAGGGGAGTGAAAGTTATTGTTAATGAGTACAAAGTTTCAGATTTGCAAGATGAAAAGAACTGTGGAAATGGATGGTGGTGATGGGCACACAACAATGCAACTATAGTTAATGTCACTAAACTATAGGCTTCAAAATGGTTAAGAAGATAAATTTGATTTTATGTATTTGACCACAATTTAAAAAGGAAAAAAAAAAGATATTATCAGAATTGTCTGGTTACCAAGGTTATCTCTAGAGGCAGCCTAGAGCCTTTTGATGGCCAAGACACTGTCCTTGCTACCACATCCTATTATAAAGATGGATAACCAGGTAAGGGTTTGAATATAAAGTCATAGGTCCAGCATATCCTGGGTCTAAACAAATTGCATTTTCTCCAGTTCTGCTTATTTGGAAGTGATAATAACCCAAGGAAAAACTTCAGATCACCCAAATTAGCTAACTGTAAAGAAAGTGTTTACTAACACAGAAAGAATACACATAACCTACTTGAGAAATTAACTTCTCCTGAAGTACTTCCATGACATTCATTACACTTCTAGTCTCAAAATCCACAACTACCACTTTTAAATTATATCATGAAAATAAAAGGGTTGGCTTTTATCTTAAATTTAATCTCTCCACACATTTATTTTAAAGAATTTATCTATTTATTTGAGAGAGAGAGCACGAGTATGTTGGGGGGGTGCACAAAGGGAGAGGGAGAAGCAGACACCCCCAAAGCTGGGAGCCCGACAACTCAAAGCTCCATCCCAGGACCCCAGAATCATGACCCGGGCAAAGGCAGTCACTAAACCAACTGAGCCACCCAGGCACCCGTCTCCACACATTTTTTAATTTACTCAAGCAACAATACATAACTTCCCACTCTTATTACTAAGGCTAATTTATATATACATATTTTTTTTAAAGATTTTATTTATTTATTTGAGACAGAGAGAATGAGAGAGAGAGAGAGCACATGAGAGGGGGGAGGGTCAGAGGGAGAAGCGGGCTCCCCGCCGAGCAGGGAGCCCGATGCGGGACTCAATCCAGGGACTCCAGGATCATGACCTGAGCTGAAGGCAGTCGCTTAACCAACTGAGCCACCCAGGCGCCCCAATTTATATTTTCTTAAAGCTACACTAACAAACCTGAAAATGAAGTGACTATGTTATATATTCTAAAACTTTTAATATCTGATCATGAAGACAAGAATTACCACTTTGTACTTTGTATTTTAAATTCTGAAAGAAATCTTATCACCGTAGTCTGCTTCTCCCTCTGACCCTCCCCCCTCTCATGCTCTATCTCATTCTCTCTCTCAAATAAATAAATAAAATCTTAAAAAAAAAAAAAAAAGCCACAGAAATCTTATCACCGTAGGATTAAGTCAGGATTTTATTTGCTTTTAACCCAAATGTAATTCATGAGAAATAAAAATGTGATTGATAGATTATCTAATATTACCTCAGACAGCTAAAAACCTAATTTAGAAATTTTTCAAAAAGTCAAAATAGATTTTGAGGGAGATTTATGATCAGCCATCCGATAATTCTGCATTTTTTCCATCAATAACATACTGTCCCAAACACCAAATATCACCCATATATGTTGCAATACTATTTTAAAGTGGGGGGAGGAGTAATCCTCACTTTACCTTCTGGCTGAAAAAAGTTAAACATTCTTTTTTTTATTTTTATTTTTATTCCAGTATAGTTAACATACAAGTTAAACATCTCTGCAGTAAGTTATGGGAGTTTTCAACAGCATTCTTTTTTTTTTTTAAGTTTTTTTAAGATTTTATTTATTTGAGAGCGAGAGAGAGCATGAGAAGGGGGGCAAGGGGGCATGTTACATTGTAAACTAATAAGAAAAAAGAAGAAAATAATTCCATCACCCAGAAAAACAACCACCATTAATACACATAAAAAGTATATACATAACCTTATTTTTCAAGATCTGGGATATATTTTGTAATTTACTTTTATCAATTGGATTATTTGCCCATGTCACTAAATATCATTAAAAATGAACAATAACATAATAAAATAATTTTTTTAAAATGAGCAATAATAAAAGATATCTGCCTCATACTGACTACTTACCATGGTCAAGCACTAGACTTAGCACTTGCCATAAGCTCTTTCATCCTCACAAAAAAACCTGTGAGAAAAGTAAAATCATGCTCATTATACTGATGAACAAACTGAGTACTAATATTTAATGATGTTTAGGGTCACAGGGCAAATAATCAGAATAGTGTCTCTTTTTTTTTAAGATTTATTTATTTATTTGAGAGAGCACAATTGGGGGGAGGGGACAGAAGGAGAGGGAAAAACAGACTCCCCATGGAGCAGGGAGCCCGATGCAAGACTCGATCCCAGCCAGGACCCTGAGATCATGACCTGAGCCGTAGAAGGCAGATGCTTAACCGACTGAGCCACCCAGGTGCCCCAGTACTTTTTTTTTAAATTACAAAGTCAAATTTACAGAAATCTCTTCAGACAGAACCTACAGATGTAGGAACCCTCTCCTCAAATCAACAAGTACATGACTACCAAAAAAAAAAATGACTTTGGAGGTGCAAGAACTAAATTAAAATAAGTGTGCAAACATATTTAAGGTGAAGCTGAGAATCTTGACTTTCATGCAACTAAAATGTAAAGTCTCGTGTGTGACTGCTTTAATGGAGTACAGAAGGGAATTCAAACAACCAACAGCAGAATCAAGAGCTTTTAGAGAAAAAGTTCACAAAATCCCTTTCATAATTACAGGGTTGGGGCTTTCTCATCTGTGACCACCTTTCTGAATGTCCTGGTGTACTTTCCTGAGAGAGGCAGAAATCCCTTCGTGAATGGAACAATGCCCTCACTGCCGTGTGTTGTAAGGGTATCTCTGCCTGTTGTTGGTTTAAGGCCATGGGCAATGATGCACACCTGTGAATCAGGTGAACCTCGGTCCTCCAATCTGGTCTTATTATGCAGAAGCAAAGTAACCCTTAATCTCTGTTTTGTGCCTCTCCCCTTGGCCTTTCACAAGGATGTTCGTATTACAGACATATGAGGAGGAACTTTTCCCCCAAGACTTTGGAAGAGCTCACGAGGAGCCCACAGGAAGATCTAAAGAGCAATCATTGTAAGTAAAATTCATTCTACGGTGGTCCTTTCTTAGATCTCATTCATGGACACTAACTTATTCGTAAGTACAAAAATACCTTTGTTTCAAGGTCACTTCACCTAAAGGGCCAAGAAATGGGTTGTGAAATACTGCAGAATTTGTGATTACAGGGACTCCAAATTATCCCATTTCACTCTCACCAGAATCCTGTGAGAAAAGTACCCCCAGTCCACTACACTGATGATCAAATGGAGGCTCATTTAAAAACAATAAATTGATTATTACTTGCTACTAATGATCTTTATTTAAGAAATGGCCAAGTCACTCCTTTTCTGATACCACAGGAACTTGAAATCTGCAAGAAATTGGAAGGCATTCTGGGGGCTCCACAGAAGTGCTGATACAAGGACAAGGAATGGCTTCTCTTTTTCCCTAAATTAACAACACTGACATTTTACAGTCTGATTCATATAGAAAATGCACTCCCCTAAAGCCGCCTTTTTTTTTTTAGATTTTATTCATTTATATGAGAGAGAGAGAGAGAGAGCACAGCAGGGGGAGGGGCAGAAGGAGAGGGAGAAGTGGGCTTCCCGCTGAGCAGGGAGCCCAACTCGTGACTCCATCCCAGGATCCTGGGATCATGACCTGAGCTGAAGGCAGATGCTTAACCAACTCAGGCACCAAGGTGTCCCTGCTAAAGCCTTCTTGTCTGAAAAAGTAAAGGAGATAGCCAGCAGTCTGACATTCAAAACAATGCATTGTGTGAGGTAAAAATGATAATACAGTCATTTATGAAACAATACCTAACACTTAGCGGCATTTTACTTTTGCTGGGTACGGCCTCAGCATGTTGCACACGTGACCTCCTTTAGTGTCCCCAACAATCACATATGTTACATTTTATTGTCAGCCCCGTTTTGCAGATGAGCAAATTAAGGCATATTTGGCCAATAACTTGCACAGCTGCTTAAAATCAGGACCAGGATTTGAACACCTGTTCAAGAGAGCCTGTAGAGGGCCCGCAGTTCGGTGCCTACGCTATCATGTCAAATAGACTAAAGGCTTCCTTTTTATTTTTCACTTCACAGCGAGTTAAAGTTGAGTGTCCAGCCACTCTCACTCATCTTCAATCCATGGAATAAGATGTGAGAGTCCCTCGGGGTTGCCTGGGTGGCTCAGTCAGCTAAGCGTCCAACTCTTGATTTGGGCTCAGGTCATGATCTCAGGGTTTTGAGATCGAGCCCCGCGTTGTGCTCCAAGCTCAGTGTAGTCTACTTGAGATCCTCTCTCCTCTCCCTCTGCCCCTTCCGCTCACACGCACTCTCTCTCCCTCTCTCAAAATAAATAAATAAAATCTTTAAAAAAAAAAAAAAACAAGAAAAAAGATGCGAGAGTCGCTGGAGCAGCTGTGAAGCCTTCGTGAGTTCGTGCACTCTGTTAATACACATAAAGCACTCATTACAGCGCATAATAAACACACTAAAAATGTTGCCTGATACTATTATTGGTCTTTTCTTCTCACTACCTTCTCTTTAATGACTTGATGTTCGTATAACCATTCATTCAGTCAACAAGCATAAAACGCCTACAATGTGACAGCCTCTCTGAAAGCACTGAGGATCACAGGTTATACGTACTCTCATGGCTCTCCCAAGTGAGTGGAGGAATCCCATCTACACACCCCCATGTACTGTATCAATGGGTCAGTGCTATAGTATGTAAGTGCTCTGGGGCACAGTGGGGTGTAGAGTCATTCCGAGAGGTACCTTTTCATCAAGCAAGGAAGGGGTGACCTAACAATCCATTAGAGCTAGAGCAAAGGGGACGAAACTAATGGGCCTTTAAGGAAAATTCACTAAAAGACTAGTGACAAGATTTAGTGAGAAGAGGTAAACAGAGTAAAAGTAGTCACATAAAAAACGAGAAAAGGAAAGACAATATTATGATAAAGAAAAGTACTGATGTGGAACTGGAAACCAGTTGGAGGTTAAGTTAAAAACATTTTTTTCTTTGAACTGGGTATTCAACGAGGCCAGGCATCTACAGCTTCCAAATGAATACATGCACTGGCCCACTGGCAAAGCACAACCATCAAGGAAAACACCAGTTCTACTCCCTCAAAGCTTCTGTGAGATGAGCAGGGCAAGAAAGGAATGGATAGCTGATCACTGGAGATAAACTGAGGTAGGAATCAAATGGCTTGGGAAGGAAAGTTAGCTTTCCCATCTCCGCACCTGGCGACTGTCCCCCTAACTTCAGGCTACCCATCGCATGTTCTAGGATTCTTGCCCACCGACTTCCCATCCAAGGTGCTCCACATACCCAGTGTCAGACTTGAAGCTCCACTGTGTTTAAAATATTCTTATTTAAATGAAAACCTTGCGGGTTTTGTGTATTCCTTATAGTTGTTTTGTTTTTCACTCTCTTACTTCTTACATTAACATTTTAGTTCACCTACACATGTTTTGGCATAAGTAGTTTGCTGAACTTCCTCTTATTAATTAGTTCTACTTTTATCAAGGAATGAGATTATATAAATGCCGAGCTCTTTTTAATACTTTTGCGTTTGATCCTCAAACTCGACATGCTCCATCTGCTGGTGAGGGGGTACGTGAGGGAGCACAGTGATCTAACACGGTGTGGTTCACGTCCTCTGCTTTTGCACCTCCTAAAAGAATCTTGTACTCTTCTGACATTTTTAGGTTGACATCTTAAATTTTTATCATAAATTTAATGGAGGGAGAGGATATCAGTTCTAGCACAGTATTTATGTATTTCATTTTATTTTTCCAGCTTTAGTGAAGTATCACTGACAAATAAAAATGATCTATTCAGGGTATATAACATGATGATCTAATACACATATACACTGTGAAATGACTGCCTGAAGCAGGCTAATGGACACTCCATTCACCTCACATAGTTTCTTGTGTTGTGTGTGTGTGTGTTGAGAACATTTAAGATCTACAACCTTAGCAAATTTCAAGTATACAATTCACTACTATAAACTAAAGTTACAATGTTGTGCATGAGAACCCTAGAGCCTAGTCATCTTATAAATAAAAGTTTGTACCCTCTGACCAACATGTTTCCTCCCTTACCCCCTGGAGACCACCATTCTACTCCCTAGTTCAACTTTTTTAGATTTCACATATAAATGATATCATACAGTATTTGTCTCTGTCTGGCTTATTTCACTTCACAGGACATCCTCCAGATTGATCCATGTTATCTCAAAAGGCAGGATTTCCTTTTTTTTTATGGCTGAATAATATTTCACTACATACATGTATGTACATACATATGGGTATACATATACACAGTATATATGTACCTTAAATATATTACTTTTGCAACCCTGGGAGCTGTAGATTTCACTCATTTACTTAATGAAATGTCCACCAAACAATCTAATTGCTAAGCCTGTCCTCATTGTCAAATCAATAAATGAAATCAAACTTTCCTTCAGAAAAGCCTGACCACATTTTTCAATTCAAATAAATGCGCTAATCTTCTCTGTAAACTTCCCCACCCCTTACACATACACACAGACACACACACACACACACCAATCCAGTCCAATTCTAAAAGAAATAAATAAGGCATGGAACACTGCCATGTATTTGTCACCAAGATAAAATAAGATTCTGCCCTATCTATGATTCTGACCAAAACTCTCTTCGCTTTATCATTTATAACTTCTTATTCAGGAGCTAAGAATTCTTAAATCCCTTTATTGGAAGAACCAGAAGATTTTGCTCCCTGGGGCAATCAACTATTGAAAAAAGATTCATGCTAGGTAAGAAGCATGACTTTGTCACCTGGGATAAAAGCAATTTGTGAATGGTAAGTTAAGAAAGGAGAATCAGCCAGCCACAAGAGCTCTCAGGAAACCAATTCTAGGAAAGTGAATATGTACACTGAGCATCTAAATACCATTAAAACCATTTTTGCATGTAAAATCCCTGGAAAGTTCTATGAAACCCCAGGTACACATATATTCCAGTTTAAAAACTAATCTAAGAAACAGCTCCAGAGCTGAACTCAAACTGGAAAGCCAAGGAACATAAATTGTGAAAACTGTCCATCATAACATCTAAGCACACAAGCAGAATCAAGATACAGGACGTGGTGAAAGCTATAAATATATAAGTTCAACATAAGGGTGCAGAGTGTAGACTCTGTAAGCATAAAACACAGGGTCTGGATCCAGCTCTATGCTTATGAGCTATGGGACTTTGAATAAATTCCTTTATCCCCCCCTTTGTTTTTGAGCCTTATTGAGATATAATTGACAAATAACATTGTATAAGTATAAAGTATACAACATAATTACTTAATATGTGTATATATTGTGAAATGATTACCACAATAAAGTTGGTTAACACATCCATCACTTCACAGAGCTACAGTGTTTTCAGTGGTGAGAACCTTTAAGATCCATTCTTTTAGCAACTTTCAAATACACAATACAGTGCTGTTAACTATAGTCACCATGATGTACATTACATTTTGTATTCTGTAACTCTACTGAATTCACTTATTCTAACAGTTATTTAGTAGAGTCTTTCAGATTTTACATATAGAAGATCATGTCATCTACAAATTTATTTCTTCCTTTCTGATTCAGATGCATTTTGTTTCTTTCCTTGCCTGATTGCTCTGGCTGGGACTTGCAGTACTACGTTGAACAGGAATTGTGAGAATGGTCACCCTTGTCCTGTTGCTTGTTTTACAGAAAAAGCTTTTCAACACTTCACCATTTCACCCTTGAGTAAGATGATCGACATACACATATCAAAAATTTGATATATCGCATTAACAGAATGAAAGATAAAAACCATACAATCATCTCAGTAGATGCAGAAAAAGCATTTCACAAAATTCAACACTCATGATAAAAACTCTCAACACATTAGGTCAGGAAGGAACACACCTCAGAGGCGCCTGGGTGGCTCAGTTGTTAGGCATCTGCCTTCGGCTCAGGTCATGATCCCAGGGTCCTGGGATTGAGCCCACACATCGGGCTCCCTGCTCAGCAGGTAGCCTGCTTCTCCCTCTCCCACTCCCCCTGCTTGTGTTCCCTCTCTCACTGTCTCTTTCTCTGTCAAATAAATAAATAAAATCTTAAAAAAAAAAAAAGGAAGGAAGGAACACACCTCAACATAATAAAGGTCACATATGTCCTTTACTGAAGGCTCAGCTTCCTCATCTATAAAACATGACTGTGGGGCGCCTGGGTGGCTCAGTCAGTTGAGCATCCGACTCTTGGTTTCAGCTCAGGTCATGATCTCAGAGTTGTGAGATGGAGCCCCGAGTCGGGCTTCACGCTCAGCACAGAATCCACTGGAAATTCTCTCTCTCCCTCTCCCTCTGGCCCTCCCCTCACTCGCTTGCACTCTCTCTCTCTAAATAAAATCTAAAAAAAAAAAAAAAAAAAAATACAAGTGATGGTAAAAATTTCATCTTGATGATGATGGTGTGACATAACAATTTTATTTTACTATTTCATTGAAATGTTGTGAGGACTGGATGACATAACATGAGGCACTTAACACCAAACCTAGCATATAGTAAACACTCAGTAAATACTAACAGCCAGCAGTTCAGGCTATGAGTAAAAAAAAACTTGTTAACAGTCAACTCCGACAAAACGGAAACAAATTATTTTCAATTACAAGTCTGTCCTATGTCTCTAAAATTGCCTTCCATGAATCTAACCCCAATCAGAACACAGTTTAGGAAGAGCATAAAAATTTTCCCTTCTTACTAGTCAGTCACCTAAGGGATAAATAGCAATAAGAAAATTCTGCTATTTTGAAGCCACTCACAAATCTTTATCTGAATTTCAAATTGTTTAAGGTGCCCAGAGTCTAACAGCATATGACAAAGTTAACAACAAAGAAAATGAACTCGGGGCGCCTGGGTGGCTCAGTCGTCAAGCGTCTGCTTTCGGCTCAGGTCATGATCCCAGGGTCCTGGGATTGAGCCCTACATCGGGCTCCTTGCTCGGCGGGGAGCCTGCTTCTCCCTCTCCCACTCCCCCTGCTGTGTTCCTTCTCTGGCTTTGTCTCTCTCTGTCAAATAAATAAATAAAATTCTAAAAAAAAAAAAAAGAAAAGAAAATGAACTCAAGAGAGCTGAGTTAGAAAACCCCTACAGGTGTTAAGACATAGTCTTTTGCAAACCAAGAGATTAGGAATTTAATTTGTGCAAGTACAGAGGGGACTTCTAGTCATTTGTCTGGGAGAGCTTAGTGCAGATAAGAACTTAATTTGCGGGCGCCTGGGTGGCTCAGTCATTAGGTGTCTGCCTTCGGCTCGGGTCATGATCCCAGAATCCTGGGATCGAGTCCCACATCGGGCTCCCTGCTCAGCGGGAAGCCTGCTTCTCCCTCTCCCTCTCCCCCTGCTTGTGTTCTCTCTCTCGCTGTCTCTCTCCCTCTGTTGAAAAATAAATAAAATCTAGGGGCGCCTGGGTGGCTCAGTCGTTAAGCATCTGCCTTCGGCTCAGGTCATGATCCCAGGGTCCTGGGATCGAGCCCCACATCGGGCTCCCTGCTCCGCGGGAAGCCTGCTTCTCCCTCTCCCACTCCCACTGCTTGTGTTCCCTCTCTCGCTGTATCTCTCTCTGTCAAATAAATAAAATCTTTAAAAATAAATAAATAAATAAATAAATAAATAAATAAATAAATAAATAAAATCTTAAAAAAAAAAAAAGAACTTAATTTGCCTGAATGACCTAGACTTAATTTCCCAAACATTCTCACTTCTGAAAGGTGCCTGGAGCTTTGCCTTTGAGTGGATGTCCAAAAAAAAAAAGAGAATGTTTCTAGAAATGAAGGAATTACCTTAATAACTCATAAAAAGTAAGGCATTGCTAGACATCTGTTAAGAATGAATAACACGAATATATAATCAACGAATTGCCCCACAGCTCATTTATTCAAGATCTCAAGCAATTAATTCCATTCCATTTCAAACTTTGCTACAACTGGTTTCCTTCTTAATTTTTACCTCCCCATTTACTAAGGTAAATCAAAAGACTCAATTTTATCAGTTGCCTCCAAAAACAAAGAACAAATAATGAAAAGGTGAAGAAGATATGGCATAGTTTCCCAATGCTATTGTGGAAGTACTGCCAAAATCATTGCTTATTTTACTACTGAACAAACTATGAAACAGTATATCACTACATGGAGCAAACAGCAGGTAAGGAAAGAATCAAGACATCACAATGCTACATCCATAGGATAATGTGTTACCACATTTGTCCCAAAGTCAACTCTGGAACGAATTCTATCTAATAAGGTGGGACAATTTACTATATAAATGAACAAAATCCTCCAAAGAATATCAAAAATAAAAAAGACATATTGTCCAATATATTGTGATCTGGGAAAGAAAATGTACTAACCTTAGTAAATGGAACTTTCACATCAGAGATATTACCTAACAGGTGCTGTTTTTCTAAACCCATTCAAGCTGGCTCCCTGAGTTTGCAACAGGATCTCTGCCTATTTCTAAATTTTCGATGGTAACTAATGTATGATTTACACTGGTACCATATGGGGACAACTTCTACGAACCTTTGTAAGTTGAGGTATCTAATGACACTGCATTATTAAAAGGGATTTCCTATTATTGCAGTAACACAGTGATTTAGCAATGGCATCCTAGCTGATTTTATCACACCATTATTAGAGCAAATTCTCTATTTTAAGTTATATAGTTTTCAAGAAGCAATATCAAATCCTATAAATAAAAATTGTATTTAAGTGTTAAATGTACTACTATCATATCATTTCATTTGGAAACTAGATTTAATTTTAAGGTAATCTGTAACGTTTTGCCTTTCTCTAAGAAATTGGGTGGATGATTGAATAAGTGAATTACAGCATGCACCCAACTTTTTTGGTCCCCTTAATTTCCTTAAAGTTGAGTAACAAAATGCAGTATGAAGAAAGAATACTTGTAAAATCAATACCATAACTGATTGCTTCAAAACCGAAAAACTGACTACTGGCTACAAAAGCCAGAGGAAAATGCCAGGCTTATCACAAGGTAAAAATACTAAAAATATTTGATATTTGCAAACAAACCTAACCCCTGTAGTTCCTCTCACAAATATCCGAGAGACAGACAGACAAACACATACAGACAGAAAGAGACAGACTCACAGGCCACATACGTGAAGCGGTCTCACCTGTCTTTTAAGATTGATTCTCCCAAAACAAGGATGATTGTCTTTCCAGTATTTCTTTTTCAACCTTTATAGTCCAGAAATACCCACATACAGAGAGCTAGAAGGACACTCATCACACATCATAAATCACGGTCAGCTTCATGCTTAGTCAATTCCTCATTCAACACTCTTTCCCAGTTAAGGCAGCCATGTAATCATCTGGGGAATTAACTGCCATGTAATCATCACTTGGATTGTTTTTGTTTTTGTTTTAAGATTTTATTTATTTATTTGACAGAGAGAGACACAGTGAGAGAGGGAACACAAGCAGGCAGTGGGAGAGGGAGAAGCAGGCCCCCCGCCGAGCAGGGAGCCCGATGTGGGGCTTGATCCCAGGACTCTGGGATCATGACCTGAGCCGAAGGCAGACGCTTAACGACTGAGCCACCCAGGCGCCCATCACTTGGATTGTTGAGCACTATTCTCTCACATGAAACTTTTTAAGAGAACGGTTTTCCTTATTTTCCTCCCACTTTTTCCAGACAGAAAAGTTGAGGGGGAAAAAATACAACGGTCACTACTATACCCTTTCCCCAGATTCAACATGTGTTAGCAATTTGCCATGTCGGCTCCATCTCGCCCCCGCCACACACACACACCTGTATGTTCTTTTGCTCATCCATCTGAAAACGGCAGAGGTCACAACCATCCTAAGAGCCTCCAGCATGTGATTCCTAAGAATAATGTTTCTGATACGATCACCTACTATTATCTCACCCAAGAACATTAATAATGATTACATAATATTATCTACTATACAATCTGTGTTCAAATGTCTCCCAATTGTTGAAAGAATGTTTGTTACAACTTCCCCCTTCAACCTGGATCCAATCTAAGTTGATACATCACAAGTGTTAATTATGTTTCTTCAATTTCCTTTAGTCTAGAAAATTCTCTCACAGTCTCTTTTTTGCGATGACTTTCTGAAACATTGCAAAAAACTGTTGTCTTAGTGTCATGCATTTTGAACTTATGTGACTTTTTTCCTTTTTTACCTTGTTTCTCTATCCCCTGTGTTTCCTAAAACCTTGAAGTTCAGTATAGGATTGATTAGATTCAGGTGAAACCTTTTTAAGATTTTATTTATTTATTTGTCAGAGAGAGAAAGCACAAGCAGGGGGAGTGGCAGGCAGAGGGAGAAGCAGGCTCCCTGCTGAGCAAGGAGCCCAATGCGGGACTCGATCCCAGGACCCTGGGATCATGACCCGAGCCGAAGGCAGATGCCTAACCAACTGAGCCACCCAGGCGTCCCTCAGGTGAAACATTTTTGCAAGAGTATCTCAAAGTGTTGATTTTCTATCATTCATCTATACTTATGTAAAGGCATTCTTCTGTAAGGTAGAGCTTTCCTTTTTGTTTTTCTCCCCCTACCAACTACCCTTTTTGTACCACAACAGACCAAGACATTTTTACTTATTCAAAATATTACAATTAGAATTATTATTCTTTCTTGATATTTAAATTATCCCAAACTTAAAAAAATACATAAAAATTTTAAAAATTAAAATAAAAAATAAATTGTCCCAAACTTGACAATTAGGAGCTTTTAACTTTAAGCTGCTGTTTTTTAAAACCTGGGTTTTAATACAATGTGACTTAAAAAGTCATCTCCTTTGGGGCGCCTGGGTGGCTCAGTCAGTTGGTCATCCACCTCTTGATTTCAGCTCAGGTCATGATCTCAGGGTAGTGAGACTGACCCATCTGCTTGCGATTCTCTCTCCCTCTCCCTCTGCGTCTCCCCTCCACACGGGTGTGTGTGCACGTGCTCTCTCAAATACATAAACAAATCTCTAAAAAAAAAAGTCATCTACTTGTTTAAAGGTTATTTCCCAACTAAAGAATATCACCCTTTCATTCAAATTTATTTAAATTTAATTAACATATATTGTATTAGTTTCAGTGGTAGAGGTCAGTGATTCATCAGTTGTATATAATACCCAGTGCTCGTTACATCAAGTGCCCTCCTTAATGCCCATCACCCAGTTACCCCATCCCCCCACCCCTCCCCTCCAGCAACTCTCAGTTTATCTATGATTAAGAATCTCTTATGGTTTGTCTCCCTCTGATTTTGTCTTCTTTTATTTTACCCTCCCACATTCATTTAAATTAATTCAAAATCATTTGCTAAATATTTGCCATGTGCCAGATACTTTTTAGGTGTTGGGGATATATTAATAAACGTTTAACAGAGATCCTATGATTATGGGGCTGACATTATAGTTTATGAAGACAAACAATAGCCAGAGAAATAACTGTGTAATATATCAGATGGTGTTAAATGCTTAGAAGAAAAATAAAGTAGCATAGTGATGAAGAATGATAGAGAGTATAGATACTTCAGAGAGAGCCCCTCTGATAAGATGACATTGGGCAGAGACCCAAATAAATTTGAGGGAGTAGCCTCTCATCTGGAGGATGAGAAACCCAGGCAATGGGAACAGGAAAAAACCCTGCTTGGAGTGTTTCACAAACAGCCAAAAGATAGTGTGGTTGGGGTCCAGTGCGCTGGGGCTAGTTGTAGGAAATAAGATCAGTCAAGAATGGACCCTAATGTTTTCCTGTACTTGGTGTGCAAACAAGATTTGTTTTGCATTTTTATCATAAAGTAATTAATTTTCAAGCAGGTGACTGAGCATCGTTCTCATAGTGGGTCAAAGAGTGGCCCTCAAAAAGATACAAACACATTCTAACCTCAGGAACTTGTGCATGTGACCTTATCTGGAAAACGGGTATTTGCAGATGTAATTAAATTAAAGATCTCGAGAAGAGATGATCTGAGATTCCCTGGCTGGGCCCTAAAAAATCTAGTGATGGCTGTCCCAATAAGAGGCAGAAGACGAGAAGATGCAGAGTAGGCCACACGAAGACAGAGACAGAGACTGGACTTGCAACCACAAACCAAGGAACACCTCAAGCCACCATTAAACACTTGTGAAAGGCAGACCTAAACACATTTATAGAAAACCCAATAAATATTAAGAAATCAAACTGATCAATAGATTCAAAGCAATCCCAATCCAAATCCCAGTAGGCATTTTTATAGAAATAGACAAACTGATTCTATAATTTATATGGAAAAGCAAAGACCTAAAATAGCTAGAACAAATTTCACAAAGAACAAAGGTGGACAACTTATAGTACCTGATGTCAAGACTAACTATAAAGCTACAGTAATCAAGACAGCATAGTATTGACATAAAGATATACATCAATAAAACAGAATAGAGTATCAAGAAAGAGACTCTCGTATATTGTCAATGGGTTTTCTACAAAGGTGCTATGCATTGAATACTATGCCCCCGAAATTCATGTCTACCCGGAATGTGACCTTATTTGCAAACACAGTTTTTGTAGATGTCATTGGTTAAGATGAGGTCATACTACATTGGGTGGATCCTAAATTCAGTGAATGGTGTCCTTATAAGAAAACAACACATGGAGAGGACACGCAGGAAGAAAGCATGTGAAAGCAGAGGCAGAGCTTGGAGTCATATGACTACAAACCAAGAAACACAAGGAGCAGGGGGACCACCAGAAGCTCTGAAGACTCGAGGAATGATTCTCCACTACAACCTTTTTTTTTTTTTTTTTTAAAGATTTATTTGACAGAGAGAGAGAGAGAGCGAGAGCGAGAGCGAGAGCAAGAGCACAAGCAGGGGGAGTGGGAGAGGGAGAAGCAGCTTCCCTGAGCAGGGAGCCCAACGCAGGGCTTGATCCCAGGACCCTGAGATCATGACCTGAGCCAAAGGCAGACACTTAACCAACTGAGCCACCCAGGCACCCCAGTACAGCCTTTAGAGAAAGCCCTGCCAACACCCTGATTTCAAACTTCTGATCTCCAGAACTCTGAATGAATTTCTCTTTTAAGCCACCAAATCTGTACTAATTTATTACGGCAGCTCTAGGAAACTCATAGTTTTTTGTTGCTTTGGTTGGTTGGTTGGTTTTAATGGAGGTAAAATTCACATAGCGAGAAGCTCACCTGAGCATGGGTCTTTACAGTCCCACTGGCCTGGATTCCACTCCTGCATCTATCACTTCCCATACTTACCACAGCAAGCTGCCAATCGGCACCTCATTTTCTTAACTATGGAACGGCACTGTAGTCTAACCTGCCTTGTGGTTATTAGGATTCCTGGATAGAAAGCAGTGGTTCCGGGCGCCTGGGTGGCTCAGTTGGTTAAGCGACTGCCTTCAGCTCAGGTCATGATCCTGGAGTCCCGGGATCGAGTCCCATATCAGGCTCCCCGCTCAGCGGGGGGTCTGCTTCTCCCTCTGATCCCCTTCCCTCTCGTGCTCTCTCTCATTCTCTCTCTCTCAAATAAATAAATAAAATCTTTAAAAAAAAAAAAAAAGAAAGCAGTGGTTCCCCACTTTACCATGCATCAGAGCCACCTGTAGGGCTTGTGAAAAAATAAACTGCTGGCTCCCACTCAGTTCCTGATTCGGTGGGTCTGGGGTGAGGGCTGACTACATGCACTGCTAACAAGTTCCACAGGAGGCTGAGGCTGCTGCTCTTAAGGACACACTAAGAACCAATGCACAGAGTTTGGGATAAAACAGATGTTCAAGAAATGATCCTCTCTTCTTCCTCTACTCTTCCCTGTCCACAGTCAAACTGTCATTATCCTATGAAAATAAAATATATTTGAATATATATCATATAATCAATCCTTTAGCAAGACCGTCCCCAACACATCTACTCAATATACAAATGGACAATGGCCAGACCATATATAAAAGTAGAAGTCTGGGACGCCTGGGTGGCTCAGTCGTTAAGCGTCTGCCTTTGGCTCAGGTCACGATCCCAGGGTCCTGGGATCGAGCCCCACGTCAGGCTCCATGCTCAGCAGGAAGCCTGTTTCTCCCTCTCCCATTCCCCCTGCTTGTGCTCGTGCTCTTGTTATCTCGGTCTCTGTCAAATAAATAAATAAAAAATTCTTAAAAAAAAAAAAAAAAGTAGAATTCTGACCCACAACTTGCAGCATCCAGCCCAGGAAACCAACCCATTATCTACAGTAACCAGTACAGGAAGTCAAGCAATAACTTCTGTAATGATCAGCCCCAAATGACCATGACTTGATTACAGACAGCTTCCCTCACTTTTGCCCCTACTTCAACTTAGGACCAACAGAGAAAATAAAAAATGCACCAAACCAATCACATAGAATATCCTTCTAATTAGCCTGTCTCCAGCTTCCCCATACGAATAGCTCTAATCAGAGCACACCTGAACTTCCCTTTTTTCCCACCAAAAAGCATTCCCACTCCACTGCCTGCCTTTGAATCTCTGCCAAATGAAAGTGATGAGGTCTGACTCCTTTAGTACAGCAAGCTCTGAATAAATAGCCATTGGTTGTTCTCATTTGGATGGTCTTCATTTGCTTCCACAACTAGGAAAATAACTTATAATTCTCATTTTATTTTTGTGTTTTTCACTTTGTAACTTAAATATTCCTTCCAAGACAGCATGATAGTTGGGGGTGGGGAGGTCCTACTTTAGAACCAGAGAAACCTGGCTTGCAAAATCTTACTCCTTTAGCTATGATGTTACGTAAATTCTATAATCTCTTTGAACATGAGTTACCTCGCTCATGTCCCCAACCTAAGGAACGATAAGCACCAGCTGTTTAGGACTGTCCTAAAAAGAGACTGTGACCACAAAGAAGAACAAAACAAAGTGCTTAATGAAGTTACCTGCTTTGCATAGGTTATGATTCTCACCATTGAAATATTTAATCCTGTGATTCAATAACCTTTTGCTATTAAGTCTGGGAGTTGTTTTTTTTGTTTTTTAAGTTATGTTATTAGGAGTATAGGACCAAGTCCCTCATCTCAGAAAGTAAAGGATGGGCATTCTAGCATGGATATACTGTTTTGACTACAAGGGAAAGAAAACCACAAAAACTAGTTCATGTAAAATATCAGGGACAGAACCAAAGTACATCCAGGACTCACAAGGGCTGGATTTGAACTGATACTTAACCAGACGACCCTCTTAGTAAATGCTGGGTTTGATCACTGCCATTTATCTCTCTACTAGCTTCCTCTGCTTACTCAGCCTGCACAGGACACTTAAAAACAGCCACCCCAAAATGAATGATCTATAACTCCAGAAGAATCTGGGTTATACACAGGTGTATGTATCTGTTAAAGTTCATCTAATGGTACACTTAATACGTACACATTTCACTGCAAGTATTGGATCTCTTTTCGTGTCTGTCTCCCTCATTAAACTGTAATATATCAAAGACAAAAAGGGAATCATATTCAACTCCGAATCCCCAATATTAACACAAAATCTGCCATGTTGCCAAATCTCAATACATTTTCATTATTAAACAAAGAAAAACTTAAAAATTTGAGAAATTTTACCTATTGGGATTCATTCTGCAAGATGTATTAGAAATTCTCATTTTAATTTAGTGATTACATTCTAGTGAATTAATATAAACAGATTTAAATTGTACTTACTATAAAGAAAACTGTATTTACAAGCAAACAATTAGTGACTTAATTATGGTGCAAAATAATCCGGGTATATGACTCTACCACCACCTACTGGAAATAAATGTGTATTACCACAGTTGAAAATAAGACAATCTCCAATGAATTGATGGGCCATGAGCAAAAACACACGTCAGGGCACCTGTTAGGTTCTAGAAATTATCCCTCGTTCCATGAGGACAGGCATAGCTCATGTCTGTTTTGATCACTGTTGTATCACCGCAGCCTTGGAGAGTGACAAAGTACTTTGCTGGTTTCCAACAAATATTTGTTGGCTGACTAACTAGATTCTGGGATTAAAAAGGGACTGAGATCAAATCTTTAAGAAATACATTCAGGCACCCAAAATCATTAGAATTTTATCCAGACAATGGAATATAATTCAGCAATTAAAAAAAAAAAAAACAAGCTATCCACCCATGAAAAGACATAGAGGAACTTAAATCATATTGCTAAGTAAAAGAAGCCAATCTGAAAAGGCTAGGAATATAGGATTCCAACTGTACGACATTCTGGAAAAGGCAAAATTATGGAGACAGTAAAAATATCAGTGGTTGCCAAAGATTAAGGGGAAGGGAGGGATGACCAGGCAGAGCACAGGGTTTTTAGGGCAGTAAACTATTCTGTGTGATACTCTACTGGTAGAAACAAGTCATCACACATTTGTTCAGACCCACAGAATGTACAACCAACACCAGGAGTGAACCGTAATGTAAACTCCAGACTTTGGGTGATAACGATGTGTCAATGTGGGTTCATCAATTGTAACAAATGTACTACTCTGGTGGGAGATGTTGACAGTGGGTGAGGCTGCACCAGTGTGTGGGCATGTGGTATTTGGGAACTCTCTGTACTTTCCACTCAATGTTGCTATGAATCTGAACTGTTCATTGAAAAAAAAAGTCCATTTTTTTAAATCAATAGGATTTTATACTGACTTTAGATTTCAAATAAGCAAACCTACATCTAATGCGTACATCCAAAGTATGATATTGTTTTTAAACACCTAAGTATATGTTCTATGTTCAGTAAATGTTACTTTTCTCAGGGCACAACCTCAAACCCTAACCCTCAAGGAGCTACCATTAAGTAGCTATATACAAGCCACTGTTTCTTCACTATAAAATTAAGACAGCTAGGGGCACCTGGGTGGCTCAGTCAGTTAAATGTCTGCCTTAGGCTCAGGTCATGATCTCAGGGTCCTGGGATTGAGCCCCACATCAGGCTCTCTGCTCAGCGCCAAGTCTGCTTCTCCCTCTGCCTCTGTGATCCCTCTCCCTCTGTGATTGCTTTTGCTCTCTCTCAAATAAATAAATAAAATCTTAAAAAAAAAAAACAAACTAAATCATTCAGCTCCCTTCCTAATTTAACACTCTTAATTTTTTTAAAAAAGAGGGGCTGCCTGGGTGGCTCAGTCAGTTGGGCATTTGACTCTTGGTTTAGGATCAGGCCATGATCTCAGGGTTGTGGGATCAAGCCCCACTTGGGGCTCCATGCTCAGCGTGGCATCTGCTTGTCCCCCTCTCTCCCCCTCTGCCCCTCCCCATGTTCTCTCTCTCTCTAAAATAAATAAATAAAATCTTTAAAAAAAAAAAAAAAAAGGCTCAAAGGGCTCCTCAAGCAGCTAAGTTGCAAGAGTAGGAAGCAAACCAGTCCTAAAAAGCAATGATAAGCAGGTGAGCTTTGTCGACTAATCTGCTGATACCCAAGTTAGGTCAACCCTCAACAAATGTAACGTTTATTCTCCTGCTTCATTAAAGCAGAGTCACTAATTACATTAACCACTGCTATACACAAGCCACTGTGCAAGGCTCCTTTGAAGGAGTCAAAATGAAACAGATAAAAATACACAAAGAATTCTTACATAGAGCAAGGGGACCTGAGGCAAGTTCTGAGGGCAGCCCTTTAACAATGAAAGAAATGGCACTGAAATTCTTAAGCTTGTAACTAAAAAGAAACACAGTTAACTATGTCACTTCGAGGATAAAAGCCGCATATGGGGTTAAATCAATGTCCTCCCATCCCTTAGTATGGGACACTTTACAATACCACAAATTTATAACTTGGGAAGTAAGGTGATAGTTCACATTAATTCAATTCCAGAAATATTTACTGAATTAGACTACCCTCAGGGTCTGAAATGTGAAGTTGAATAAGACATGGACCCCATTTGTTGTTGCTGTTGCTGTTTTTAAGAATACAGCCAAGTCCAAGTACTTGACCTGAAAGAGCTCATGTTACAGAGTTCTTCTCTTTTTTGGGAAAAAGAAAAAGGAGTATCTTTAAAAAGTAAGGTTCCTTGAAACAGTTCTGGTTTTCCAATCATTAACTATGTAACCAAGAAGCTAGAGAGGTGGAAAACCATGACACTTTACTTGTTAGAATACAACAGAATAATGAATTGGATATAAAAATTAAATATCTCTCAAACTAAAATGCTCTATTGGTTCAATGTAAAACTATGGCATCCTACATCAAGAAATTTTATTTACACAAATCTATCATACAGAGCAAGATATAACCAGCTAATATTTCACTGCACTATTACAAAGTGTAAAGAGATTTCCAAGTAAGAAATGTGCTACACTAAAAGCTTTAGGGAGACTAAGCCTCCAAATCCTGTAGAAAAGGCAGATATAGCCTTGAGGCAAAAATGCTAGAAGTGATAGAATGCCTTCTTTACAATTTGCAGCTAGGTTATTACCCATGATAAATTGATAACCATTCATTAACTTTGAGAGCAATAGACAACTGGCAGGCTATTTTATGCTTCAAAGAATTTATGGCAAAAATGACAGGTGACTTTGAATTCAGAAAATAAAATGGATTCTTGGAAATTGTTACTTTCATGAATTCTTCTTCTAAATAAACTTGGAGGCAGATATAGGTATTTGCTGCTGATAAGAATTAAAGGTCATGATTTTCCACATCAGTGATAAAAAGATTAATGTTTACCAGTTGCATCAGTCCGTCAATCAACAAAATATATGTGAATCGGGCATTAAGGTATCCTGATACACAATCCACTCTGGATCATAAGAAAGTAGTTAAACAAAATATACATAAACAACCTAAATTTTAAAAGGATACAAATTAAAATTTAGGGATTGTGCTCACAGGTTCTCCTTGGCCAGCACATCCTTGCCGCCAACCATAATGTTGGCATTCCCTAATGTGGGTTTTTATCTGGTTCTTTTTTCTTCTACTTCTCCCTCCTTCCCAAACTGATCCATATCTAAGGCTTCAGCTATCACTACACTCCACCATCTCAACGAAGACCTTCACCTTGAATTAAAATGACTGTCAACTCTGGCTGCACATTAGCATCACCTCAGTCGTTTACAACATAACCAAGCTGAGTCCCTATCCCAGGTTAATTAAATCAGAGTCTCAATGCATAGCCCCGGGGCATGGTTTTGTTGTTCCCTGATGCTCGGTCAAGGTCTAGGCCTACTGCTCTTCTAGACCCATTGCTCCATCCCTCTCCTGATCATTTCCATCCCAATATCCCACAGGCACCTCAAATTCTCTCCTATCTGACTCACTTGTCTACCAGCACTAAGCTAGAGCTTTTCCTCCTCCTCTTCCTTAACTGACTCCAGGAGCACCACGTAGTCCTTCCTCTTAGCTTTCACAGTATTCTGTCCATGCCTCCATTAAAGCATTTATCATGATTTATAGGAACTGTATATATGCTAATCTCCTCCATAAGACTGAGCACTTGTCTTCTGTTTGTCTGTTTCATTTTAGCATCCAAACCATCCACATCTGAGTGGTACAAGGGTGAGTGATAACCAAAAGCCAAAGAGACCAACCAAATTTCTAAAGTCAGGTTTAAGAAGTAACTACAAGATTGGAAAACTGGAGACAAGGCTAAGGAATGATTAACCACGTAGACACAGGATCAGTCGTGAAGGACACAGAAGAAGGGGATGGTGTACCTAAGGCTCAGCTTTATTAGCCTCCACTCCATACACTGAATGGACAAGACTTATTAAATCTGACCCTGCATTGAAGCCAAACAGTCCTGAAAAGTCTATCTCCCCCCAACTTAAGCTCTTTTCACCTTCACTGCTAAAGCCTTTAGGTAGAGCCTCCATCATCTTTGCCTAGACTTTTAAAAGAGCATCTTAATTCTTGTCCACATGGCCCATTTCTTGCCACTCCAGGCTGAGATGGACCACAAAGTTACCTGTAAAAAGAACAAATCTCCTCCTATTACTCCTTCCTGGGAAATTCTCATGTAGCTCTCAGGAAATGAAGTCTAAATTCTCCACCATGGTCTTTGAGGCCTTTCTCCATCTGCTCTAACTAGCCCCCTTCAGCTATCCTCCCAACGTAATAACACCACACTCACACTCAACTGCTCTCCATCAGTCCACAACTTGGTTCCTGTATACTAGCTGTTCCTACAGGAAAAATACCCAACCCATTACCCACACACATCTAAACTGTACAGAGCCTGCTCAAATGTTACCTCTTCAATGAGGCTATAGCAGAGGAACACCCTCATGCATTTACTAATTATTTCCCAAAGTTTTTCTAGAAGCCCTACTATGTGGCAGGCATTGACATAAATAATCCTATAGTAGCCAGTTGAAACTTGAGTTATGATGGTTACGTTGCTTTAAAAACATTCGTGATTTGGGGTGTCTGGGTGGCTCCATCAGCTAAGCACCCAACTCTTGATTTTGGCTCAGGTCATGATCTCAGGGTCATGAAATCAAGCCCCATGCAGGGCTTACGAACAGTACAGAGTCTGCTTGTCTCTCTCGACTCCTGTCCCACCCATCCCCTCTCTCTAAAATAAATAAGTAAAATCTTTTTTAAAAAATTTGTGATTTTCTCTTCTCCATCAGTCTGTGTTTCCTGCAGAGAAGAACCATATTTTCTGGTCCAGCTCTCTTGTTTTTCTGACTTGGGTCCAAGAGGGGCCCAGGATACGAGAAGACACCCTGAAGGGCAGTTCACAGCCATGGGGGCCGCTGGATCAGGCTACAAGGACAGATACTGAAATAAAGGCTGGAGCCCACAGGTAGAATACAAATAGTGAACCAAAAAATGAAGAAGGGTCAAAGCAGGTCTATATCCCAGACAAGAAGGACACAGGTAAATGTGACAAACAAGGAATGGAAACTGGGTATGGAAAAACTAAAGACTAATTTTGAAAGAACATCATGAATACATACCATCTGTGCATGACTTGATACACTTTGCTGGAAGAAGGCCATAACCTTCAAAGGGCAAAACTATTCTAAATACACTGTATTCATCTTTGAAACCATCCTACCCACCTCACCTAGTACTAGGAATGGATGCAAAATGTGCTGAATTCACACTTTTGCAAGCAATGATCATACACGTATAGATGCACACAATGTATTCATATGACCCAGAAGGTGAAACAAGGCCATTAGAAACCCTAAACCTTAGAGCAGGATGACAGAAGAGATCTCATCTAATACTAGTGACCTGGGATTATTAACACCTAGCATGCAGTACTTATCAAAAGACTAATAATTTACTAATTCTACCATATACAAGTCACATGCAGTACTGAAGCCTGGACAAAAATATAAAATCAGGAGCTTTGGACATAAACTGTCATGTGAATTGAGCATCAGAGGAAACCATTCTGCGGGGTGGTGGGGGGCGAGGGGGGTGGGGACAGCCAAACAGAGAGAAGCAGGGATGAAAAGATGCAGAATAACACGCCTAGGTTCTTGAAGGCTCTCCAATCCCTAGTTTCCCTTCCCAATTCACAAGATGCACCCCTGCTCTTTGGTTCTGTCAGACACCCAAAACCTTCTGATATGTTCTTTGCATATAAGCTAGCTCCAAGCTGGTTTCTGTTACTGGAAAACAAGGACTCTTAAACCAAACAGTAATTCGACAAAGCGCTTTGCCCCTGCTGCCTTGATTACATCGAAGAACCTCACTGCCAAAAACATCTACTCCTTTTATAGCTCCGATTTCATTTCTTACTCCCTCTTTCCAACTAATTCATTCAATTAATATCTCCTGAGCACGTGCTTCACACCGGGCACTGCTAGCACCTGGCAACAGAAAGTTCCTGCACTCAAGTTCATAAGCCCACACAGGACCTCTTTCAAACTGCAAGCAGGTCCTCATCAGTTTGTAAAATCAATTTAGTCAGTCCCAAGAAGCACTTTTTTAAAATTTGAAATATAAGAGAATAAAAACAGAGATAAAAGGTAAGGTTATATACTGCTTTCTACCACTTTTGTTCAAGTTATGCATATGTATACTGGATACCAATGTAATATGTATTTCTTACTGTGAATCATGAACAAAGAACTTTAAAAATACCAATGGATCCCTATTTCCTAACAACCTCGACAAATGCCAAGGAAGAGGGCAGAAAAAAGTTGTGCCTTAGAGAATCCATTAATGCTTTAATTAATAAAAAATAATTTTAATTGGTATATCCTTAGTTTGTGTTGATTTTTACATGCTTGAAAACAGTTACTGGTTTGCCTCAAGTAGATTAAACATTCCTTCTTGTTTGGTTTTAATTAGCTAAGCAAATCCTTTTCTCTTTGCCTTAAACAGTACAGAGAAAGTTCAAGTCAGCATGACAGAATTATTACAAACTCTTAATTAGCCAAGTATAAATTCAGTAAATTTCTGCCATGCTTACAATGAATGCTGACCAAGCAAAATCCAATCATCATCAAGGTAACTAACTATCCAGCTCCAAGAGATGACAAGTTAGCCTAGAAAAAAAAGACCACGAGGCAGAAGATAGCTATGTTCAAATATTATTAAAGGTACACAATGACTCTAAAGTGTTTAAAGTAATTTCTGAAAAACATTAAATGAAGAGAATGTAAGAATAGGACATCAGGGGCACCTGGGTGGCTCAGTTGGTTGGCGTCTGCCTTTGGCTTGGGTCATGATTTCAGGTCCCGGGATCGAGCCCCACGTCAGGCTCCCTGCTCGGCAGGGAACCTGCTTCTCCCTCTCCCACTGATCCCCACTCGTGCTTGCTCTCTCTCTAGTGCTCACTCTCTCTCTCTCAAATAAATAAATAAAATCTTTTAAAAAATAAGTTATTAAAAAAAAGAATAGTACATCAAATAAGACTTGGGCATATTGTCGTATTTCTTGTATTTTCGAAGTGTCTTGAGCCTAAGAACCTGAGTTCATTTCAAGGAAAAGGAATGCAAACATGTTTATTCTCTAATTTAAAGACTGCCCAACTTTATCAGATAGCAGAAGTTATGCTACACTCCTGATTCGTCAGCAAGAGTATGTACTGAACAGCCAGTATATGCTGCTCTAGGAATCATACAGAACACTACAAATGACGCAGGATGTCATGAAATACTGATATGTGAAAATCCATCATAAAAACTTAGGACAATTTTAGTGGCAGAAAATAATCATGTCACAAGAACATTCCCACAGAGAAACAAAAACCTATCAGAAAGCATGGCGGTCTATTTTCATGGTTTTTCAAAAACATACATAGACGTGCTACTTATTCATCCATTTTGTCAGGGAGAAGTATGTAACTGAAGGTGAAGAAAACGATGTGTAAAAAATTGAAATTGAGAAAATGCACTCACAAACATTTTTCCTGCCACAAGGAAAATGCCGCCATTTTCACAATGGCACGTGCCTCTAGGTCACAGAACAGCCATGTTCATGCATTCATTCTCATTTAATCTAAATTAATTGTATGTCTGCCTAATTCTAGGTACATAAAGATGAAGGCTTTCACAGTTTAGAACACAAGCAAACACATAAACCTAACTGCAATTTAATTTGGAAAGTACAACGGAGAAGAATACCTAATGTGCTGTGGTGTGGTGGGGTGGGGAGAGCAAGGAAAGCTTCCATGAAAGAAGTGAATGTAAAACAAAGGGGAGGAGGCACCCGGTAAGGCATGTGTGGAGATGTGAGAAGCCTGCACTCCAAGCCCCGCCAAGGGGAGAAGAATTGGCCTGCGGGGTGTGCAGGAGGGCAGGCGAACCACCTCCAGAGAACCTGGAGGAGTGGAAACAAGTTCAGGGCAGAGACCAGACGAGCCTGGAGTTAAAGAAAGGGTCGGACTTTATGTTGTAAGAAATCAGGATCCAGAGAAATTTCAGACAGCTCATCCTGGTGGCTGACAGAGGATGGACTGGTGCGTAAGAAGTCAGGAGGGAGCAAAACCACTGTAAGAAGCTGCTGCATGGGTGGCCTGCAGGTGAGACAATGAAGGCCTGAAGTGACTGTCGTAGGAGGCACGAAAGCAGGAGAGCTTGAGAAAACTTCGAAATACAGAAAGTAAAGTGAGCTGGACTTGCTGACTGACTGGAAAGAGAGGAGAGGAAAGGAAAAGGTCAAGGGGTGGTTGAGGATGAGGTAGGGAGGGATCCATAGACACAGTAAGGATTTTAAGTCCTAAACTAAGAACAATAGCTAGGAGGGAAATAAGAACAGGTACCAGGTGATGAGTTAGGAAACTACTATAGAAATTTAGACACGAAGCTATGGGATGATGGGACAATAGTTTTGACTAGGGTGATGACGGTGGAGATACTGAAATAAACATATACTTGAGAAATATTTCATCACTAAATTCAATAGGATTCACTGATCACCAGGTTGATGGGGCAGAAAGAGGGAGAGAAGACATCAAGAATGCCCCCCAGATTTCTCATAAGGGCAAAACAGTGGTACCAATCACTGAAAGAAAGTGGGAGAAGAGATTTAAGAAGAAAGTTTGAGGGTGCCTGGGTGGCTCAGTCAGTTAAGTGTCAGACTCGATTTCAGCTCGGGTCTTCATCTCAAGGTCATGGATTCAGGACCTGCGTTGGGCTCCACTTAAAAAAAAAAGAAGAGGGACACCTGGATGGCTCGGTCAGTTAAGCATCTGCCTTCAGCTTGGGTTGTGATCCCAGGGTCCTGGGATCGAGTCCCACATCGGGCTCCCTGCTCAGCGGGAAGCCTGCTTCTCCCTCTTCCACTCCCCCTGCTTGTGTTCCCTCTCTCGCTGTGTCTCTCTCTGTCAAATAAATAAATAAAATCTTTTAAAAATAAATAAATAAATAAATAAATAAATAAATAAATAAATAAAAAGGAGAAAAAGGAAGTTTGAGAATATACAGTGTTTTAAACATGCTGAATTTCAAGCACCTCCGAGATATCCAAGTAGAAATATCAAGTAGACAGCTGAATATAAAGGGTTGGAATTCAAAAGAGTGGCCTCTTCACACTGAAAATATAGTTCAGGGAATTACTAGTAATCAATTGTAACCACATCTGAGATCCAGAGGAAGAGGAAGAATATGGACTGAAAAGATGACCTCGGAATATGCACTGAAAACAGGTCTAAAATTCTAACCTTTGAATGTAAGGGGAGGATAAGCCTACCAAGGCTCGGGTCATGATCTCAGGGTTGTGAGATCAAGCCCCGCATTGGGCTCCAAGCTGGGCATAGAGCCTGCTTGAGATTCTCTTTCTGCCTCTCCATCTGGCTCTCCCCCCAACTATAAATAAATAAATAGATAGATAGATAGATAAATAGATAAGTAAAATCTTATCACTAAAATAATGGGAAGCTGGTATCATTCCATTATTTTAGGACAAGACAGACACACAACATTGGACAAAATTGAGTTTTCATATACTATTAGGATGGCTCCTCTTTACTTTGTCAAAAACTACCCAATATGCCTTTTTAAATTTACATACTATTAAGTTCACTTTTTTAAAAAAGGTTTTATTTAATTATTTGCCAGAGAGAGCACAAGCAGAGGGAGAAGCAGGGAGCCCGACGCAGGGACCTGAGGGATCATGACCTGAGCCGAAGGCAGACACTTAACCAACTGAGCCACCCAGGCATCCCTAAATTCACTTTTTTGATATACAGTTTTATAATTTTCCACAAATGCCCAGATACAGAACAGTTCCATCATCCCCAAATTCCCTTGTTGTACTCCTTTGTAGTCAACCCCTTTCTCTAACCCTTACCCCTGCCAAATGACCTTTGAGGCACTGTGCACATACTACTGGAGTCCACAACCACAGTAGTTTCAGTACCTCCACAGTCCATTACCAGAGCAAAAGACAACTTCTGGAATCCCAGCATGACAAGTGTACACCAAAAAGAACAAGGAGTGTTGGCATATTTAGTCAATTTCCTTGACCACCCATAGGAGTGGTCTCTGCTGCTGGCCATCTGCTTTCCACCATCACCACAAACACCTATCTACCATCTCCCGAAGAGGTGAAGTCTCATCAACTACTTCTTTAATTTGGATCTTTTTACTTTTATCCACAGTTTATCTTGGTTGCGAAAAGACCAAGATATTATAAATTTCACCACCTCCTAGTCCAGGCTTGGGTGTTAGTATATTAACAGAAGCTAAAGGAATTTACAAAAATGACTGATTCCAGATTAGGGAGGCAAGATACAAGATAAACCTGGAACATTTTGTTGTGCCAGAGAGTAAAAAGATGTTCCAAAAAAGTATGGAGGAAGATCAAAAAAATACAGGAGCCAACTTGAAGGAGCTTCTGTGAGTCAAATCTGCAACAATTTCAGCATCAAAACAAACAGAACAATAATGGATTGTAACCCACTGAATAAAATAGGTTTTTTATTGTTTCTAACCTATCAGTTTAACCCATCAGGAGTCCATACTGATAAAAATTAGATAAATAAATAAGAAGGGAGGACTCTTCCTTTGAAGGAAATAAACAGTAATAAATGTGGAGGGAGTGAAGGAGTTAGAAAACCATTATTTTACAACCATCATGGTAGATACTGGTTGAGGCAAAAACCAATCATAAACAGATGCTAAATATATGAGGAAGAAAATGATGAGGACTAGATGTTTTCATGGTCTCAAAGTGTCTCCCCACAGGGGCTCCTGGGAGGCTCAGTCAGTTAAGCGTCTCCCTTCTGCTCTGGTCATGATCTCAAGGTCATGGGATGGAGCCCCAAGTTGGGCTCTGCGCTTAGCTCAAAGTCTGATTGTCTCTCTCCCTCTACCCCTCCCCCTGTTCTCTCTGTCTCTCTCTCTCAAATAAATCAAAATTAAAAAAAAAAAAATATTTGGAACCAGTAGCAAAATTGGAAATATGTAACAGATACAAGTATTGAGTGAAAGTTAAATTCCTTGGATTTGATAAAGCATACAGCGTTATAGAAGAGAATATCCTTGTTCTCAGAACACTGAAGTATTAAGGGACATTATGTATGCAATCTACTGTCAATGGTTTAGAAAGAATCGTGTGTGTGTGTGTGCTTGTAGATAAAGAAAAATAAATACATATAAAGCTAATATGGCAAAATAAAAATTTGCTGAATTTGGGTAAAGGACATATCAGAGTTCTCGGTACTATTCCTTTAATTTCTCTATAATTTTGAAATTATTCCAGAATAAATCTTTTTTAAGTGGTTTGCCCAACTTTAAAATATATTTAGATTAAGAATGCATTCACGCTTCGTCTCTAATTTTAACAATTAGCAAGCTGACAAAAGTTATTTTCCAATGGAAGAGATCTAAAAATCAATGTGATATAAAGCACAGATAAATATTTTATGAGAGGATTAAAGCTTCAGCGAGCACAGCAATTATGCACTGGCTTATTGTTTCAGTTGGATTTCATTTTGGGCTCATTGGGGATCCCCCGAATAAGATTGAAACACTTTATCTCTTATCTATAAATAGATCATTATATGTGAATACAAAATATTTATATAAAAATGTAGGAAGACACTTCTAAAGTCAACCAGGTACAGAACTGCCCAGCTACTAAGTCTATCTCCTGATCTCATGAGCCTCTAAGAACTAAGTAGCAGGATGCACAATTCAGATACAGAAAGTGGAGGACATTTAGACCAATCTTGGGAAATAAAAACCTCAAGAAGGTATTATTTAGGATGTCTCAGCTATGAATAATTCTATTTTGAAAACTGTAAGCATTCATCCAAAATACTTGATTTTAGTTTTCTAATGATCCCTGATGCTGTTTAAAGAACTAAAAATATGGGAAGAATACAAACTAAAGGTTAATTACCAAGCACAAGCCACAAAGAGCCTCAAAAAAACAAAACAAAAAAAAAACCCACACAACAGATTTCTATAAACCCACTCACCTAGCTCCCATACAGAAACTGCCATATTTAATTACAATAATCAGATGCTTTCAACCTTGTGAAAAAGGACCCAGAAGAGTGACAAGCAGCCCTTTCTGCAATTGAATGAGTGGATACTCCTCGAATAGACTGAAGCACATTTTGTTTTTAAATTTTTTTAATCAGGGCACCTGGGTGGCTCAGTCATTAAGCGTCTGCCTTCGGCTGAGGTCATGATCCCAGAATCTTGGGATCGAGCCCCGCATCAGGCTCCCTGCTCCACGGGGAGCCTACTTCTCCCTCTCCCACTCCTCCTGCTTGTGTTCCCTCTCTTGCTGTGTCTCTCTCTGTCAAAAAATAAACTAAAAATCTTTAAAATATATATATATAAAAAATTTTAATCAATTTTAATCAAATATAAAGTCAAAGAGTACAAAAAGATTCCCTTGCCTTGCCCCCCCAAAGGCAATCATATTTTAACCATCTCATTTTCAGAGTCTCTGGCAGTTCCCCTTAATTTTCTAAATAATACACTTTTACATCTATTTCTTCATTTAACACCTTTAGATATGAGACATTAGCCAGTTAAGACATGACGCTGGAGCCAACTTCTACTTCACATGAACACCTTTCTCCCCTCCTCTCAATGTCTATCTCTGATTTTATGTTCTTAGGCTGGTTATTTATAAGATATGCCTCCAATTTTTTTTCTATCAACTATAAAAGATCTTAACTCCTCCTTCACAGAATAAAGCTATCAGAACCTATACCTATTCTTCACGTCCTCCCAAGTTCTGTCAGCTATGCCTTTTTTTTTACATTGTCAAGATTTAAAATTCACGTTCTATTATATAGTCATAATGAAGTAAGTTTTCCACGCACTGTCTGTAGCAGTTCTTAGAGTGCAATGTGCATCAGAATCACCTGGAAATCTGTTAAAATACAGATGTGAAGGCTTCACCCAGTGAGTTTTTGATTCCTTATGTCTGGGATGTGGCCCGAGACTGAATTTCTAACAAGTTCCCAGGTGATGCTGATGTTACTGGTCTGGGAATCTAACTTTGAGAATACTGTTCACCTAGGACCAAATAGTATGGTAGTTAAGATTACATTTCATTCTCTATGGTGGTAATGTCAAGATCCTTTTGCCACTCAAAAAAGAAATGTTCTGGGGCTCCTGGGTGGCAGCTCATTCTGTTAAGCGCCCGACTCTTGATTTCAGCTCAGGTCTTGATTTCAGGGTCGTGAGTTCAGGCCCTGCGTTGAGCTCCCCACACCCAGGAAGGAGCCCACTTTAAAAAAAAAAAAAGACTGTTCCTAGTGCCATAATTAAATGCAATCTTTCTGCCTACTGCCAATTGCTCCAAAGCATACCACACGTTTTAATTTGATTCTTACTTAGATCACAACTTATTGCACTATTTCCCCCTTTGGAATTTGTTTTCCTTTATGTTTTGTGTGTGTGTGTGTGTGCACGCTTTTTACTCCACCTACAGCTTAGATTAGGAAACTAGTGGCCTTCTCTTCTATTAGAACTAATACATGTTGCATGCAGTCATTCTGGGACTTCACCACACCACAAGGAGTTTTATTGTTTCCTGGAGCTCAGGGGAGAGGTTAGAACTGGAGGTATATATTTAAGAGTCATCAATTTACAGGCAATGTTTTAAGAGATAGTCAAGGGTTATGACTAGGTATATAAACTTGATAACAGATCTGTCTCAGGTTGTTTATCTTTGATATCACAGAAGGACAAGGAACATTGCAGATTAAATATACAAACTTACTTATAATTGACTCCCACCTGTCCTTACCCCCCCCAAAGGAGAAGACAGGATGGATCCTGGTCAGAAGGAATATCCCACAGTCTCACACAAGCGATAAAGGGTAGCACAGGAAGGGACTCACGGCCAGTGAGTCACCTGTGATGCTGGCTCCTCGAGGCACTTCTGGTCAGACAAGAAACACATCTTCTGCACGTGAGGAGGTCCTAGCACATGAGTAAATGCCCAATGCTCTGGAAAAAATGCTCAGAATTTCCAGCTGCTACCAGATGTATCCAAAAGCTTCTGTCCCCAGTCCCCCTTACCATATACACACTCATCTAACGTTCAAACCAACACTCAGAATACCATAAGCAAACTGTTCACAATTTCAGAACTATATATTCTAAGTCGGTCAGTCACGTGGTGATCACCTTAAGGGAGTCTCATTATATCACACCTAAAAGCCAAGGAAAATGGGGGCCTAGAAGGACTGCCTCTGCTATGCAAGGTATTTAAATGCATGAGCCTTGGGCGCTGGGTGGTTCCGTCGACTAAGTGTCCAACTCTAGATTTCAGCTCAGGTCATAATCTCAGGGTCCTGCGAATGAGCCCCACGTCAGGCTCCATGCTGAGCATGGAGCCTGCCTGAGATTCTCTCTCCCTCTCCCCTTGCCCTTCACCCCGCTTGTGCACTCTCTCTTAAAAAAAAAAAAAAAAAAATATATATATATATATATATATATAATTACTATAGGATTCAGAAATCCTAGTCCTAGATACATACCCAAGAGAAATGAAAATATATGTCCACACAAAAACTTGTCCATGAATGTTCATAGCAGTTTTATATACCAACATAACCAACAGGTGGAAACAGCCCAGCACCCATCATCAGATGAATGGATAAACCAAATGTGGTATACATATACAATGAAATGTTATTCAGCCATAACAAAAATGAAGTTGATACGTGCTACAACATGGATGAACCTTGAACACATTATGCTAAGTGAAAGAAGCCAATCACAGAAGAGCACATATTGTTTGATTCCACTTAATATGAAACTATCTAGAATAGGCAAGCTCATAGAGACGGAAATTAGGTTAGAGGTTACCAGCAGCATAGGGAAGGGGGACTGGGAGTTACTGCCTAATGGTTACAGAGTTTCAGTTCAGGATGATTAAAACAGTTCTGGAAACATAAAAGTGATGGCTACACAACACTGTAAATGTAATTAAGGCCACTGAACTGTACACTTAAAAATGGCTAAAATGACACATTTTTTGTTATCTTAATACTAAAAAAGATCAATGAGCAGTTATGAAAAAATGGCTAAAAAAGGGCAAGAAAGAAAGCAGAGAATGAGGAAAGCTATTACAGTTATCATGGCAAGAGACCCAGTGATTTGGATTAGGGGAACCTGTGGAGATGGAGGGAAGTGTGTGGATTCAGTATCTTTGAGAGGTAACACCAACAGATTATGCTAGTGGACTGAATATAGTGCAGCGAAAGAAAGAGACAGAGAGAGGGACTCAGGGCTACTCCCAGCAGCACAGCTCCCTAGGGTAACACTGGTTTAGCCTCGGTAGGAAATGCAAAATGGGGTTTTTGGTACAATCCTCCTAAAATGATGTCTCTGCAACTATAAAGCAATATAAAGACTTAACAGATGTCCAGACTATAGAGAAGAAAAGGCTGTCCAAAGTTTTCCCTTTTCATAGACATTATGTGCCACCTGACAGAACACAAAACCTCCAGCACACCTGGGTGGCTCAGTCGTTAAGCGTCTGCCTTCGGATCAGGTCATGATCCCAGAGTCCTGGGATCGAGCCCCCCATCGAGCTCCCTGCTCTGCGGGAAGCCTGCTTCTCCCTCTCCCACTCCCCCTGCTGTGTTCCCTCTCTCGCTGTCTCTCTCTGTCAAATTAAAAAAAAAAAAAAAAGAACACAAAACCTCCTTTAAAATACTCTTGCAAAATACTGAACCTGAAACTGATCAAGCCTAGATCCAACTATCGATTTATAATTTACAGGGAAGGAGGAACATATTAACTGTTTGGGGATACAATCAGAAAAATCCAGAACTGGGGAAACTCTAGAGGCAAAAAAAAAAAAAAAGTTTATTCAAAGAATAAATTGCAAAAAAAGAAAAAGATACAGAATAATCAAGAGTTAAAAAACAGTATCAAAAGGGGGTGGTTGCACAACATTATTAATGTACTAAACACTAAATGTCACTGAATTGTTCACCTTAAAATGGTTAATTTTATGTTATGTAAATTTCACCTAAACAAAAAGGTTTAAAAAAACAATATCAACAATTACAATGTATTCCTTATTTGATCCTGATTTGAACAAACAAAAAAATAAGATAATTGGAGAAATGTAAACACTAAATGTTTAGCAATATTAAAACAATACTGTTCATTATTTTAGTTATAACAAGATTTTGATTACTCTTTAAAAGAGTCCTATAACTTATGAGGCACCTGGGTGGCTCAGTCGATCAAGTGTCCGACTCTTGGTCTCAGCTCAGGTCATGATCTCAGGGTCATGGGATCGAGCCCCGTGCTGGGCTCTGCGCTCAGCAGGGAGTCTGCTTGAGGTTTCTCTCCCTCTGCCCCTCCTGCTTGTGTGTATGCTCTCTCTCGCTCTCGCTCTCTCTCTCTAATAATAAATCTTTAAAAAACAGAGATATCTATAAAAATATTTACAGGTCCAGTGATTGATGCTTGAGACGTGCTACTCCCTAAACTCAAGAGCAGTAGAAAGAGAGCAACCCAGTTATGTGTGAAGAACACCTGCAGGAGGGCTTTGAACTCCAACCTCTATAGTATTAATTCCCGGAAGCAAGGCACTCTTACGTGGTAAACTTCTCCATTCCATTGAAGGGTGCAACTCTAACCTGACCTGCTTGCCTCCTGAAGCTAAAAAAGGAAGTCAGTCAGCATGAATTCCCAAAATACCTCCTTCTGCCTCCAGACTTCACCTGTCTCTTCACAACACTGACCTCTTCTTCCAATCCCATGTGCCTTCACCAATCAATCTATGAAACTGCTTCCCTGCAAATCACTAAGGATTTTTTTTTTAATCACTTTGGCTTTTAAGTCCAAAACAGTAGTCTGTCTTTTTCTCATCACTCTATTTGACTTCTCTAAAGAATTTACACACTGTGAGCCACTCCTCCTTCTTGAAACCATCTTCTCTGGCATCTATAACCACCTCCTTATTTTCTGTTTCGTTCTTGCTGTCTCTCTTCCTCCACTACCCTGTAACCCCACAATGTTCCCTTTGGCTCAGTCCCCAACCTAACCTCTTCTCACCCGGAGGTGTCCCCTGGGCCATGTCAGCCATCCCCATAATGCCCACAATCACTCGTACCTGGCACAATACCTGGAACACTGCTCAGTAAATGTTTGTTGAAGTAAATACACCCACACAGGCAACGTGGAGTTGGCAAGAGAAGGCAAAGAGCCCAAACACAAAAACATCAGGAGAAAGCAGACCTATTCAATGACGCACACTCTAGTAAAAAATACCTTGAGAAACAAAAGGAGAACAAGGCGCCAAAACCTAAGGAACTATCTTTGCTTGCAAAGAACCTTGTCCCCCATCTCAAACCTTTCTTAAAGAGTATATAAATATCATTAAGTCCTTGTCAAAATTATAGGAGGGCTATAAAATTGATGAATTTTAAGTCATGTTTTTATACAATCACCAACTCTAACCAGTTCATTAAACAATATTCTAGCTGCCTGATGATCATTAGGTCTTCTCATAGAAAGACTGAATTACTTAAATGTCACACATTTTCCACTTAAATCAACCAAAAGTATTTACTGAAGAACTACTTTGTGAAAAGCATTGTTTCCAGGCTTAATTAATATTTCCATATAACTCCACGTAATGAAAGTATTAAGAGTCATTTTAAACTAATCAATTATTACTGTTCATTTAATTTTTAATTATTATTCTTCCCCAGCTGGGTCATACATATATTCAGAGATATATATAATATATATATCTCTGAATACTCCAATATCCAGTAATCACACAGATTCTTAAACTGTGTGTCGTCTACACCATAAGAATTAACATTCACGACCATCTGTCATTTGTTTTCTCATCGTTTTGTTTACTTTTACAACTAACGTAAGCTCAGCAAGGAGGCCTGGCACTCGATCTCCCCTCCTTTGCTTATAGCCTGCCCAACATCTCGATACGCAGTCCTTCGCACACAGGTGGCAGCTATTAACTACTTACTGATTAACTCAATTGTCTACAGCCCTGTCACTATGTTCCTCATTTCTTTATTCAAATATTTACTAAGTACCTGCTATGCCAGTCCCTACACGCAGAGCTAAGAATTCCTTTAAGAGTAAAATAGACATGGTTTCTCAGGAAGGTCACAGCATGGTAGAAGACATAAATAAAAGGATGGGAAATCCCAACAAAAAGCAAAGTGTGGGGGGGCGCCTGGGTGGCTCAGCTGGCTAAGCGTCCAACTCTTGATTTCGGCGCTCAGGTCATGATCCCAGGGCCATGAGATAGAGCCCTGCGTGGGGCTCTGCGCTGGGTATGGATTCTCTCTCGCGCGGCGCCTGAGTGGCTCAGTCATTAAGCGTCTGCCTTCGGCTCAGGTCATGGTCCCAGGGTCCTGGGATCTAGCCCCGCATCGGGCTCCCTGCTCTGCAGGAAGCCTGCTTCTCCCTCTCCCACTCCCCCTGCTTGTGTTCCCTCTGTCGCTGTGTCTCTCTCTGTCAAATAAATAAATAAAATCTTTAAAAAAAAAAAATATTCTGGGGCACCTGGGTGGCTCAGTTGGTTAAGTGACTGCCTTCGGCTCAGGTCATGATCCTGGAGTCCCGGGATCGAGTCCCACGTCAGGCTCCCAGCTCAGCAGGGAGTCTGCTTCTCTCTCTGACCCTCCCCCCTCTCATGCTCTCTATCTCATTCTCTCTCTCAAATAAATAAATAAAATCTTAAAAAATAAATTAATTAATTAATTAATTAAATAAAAAATATTCTCTCTCTCCCCCTGCCCCTCTCCCCACTCCCAATCACGCAAAAGCTCTCTCTCAAAAAAAAGAAAAAGAATAAAGTGTGCTATGATGAGAGAAACACAGGCCCCTGGGTGGTTCAGTCAGTTGGGCGTTTGACTCTTGATTTCAGCTCAGGTCATGATCTCAGGGTCATGGGATTGAGCCCTGTGTCAGGCTCTGCGTTCAGTGAGGAGTCTGCTTCTCTCCCTCTCCCTCTGCCCCTTCCCACCATTCGCATGCGCATGCTCTTTCTCTCTAAAATAAATAAATAAATCTTTAAAAAAAAGATTACAGGATGCTATGGAAACACCTAAGAGGAACACTTAACACAGATAAGAAGAGCACAGGAAGGATGCTGGAAGAAGTGCCATATAACCTGAAATGTGAAGGGTATGCAGAAATTAGCCAGGAAAAGGGTATAAGGCAGGAGAGGAGAGAGACAAAAAGAACAATATATGCAAAAGCCAAAGGCAAGGAAAAGCATGGACCCTTTAGGGACCTGAAAGTAATTCAAGGTGGGGCTGGAGAATAAAGATGGGGAAAAGGTCAACAGGTAGAGCTGGAAAGGGTAAAAGAAGCCATATTTGCCTTACACACTATCCCAAGAGCAATGAAAAACTACAGATGTTGAAAGCAAGGGAGGGACATGAGCAGATTTTATTTTTAGAGAATCATTCTAGATACAGGAAAAAGGAACTGGAGAGGGCAAGCTGGAGGCAGGAAGACCAGCTGGCTTTGTGGTGACAGAGGAGGAGGTGAGCAGGAGAGCTGAACTAAGGAAGCAGCAGCAGGGTGCAACAAAGTGGAAAATCTGAGAGCTATTTATGAAAAGGAATAATGAGAGTCTGGTAATGACGGGGCATGGTGGATGAGGGACAGAGAAAATAAGAGATGATAGCCAGGGTTGTAGCTTGAGCAGGTTAGCTAAGAAAAGAGAAGGCAGTATTGGTCTGAGAAAAGATAAGGATTGGAGTTTCAAAGCAAGTTTTAGGTGTCTAAGAACCATCCAATAAGAGATGACCAATAGGTTACCTAAGATATGAGTCTAGAACTTAGAGGAAGCACATGGAATTCAGATAAAGATGTAAAAATCAATTAATTATTCACAATAGCCAAAAGATGGAAACCCAAATTCCCATCGAATAATGAACAGATAAACAAATATGGTATATCCATGAGACAGAAATTATTCAGCTATAAAAAGGAATGAAGGGGCGCCTGAGTGGCTCAGTCGGTCAAGCATCCGACTCTTGATTTCAGCTCAGGTTATGATCTCAAAGTCGTGAGATCGAGCCCTGTGTTAGGCTCCGTGCTCAGTGGGGAGTCAGCTTGGGATTCTCTCTCTCCCTCTCCCTCAGCCCTTCCTCCCTGCTCACACCTAGGCACAAGGGCACTCTCTCTCTCTAAACTAAATAAATAAATATTTAAAAAAAAGAATGACATAATGGCATGTGATACAACAAGGATACAGTGAAAACCTAAGCAAAGGAAGCCAGACACAAAAAGGCACATATTATAATTCCATTATATAGAATGTCTGGAATTGGCAAATCCATGGAGAGAGAATATACACTACTGGTTGCCAAGGCCTCAGAAGGAGGGGAGGGAGGGGAGTGACTGCTAATGACTACAGGATTTCTTTTTCCGCTGCTTAAAATGTTTTAGTATTAGAGAGTGGTGATGGTTGCACTAAAAACCAAAGAATTGTATACTTTAAAGGGGTGAATTTTATGGTATGTCAGTTGCATCTTAATTTAAAAAAAAAAAAGGAAAAATGTCATGGGTAATTGCTCCTACATGGAGTAATCCTCCTGCCAATAACAACTTATAAATTCTGAGTAAAATATAAAAAGCAACTACCCCAAAGGCACTGGAGAGCAATCGAAAGCAAAAAGAAACTCATCAGAGAAGGCAGGAGTGTGTGAAGGTGGAAAACGGGGGTTACTAGAATAAGGGAATGGCATTGAAGAAATTCAGGCAGGTTGGTTGGGTGGGTGGATGGGTGGCTGGCTGACTGGGTGGTTGGGCAGTTGGTTGGTTAGTGTGAATGACCTTTATTCTGAAGGCAGGCCCTACTTTGTGCCATGTGGGACAGCTAGCTGAAACTAGGATAAAAACTCATAGTCTTACTGGCTTGAAGAACCATAATTTGGGGCAACCACAACAGGCAGAAAATGAAGAGGGGGCCAAAAAAGGAAAAGACCCAGAAAGAGTGTGCCCCAAATTCTAAGTATCAACTCTACCCAAATTTTTGGCTGAACCCCAAACTACACATGGATAAGACAAGCTGCAAGCAACCCAATACAGCTACAAGAACTGAACAATTTCTGCTGCTGCCCGAGGCAGGGAAGAGTCCAGAGTCAGCCCAGCATTACAACCATGACCGAAAGATGTACAAATTTGAGAGTTACCAAACAGTGATGGTATGTGAAGCCTTAAGGAGATATAAGACTGCCCAGAACCCTCACTTATATAGTAAGTAGAAAAGGGTTTCTTATTATATTCCATATTCAGCTGACAACAGCCTACTAGCAGGAGAAAGGTATGAAGAAAAATTCAGAGGCCAATTCTAAAATATCATAGATTAGTCAAGTTTGCTCTGAGAAAAAGGAGTGGTAGTATCCATGGCATGTATCTGAAATTTCTGGTCTAAAATATCAAAGTCAGAGGTGCCCAGGTGGCTCACTCAGTTAAGTGTCCGACTCTTGATTTCAGCTCAGGTCATGATCTCAGGGTCATGAGATCCAGCCCTGCATTGGACTCCATGCTTGGCGCAAAATCTGCTTGTCGCTCTCCCTCCCTGTCTGCTCCTCCCCCAATTCTCTCTCTCTCAAATAAATAAATAAAATCTTTTCAAAAAATAAATAAATAGGGCGCCTGGGTGGCTCAGCTGGTTAAGCGACTGCCTTCAGCTCAGGTCATGATCCCGGAGTCCTGGGATCGAGTCCCACATCGGGCTCCCGGCTCAGCGGGGAGCCTGCTTCTCCCTCTGACCCTATACCCTCTCATGCTGTTTCTCTCTCTCTCTCAAATAAATAAATACATAAAATCTTTAAATAAATAAATAAATAAATAGGGCACCTGGGTGGCTCAGATGGTTAAGCACCTGCCTTCAGCTCAGGTCATGATCTCCAGGTCCTGGGATTGAGCCCCACGTCAGGCTCCCAGCTCAGTGGGGAGTCTGCTTCTCCCTCTCCCTCTGCCTCTCCCCCTGCTTGTGCTCTCTCACTCTTTCAAATGAATAAAATCTTTAAAAAATAAAAATAAATAAAGATCAAAATCATGCTTTCTCTACACTCAGTAAAGCTAATACAGAATCCTGTACACAGTGGGCTCACCCTTCTTTGATGACATATCCACCCCTGTATGTTTTAATGCTCCCTGCTTTAAGATAAGTATCAAAGTCAGGGACAGGACAAAATACACTCTTTTATTAGGTTTACTTCTCCAAAACCCAAACCCAAAACTCCAAGTAAGTATTTACTTACTTCTCCAAAACCCAAATATAGTGCATGTAAGTTGTCTTGGACCATTTCGTCTCTTAAAATATACACACACATAGACACAGATACTCAGATACGTAGATATATGCATGCATCTGTGTCAGCACACACATGTGCCTGCTTAATGAGTCTGGCTGCAGTGAAAACAGAAATGTACAAATCCAAGTTACATTTGACAGGATAGCTGACAAGACTTGATGTTTAGAGGCGCCTGGGTGGATCAGTCAGTTAAGTGTCTGCCTTCAGCTCAGAGATCATGATCCCAGGGTCCTGGAATGGAGCTCCACATTGGGCTCCCTGCTCGGCAGGAGCCTGCTTCTCCCTCTGCCCCTCCCCCTGCTTGTGCTCTCACTCTCTCTGACAAATAAAATCTTAAAAAAACAAAGACAATGTTTAATCGAATACAGAGACTGAGGTCACTCCCTTCAAGGATTTTCCATACTTTCTACAGCATGATTACTATTAAAGATCCATACAAGAATTTCTAGTTAATCTGGTCTTCTCTAATGAATCTTTTTCATTCCCTTACTTAGTATGTATCTTAATTTTTTACTTAATCTTTTCACATGGCTTAGGTTCCAGCAATAAGGAAAACCAGTAAATTTAGTCTAACTTGTTTTACACCCTGGAGATAAATAGTATGTTAGCAGTTTGGGTCTAGAATATATTTAGAGTAAATCTGATTTATTATGGTTTTATTTATTTTGTTTTATATATATATACATTTTATATATATATACATATTTATATATATATTATACATATATATATATATAATTGTTGTTTTAACTGGGAACAGTACCTTGGCCCCTTCTTCCCTTTGCCAGTGGGTGTTCCTTTCATCTCAGAGGAGTCTTCCATGACCGACTCTGTAAATCACTGCTGTAAGCTTACTTCAGAACCATCTTTCTAAAAACACTGTTTTACAAGGTCAGTGGCTTCTAGCTAGGAATATTACTGACTTTCTAATAGGCCTTTAGAGTTTGAAGAACATTTTCTATGTACTTAAATTGCCCTCCTCCCATCAAAGACAGACACGGTGCCATTTATGACTTACATGATTGGTGAGTTTAGGAAGCAGGACACACATGGCTCAATCCGTTTACAGTTCTTTTGGGGGGAAACTCCTTTGTATCATAATTTTTACAGCAGGTTTCATCCCTCAAGGGAGGCACTGCCAAGAAACTCAGTGTCCCCTGCTGCCTAACCCCATGTGAACTGACTGCTACTATACACCAAAGCCATGTTTTCCAAATGCTCTCTCACTAACAAAGCTGAAATTCAGATCTTTAGAACAAATCGATGGGCCGCTCAAACTTAGGGCAAATGTAAACTGAATACCTTACACCTATCAAAGGTTACTGAGGACTTACTTTTAACCTAATCCTATATATGATTAATCATAATTAACACCTAAATAAATCATATGGAACAGAACACAGAATATTCTAATTCTACAGTAGGGTCTTTCAGCTTACGTAAACTTTCAAGGCTGTAGTTTGCCCCCACAGATAAAGACATTTGTTTTCTACAGTTCAGGACTAATGAGGCTTTTTTAAAAACAGATACAAAACAATTATTAACAGCAAAACTTAATTCTATATATAGAATTATAAAACATAAGTACTGGGATTTTCTTTTTTTAATCTTTAACATGTACAGAAGAGTTCAACACTTAGACCAGAGGTCAGCAACTCTTCGAGGTTAATGGAGGGAAAAGGGGAGACAAGGAGAGGCAACAAGAGGGTGTCGTCTGCACGTCCTTCTCCCCCTTCCTTCCCAGTAGCTAGCTCCATTTTCTCCTTTACCTCATCACCCTTCCAGAAAGATGCTATCCTATGAGGCAATCCAGTCAGGTATTGCCAGAGGGAAGTTGCTGAGCCTTAGAGCTATAATGGGCAGGAGAGAAGTAAGGAAATTGGTCTTGTTGTGCTGTCAGAATAATTAAGGTACTGCCTTTGGTACTTTTGGCCAAGAGGGTCAAACCCTCAACTACAGAGGTGCCAGGGTGGCTCAGTTGGTCTGTCTTCAGCTCAGGTCATGATCCCAGGGTCCTGGGATCCAGCCCCACATCAGGCTCCATGCTCAAGGGGGAGTCTGCTTCCCCCTTTGCCTCTGCACCGCCCCCACTTGTGCTTTCTCATGCGTGCTCTCTGTCTCAAATAAATAACATCTTTTTTAAAAATATTTAAAAATTAGGGACGCCTGGGCGGCTCAGTCAGTTGAACATCTGCCTTTAGCTCAGGTCATGGTCCTGGAGTCCTGGGATCAAATCCCACATCGGGCTCCTTGCTTGGCAAGGAGCCTGCTTCTCCCTCTGCCTCCACCTGCCGGCTCCCCCTCCTCGTGCTCTTGCTCTCTCTCTCTGACAAATAAATAAAATCTTAAAAAAAAAAAAACACCAACCCTCTACTACAATCTTACAGTGATTTATGGTGCATTAAAAGTTTTTACTGTGTTGGAGCGCCTGGGTGGCTCAGATGGTTAAGCATCTGCCTTCAGCTCGGGTCATGGTCCCGGGGTCCTGGGATCGAGCCCCACATCAGGCTCCTGGCTCAGCGAGGAGCCTGCTTCTCCCTCTCCCTCTGCCTCTCTCCCTGCTCATGCTTTCTCTCTCTCTCTCTGTATCTCTGTGTCTCAAATGAATAAATAAAATCTTTAAAAAAAAAAAAGTTTTTACTGTGAAGCAATAGCTTAAATTTTTTTTTTTAAGATATATTTATTTATTTTAAAGAGAGAGAAAAGAGAGCATGGAGGGAGGGGCAGAGGGAGAGAGAATCTCAAGCAGACTCCCCGCTGAGCACAGGGCCCAACCCCAGGCTGGATCCCAGGCTCAATCCCAGGACCCTGAGATCATGACCTGAGCGGAAACCAAGAGTCAGATACTCAACTGACTATGCCACAAAGGCACCCCTAAATTTATTTTATTCATGCTCAAAAGTTATGTCATCTATATTTCACTTTATTTTATGACAAGTGATTCAGAAATATGACACACAAAGATAATACTAGTATAGGATCCTAAGCTACTTTTTAAAAACTTTACCAATAGGGGTGCCTGGGTGGCTCAGTCGTTAAGCGTCTGCCTTCAGCTCAGGTCATGATCCTGGAGTCCCAGGATCAAGTCCCGCATCAGGCTCCCTGCTCGGCGGGAAGCCTGCTTCTCCCTCTCCCACTCCCCCTGCTTGTGTTCCCTCTCTCACTGTGTCTCTGTCAAATAAATAAATAAAATCTTTAAAAAAAAAAGAAAAAAAAAACTTTACCAATAAATGAATAATGGGGTTCTTGCTATGAATATGGGCATTTTATTCTGTAATTACACATCTAGTATCAACAGGGTACTGTACATTTTAAAACTATCTTGCTAATTCTAATGGAGCACTTGCTATTCACTACACTCCTCTAAACACTGAGCATTATACCACTTTCATCCTGTTTTATACATTAAGGGAACTGGGACACAGGAGGTTAAATAACACCCAGTGTCACAAAGTTAGAAAGTATCAGATTCAGGAACTCTGCTAGTCTGGCTCCACAGCTCATATTCAATGCTCCTATTCAATCAGTGCTTCTCAGACTTTAATAGGTACACAAATCAGCTGGAGACCTTGTCAAGATGTCCACTCTCAAGAAGCTGCTCTAGGGTTGGGCCTGAGATTTTACATTTCCAAAAAGCATCTATTTACACCAATGCTGCTGATCCAGAGACCAAAGCTATTAGGATTCTGAGCCACTCTGCTCTGCTGCCCAACAAAGCACTTAGAGGGTGGGATTTAACTCAGGACCTAGAGACCTAAGCAGTTCAAGTCCCGAAGCAAGCCATGTGAAGAGTTTCAATTTACAATACTCTCAAGACCCACCTGACATCCACTTGATTTGTGCAATATCCTTTGTTCTTCTCTTAGATAAAAACCTATTTCTTCCTATTCCTATGCAAATGTACAATAAAAAAACAACTTTTTCCCATTTGTGGCGGGGGAGGGCCTTTTCAACTTGACATCTGACTGAACATTACAAGTAAAAACAGACAAAACTCTTGACTACTCCATTCTCGAATATGCCACAAGAAGCTGCAAATGACAGCTTGCTCTGGATTACTCCAGCTCAGCGATTTTTTAAAGGAGGGATTACAAAAAGAAATTGTTCCAACTAGTCATGTTTCTCTATTAAAAACAACATGCTTCAGGCTCTTACAATTTACAGACATCTCTGATGTGAACTGAAACCGATTTGCTTGTTTGAATCTAGGCCAACATTAAAATATGGTTAATTTGTAATATACTTAAACCTAATTTCTCTTTCTTAGAATCAAACTGTTTCTAAAAATTATCTCACAGTCTCTTTTAAGGACTATTCAGAGTTTTCTTTGTTTATGCATTCTATTTTTCCTCCTTATAGGATACCTGAATAAATGTAACCAAGGAATTTATTAGATTATGAGATTAAACTGTAGTCTTACTGACCAAATTAACTAAAATAGCTTTCTCCAACAGGTACTTTTTTAAAAATGCCCACTTTCTAAAACTCACCTGTTAACACGATTGTATTCTTTTTTTTTTTTTCAAGATTTTATTTATTTATTTAAGACAGAGAGAATGAGAGAGAGAGAGCACCTGAGAGAGGGGAGGGTCAGAGGGAGAAGCAGACTCCCCGCCGAGCAGGGAGCCCGATGCGGGACTCAATCCAGGGACTCCAGAATCATGACGTGAGCCGAAGGCAGTCGCTTAACCAACTGAGCCACCCAGGCACCCCTAACATGATTGTATTCTAATGCTCTTTTTGAAACGTGGAGAACCACCTGAAGCAAAGGGCAGAGGAAACTCTGGCAATTGGGCAGCCCTGGGTTTACATTCAGCTTCAGTGACTAGACTATGTGACCTACAGGCAAGTTTACCTAAACTTACTAGGTCATGATTCTTTGTTTGTATATAGTAAACACTCAATTACACTGTTATTATTGCAACAGATATTAAAGAACTCTTCTTATAAAAGAGAAAATGAAAACTCATGGAATTTATACCACTTGTTGAAGGTCACATAAAACTGAAAAGGCTGGAATGAGTCCAGCCCTATCTGACTCCAAAGCCCAGGATTTCTCCTCTGACCTACAGATTACATTTATAACGTGGAATTATTGATTGCTTAGCTATCAAGTACTTTTCACACACTAAGAGTGGATCTTTAATGTTAGAAAGCCCATGCCTATACTACAGCACAAAAGCCACCTACATCTCCACTATAGGTACTAAAACAACCAATTATTAAATATCAAGTGGCTGGGGGGGAAAAAACAAAAGTCCGTCTCCAGTAGCCTAATACATACTTTAAAAAAAAAAAAAAGATTTTATTTACTTATTTATTTGAGACACAGAGAGGGAGCAAGCGCATGAGCGGGTGAGGGGCAGAGGGAGAAGCAGACTCCCCGCTGAGCAGGGAGCCCAATGTGGGACTCAATCCCAGGACCCTGGGATCACGACCTGAGCCGAAGGCAGACGCTTAACGACTGAGCCACCCAGGCGCCCCATAACTGGTGCTTTAAATGACAGATTTAATTAATTGCATCTCAGGACATACAACACCTAAAATACAGCTAAATACTGTGTATAAAAGCACCATTGGGGGCGCCTGGGTGGCTCCCTCGGTTAAGCACCTGCCTTTGGCTCAGGTCATGATCCAGGGTCCTCGGATCGAGTCCCACATCGGGCTCCGTGCTCTGCTGGGAGCTTGCTTCTCCCTCTGCCCCTGCCTGCCAGCTCCCCCTGCTTGTGCTCGCTTGCTCTGACAAATAAATAAATAAATAAAATCTTTAAAAAAAAAAAAAAAGCGCCAGCGGGTGAGGAAGTACCTGTCTACACAGGTGCACATCTGTCCTCTACCCAGGACAGGGTCACGGTTCATAGCTTGAACCTGCGGTCCCAAAGACCTGTGTTTAATATCCAGCTCTGTCACTTATGGCTGAGTGACTTTGGTCAAGTAATCTCTTTAAGCCTCATCACCTCAACTGTCACATGGGAATAAAAACAGCACTTATTTTAAAAAGTTACTCATTGGGGCACCTGGGTGGCTCAGTCGTTAAGCGTCTGCTCGGCTCAGGTCATGATCCCGGGGTCCTGGGATCGAGCCCCACATCGGGCTCCCTGCTCAGCGGGAAGCCTGCTTCTCCCTCTCCCACTCCCCCTGCTTGTGTTCCCTCTCTCACTGTCTCTCTGTCAAATAAATAAAATGTTAAAAAAAAAAAAAAAGTTTCTCACCACTTACCCTTCCTATACATGTGGGTGGAATGCAAAATGTGAACACAGTATGTGGGGCTTGGCAGGACTTCTTTTTAGAGTTAACCGTACAATTCTTTTTTTGCCAGGATAGAATGTTTTAAGTGTTCTATTAATTAGGGAACACGTCGAATAGGTGAAATCAAGTTTCTAAAGTTCAATGACCAAAAAAAATAGTTTAGTCAGGTGGGTCAAAAACTAGCCCCCCTCCAACCCTTGTTTGGATTCAGCCTTCTTGATCATATACATTTGTTCAAGTCTCTCTCTTTTTTCTTTTAAATTTGATTTATTTATTTAAGTAGGCTCCATGCTCAATGTGGAGCCCAACAAGGGGCTTGAACTCACCATCCTGAGATAAAGACCTGAGCTGAGATCAGAAGTCAGACACTTAATCGAAGAAGTCACCCAGGCGCCCAAGTCTCTTAGGGTTTTTTTAAGATTTATTAATTTGTGGGGCACCTGGGTGGCTCAGTCATTAAGCGTCTGCCTTCGGTTCAGATCATGATCCCAGGGTCTTGGGACCGAGCCCCGCATCGGGCTCCCTGCTCAGTGGGAAGCCTGCTTCTCCCTCCCCCACTCCCCCTGCTTGTGTTTCCTTGCTCGCTGTGTCTTTCTCTGTCAAATAAATAAATAAAATCTTTAAAAAAAAGATTCATTTGAGAGAGAGAGAGTGTGTATGTGTGTGCAACCACAAGGTGGGGGGAGGGATGCAGAGGGAAAGAATCTCAAGCAGACTCCCCACTGAGTGCAGAGTCCAACAGAGGGCTCGATCTCATGACCCCGAGACCACAATCCAAGCCGAAACCAAGAGCTGGATGTTCAACCAACTGAGCCACCTAGGCACCCCTAAGTCTCTTTTTTTGTTTGTTTGGTTTTGGTTTTTTTTTGGTGGGCAGCAAAGTTTATTGAACGACAGTCAAGTTTATTGAGTGAGAGTACAAAGCTCCCAAAGGAGGGGACCCAAGAGGGTTGCCCCCAAGTCTCTTATCTTTAATAAGAGTTAAAAGTCTAGCTCCTGACACTCCATGTGAGGTTTTCTGTCATACATGTTTAAAATACCTTTAAGTGAACATTTTATAAAATAATACATTAAACATACAAAGAAGTAAAGTATAGTGCACCTTCGGAACTCATGAGCCAGCTTCAACAATTATCAACACATTTTTTACTATGTTAAAGTATTTCAAAATTCTTAGCACGATAAGACTAATAAATATCTACCTATTCAGACATACCTGTTGGTTCCTAATTGAAGAGAAAGGGAGAGGTATGTGTTTATGTTCTCTGATACAACTGTGGCTCTCACACCAGCTCTCTTACAAGATGGCACTACATAGCAAAAATGAGTTTTACCAGCAATGAGTGCTGTAAGAAACATAGCAATCAATCCTCTTTTGGTCCTCCCACTCTGCTACTTTGGGCCTGATAAAATGAAAGCAAATCTCAATGTAATCCAATCAACCTCCCCCCCCCGCCCCCCCCGCCCCAAGGATCTCTGTATATCTCAATTTTAAAATAACCAACAAGGAAATGGTGCTATACATACATTATGGATATAATAAACCTGTTCCAAATACCATTAGGTCCATATGCGATCTCCTTTCTCAGGAGCTCAAAAAATTTCTGTAACTTCTAAGTGTTCTTCCATAACATGAGAGTGACTCTCAGTTTGCCATCAGAGGTGACGGGACATTCTGAGACAGGCCTGGGCATAGAATCTTTACATGAATGGTCTCACGAAGGGTGCTGTGTGTAAAGCCATGGCAGTCCTCCTCACTGGGCTAATCCTCAGTGTTACAGATTAGGCATATTAGACACTTATCACCCCATAAACTGATCATCATATATCCATATACATCACATACATAAGCATCCACGTGGTACAAGCTAGTATTTTATCCCTCAGATTTTTTCACAGCTACAATGGCTGATGGACCACCGTACCCCCGTTCCTGGTCTAGACCAGTGGCAAGTATAATCCCTCTGCCTCACCTCAGATTAGCAGCCAAGGTGGGCTCTCTACCACCTTCACTCAGAGGCACAAGTACACATCCTCCAACACATCAGGAGATAAACAGCTACTCAATCTCAGTACAGCACACTTTTCTGAAGATCTAATAAACACATAACGTTAACCAGTAATATTAAGGTAACAAGTTCTACATGCTTTATAAACACAGTAACTTAGGATACACTGAGAAACAAGTATCACTCCAACTGATCAGGTGCAGGGAAATCAAAGCTGTATACTTCTCAGTGAGGGAAATGTCCCATAAAAACCTATAAAACTCCCACCCCGGGACAAAGAGAAAACATTGCACCACAAACAAGGATGAACCAGGGAACCTCCAAGACTCCTAAAAGTGTATGGTTATATAAGTAGACTTTCCAAAGAGATCAAACTGTTACCCCAAATTTCAAGTTTCTTCTAACTTAGACTATATGTCCTTATACCACCAGGTTGATCGCAATGCCCCTCTCTTGAACCTAAACAAAACCCACTTGTCGTTAAAAAGGATTTAGCGTTCACAGCAACAAAACTTAATTTTCTACTACGCCCAGAAGACTTTTTAATGTTCCTTTTTAAGTTACCAAAGTTAAGGTAATCAAAGAAGGATTTCCCCTTGATGATATATATACCTCAGTTGATGTGCTTTAATATTCAACTAAGAATTAAGCTGTTGATAAGTCCTTTAAATCTGGTATTCTCATAAAACATTCACATTAATTCAAGCAAAACATTAAAGAGCATTACATAATGAATCATACTAAACTGGCAATGAAAGGAACAACCATTAAGATGCCCAGAGCACCAGTTTATCACAAGTTATCACTCACGGCATGAAAATGTTTGAAGACTAACATCATAATACTTACCTGAACCCCCAAAGGTACCGTCTTCTTCCCCTTAAATACACAACATTTACCAAAGTATTGCTGCATGCTAATAGAAGACTTCTCTCTGTAAAAATGAAACTAAAGACACAGATCTGTACCTCTGAAACAAATAATACAATATATGTTAAGAAAAAAAAAAAGAAGAAGAAGATAGCAGGAGGGGAAGAATGAAGGGGGAGCAGGAGACGAACCATGAGAGACGATGGACTCTGAAAACAAACTGAGGGTTCTAGAGGGGAGGGGGGTGGGAGGATGGGTTAGCCTCGTGATGGGTATTAAAGAGGGCACGTTCTGCATGGAGCACTGGGTGTTATGCACAAACAATGAATCATGGAACACTACATCAAAAATGATGTAATGTATGGTGATTAACATAACAATAAAAAAATTTTTTTAAATGAAACTAAAGAACTTCTTCGGGAAGAACAGTCACAAAGTTATCTCTACTCCTGACCTACAGGCTTAAGGGACCACTTATGGGAAGCGTGATTATGTAATTATGTTCTCTCATACAATTGTGACTCTCACATCAGCCTTCTACAACATGCAGCAATTAAGATGGGACAGCACAGAAACATCTATCTATCTATCTATCTATCTATCTATCTATCTATCTATATATATATATATATTCATACCAGCCATGAGGAACCACAGAAAACAGTAATCAGTACCCCTTTCTCTCTCTCTCTTTCATCCACCCTGTTAATTGGGAACTTTCTGATAAAAGGAAAGAAAATTTCAATGCAGTCGGAGTAGTTTTGCTGTTCATTCCAAATAATATTTCCCATTTTAGTAAGTCTAGCATTGTCTTTTCACTATTTTAACAGATGCCATTCACAAAAATGTTTTATTAAAGATATTGAAGAACACAAAAATATCTAACTTCAACCTAAATCTCTAAACTATTGGACTAGCTACATATTACCAGAAAGGGTCTTATGTACCCAATCTTGTGTGTACATTTTTCCTAATCTCTGAGAAAGATGTTATGATCAATATTATTGCATCACAAAATGCAGCATTACTGTTGATATCTGTTAAGTTTCCAACAAGAATGAAAAGCTTAATTCGTAATAAACATTATGGGTTCTGAATTCAGGCAGAATTAGCTATATAACTTGATCAAGTTATAGCCTATCTAAACTTCAGTTTCCCTACCCATAAAATGGGAATAGTAAGAATACCTATAGAGACCTCACGAGACTTTGCATGATTATATGAGACATGCACATGAAAGCCCTCAGCATCATTCCTGACACATGGCAAGTATTCCGTAAGTATTAATTCTCATCATCCTCTATACTGATTACTGTCACCATAAATAATATCCCAGGCATTTTCCTGAGTGCTACATACTTTATCATAGGTTTTAGCATTTATACCCTTCACCAACCCTATGTGCTAGGTGGTTTTATTATTTATTATTATTATCCTCACTTTATCACTGAAGAAACTAGGTTCAGCTAGCAATTTTGCAGGTTCATACGATCAGCAAATGGCATAACCAGAACCTGAACGAAAATCTATCTGACAACAAAGCTCCTTAACAGATATAAGTCTTAACAGGTTCAAATTCCTCTAGAATGGGTAATAGCAGATTCATTACCCAAAAGACATGATAGGTGATATTCATACAAATAACTACGTTAACTTCTGAATGTTTCTTCCAAAAAGAGACAAACCAAAATCCCATCCCAATTCTTGATTTATTAGTTTATCTTTCATTTCTAAAAACAATTTCAGGGATAAAGGTGATGATTATGACAATACATCACATTTACATAACGCTTAGGTACAGTAACTAATTTGATTTTCACTACAATCCCATGGCTATCAGTAGATGAGAAAAATGAAAAGCCACAAATCCGACAAAAAAATGGAAGAAGGACGCAGGCCTAAGTCTTCCTGCTACAATACAGAGCTATTTTTCACTATACCATGTAGACAAACAGATGGATTAATAAATACTAATTAAAAACTAATCTCGGGGCGCCTGGGTGGCTCAGTCATAGGGCACCTGCCTTCGGCTCAGGTCATGGTCCTGGCATCCTGGGATCGAGCCCCACATCGGACTCTCTGCTCCACAGGAAGCCTGCTTCTCCCTCTCCCACTCCCCCTGCTTGTGTTCCTGCTCTTGCTATCTCTCTCTGTCAAATAAATAAATAAAATCTTAAAAAAAAAAACTAATCTCAAGGGACACCTAGGTGGCTCAGTCGATTAAGCATCTGCCTTCAGCTCAGGTCATGATCCCACAGTCCTGGGATCAAGTCCCACGTCGGGGTCCCTGCTCAGCGGAGCCTGCTTCTCCCTCTGCCCCTCCCACTGCTTGTGCACGCGCTCTTCTCTCTCTGACGAATAAATACATAATTTTTTAAATAAATAAATAAAAATAAAAACTAATCTCAAGAAAAAACAACAGTCCACACATACCCATTCTCGTCAATGATCACAGCCTTAGAGACAAAGCAATGCTGCAGTCTCCAAACGACAGCATTTAAAGAAAGCAGAATAGATTTAGAGGGGCATAACAATGTTTAAAAAGGATGACTACTGGACCTATAAGGAAGGCAGAGGATCAATCAGTCTCCAAGATAACAAAATAAATAAAATTACCCACTTGTACTAAAAGAAAAATGAAGGAACTATGGCTTAGGACTATACTAATGAATTTAACTTACATTAAGGACGAACAGTCAGAATTGGTAATATACTGGTGGCAATACAAGACACAGTTCCTGCATCCAGAGCTTCCAGGCACAATAGAAAATTATTTAATAAATATTGTTCAAATTAGTTAAGATACAATGTAGTGAGATAAAAGATGTATGTTATGAATGTATATAAGAGAGCTCTGCTCTAAACAAACAGGAAGTAACTGAATATAATGTGTTCATTTACAGAAAGAAAAAGAAAAAATATAGGAGATGCCCCAAAATACAAGGAAAATAGTTATAGGAAGTATCAGTTTGCAGTGGAAAACTGCGCTCAGTTTCTAACTTAGGCTCCACTTGTTGTCTTTTTACCGTGTCCTATGCGTAGTAGCTACATGAATCATTTGACCTCTTAATAAATTGATCTTTTACAAGTACGCTGCTCATTAAAGGATTGGGATCCAAATTACACTTAAATCAATTTATTTGATCCGTGACTGATAAATTAATGATTAAAGATAGTTATTACATGGATAATTTCATTCAGTCTGTGTGTTTTAATTAGACTTACAGAATCACTGACAGTTTGAGTTGTTTATCTTGACTGAAACCAACAAAAGAAAGGTCTTACTTTACATTTCTTACATAAAAGGGTCAAGTTCAAGAAATTTAGTCAAAAAACAAAGTTAAAACAGAAGAAAGAGAAGTTTTCTAAGAAAAAAATCTGAGCTGAGCTTAAAAAAAAATACTAAAGACTTTAATCAGGCTGTTACTGAGAACTGCTGCAAATATTCACATTCAAGTAATTTTTTTTTGGCCCCGGCATTATCAAACTTTAGTGCCAACACGACAACTAAAGTAGGCAAAGAACAGATTCCAAAAGGAATGTGTCCCTGTCTTGCAGGTAAGCAGGTTTCAAAATTTAGTGGGTACCGGCATCACCCAGGTAGCTGGTAAGAACGTAGATTCCTGTGCCTAAAATAGATATTCTGAGGAGAGGCACAGGAAAACAGATTCTAATAAGCCCCTAATCCTGACACAGGTGAATAGTGGGCATTGCTTTGAGAAGCAACACAAGATTCCAGGCACTGTCCTAGGTACTCTTGTGTGTTCTTTCATCGAATCCTCATAAAACCACCTGAGGTAGATATTATCCTTATTTCATGAATGAGGAAACAAAGCCCAGGGATTAATTAAGATGGCTAAGATTAAACAACTAAAGAGAAAGAAAAAGGACAGAAGAGAAATTGACTTTATTAGGTAGCATTTTCAGAGGAACCTACATAAGGAAGCTGGCATTCTAAAAATCATTTAAAAAATAACAGTAGATCAGAGAGTTCATCTTGTGTCAAAGATACAGAGAAAAGAAAAGCCATTATTAAAAATTAGAGGCATCTGGGTGGCTCAGTTGGTTAAGCGACTGCCTTCGTCATGATCCCAGGGTCCTGGGATCCAGCCTCACATCTGGCTTCTTGCTCAGCAGGGAGCCTGCTTCTCCCTCTCCCTCTACTTGCTACTCCACCTGCTTGTGCTCGCTCTCTTTCTCTGTCAAATAAATAAATAAAAATTCTTTTAAGAAATAAAAAACAGGGGCACCTGGGTGGTTCAGTCGTTAAGCGTCTGCCTTCGGCTTAGGTCATGATCCCAGGGTCCTGGGATCAAGCCCCACATCGGGCTCCCTGCTCGGAAGAGAGCCTGCTTCTCTCTCCCACTCCCCCTGCTTGTGTTCCCTCTCTCACTGTGTCTCTCTCAGGAGAGATGAATTTATCCCTCTGTCAAATAAATTTAAAAAAAAAATCTTTATAAAAAATAAAAAAAATAAAAGATAAAGACAAAAATATTTGGAAGGTAATTTAGAGATTAAAAAATGATGTGTGGGTCCCACCTACAAAGATTCTGGTTTAATAGTTCTTGAGTGTATCCTGGCATCAGGATTTTAAAAACCTCCTCAGGTAATTCCAAAGTGCAGCCAAAGCTGAGAATGACTATCTTAGAGAATGCCCAAGGCTCAGGGCTGGGACGAAGAAGGAAGAGCAATGGGAAGAGTGAAAAGAGACCTACGGAGCTATTGGGCATAAATCGAAAACGAAAATCTGGCTTGAAGACTGAGCAGAATTCCCAGGTTTTGTGAGAACAATGAAAATGTTAAGAGTCACTGCATTTAACAAATGAGAAACAAACCAGACGGGAATGTTAAGATAGGTTTTCCATGACTGGCAAACATGGTCAACTGGTAAAGACAACATTCTGCATTAGCAAAATCTTCAAGTGGAAGGCTTTCAGTCCTCTGAGGCTGCCTGTGTAACTACACCTACTACCACAAATAGAGGTACATGGACAACATAGTACAATAGTGTACAAATAGAGGTGGATTCCCCCACCACCACTTTTGCAGTGGTGTTTCCACACTGCCATCTAGTGGTCAGGATGGCAAGGACTGATTTGAACTGGAAATGATTTCTAGAGGGCTGTGAACTCTTCTGGTTACAAGGCAGGTGGTAAAGAGCCTAAATTCGGGGCGTCTGGGTGGCTCAGTCATTAGGCGTCTGCCTTCGGTTCAGGTCATGATCTCAGGGGCCTGGGATCGAGCCCCACATCGGGCGCCCTACTCCACGGGAAGCCTGCTTCTCCCTCTCCCACTCCCCTTGCTTGTGTTCCCTCTCTTGCTGTGTCTCTGTCAAATAAATGAATAAAATCTTTAAAAAAAAAGAAAAAAAAAGAGCCTAAATTCAAGGGTTTAATCCTAAAGTTTCCCTTTAGAGTAGAAGATAGGCTTAAGGTACAGAGTGGTTTCTTTGGACGGTGATGAAAATGTTCTAAAATTGTGCTGATGGCTGCATAACATTTTGATGCACTTAATGCCACTGAATTATACATTTAAAATGGATAAAATGGCAAATTTTACATACTTTGTGTCACTTTGAATGGGTGAATGGCATGATATAGGAATTTTATCTCAAACTGTTACAAAAAAGGAGGCAGGAAATATAGAAATGATTCAAGAACTATAGAAAAGCTTAAAAAGGATGCCAAAAAACAATCAGTCCCCTCATTTCAAAACACGTAAAATTGAGGCTCCACAGATTAAATTATTTACCCTACTCACCTAAACAATAAAACCTCTGCCAAAAAAGGGGGGGAAATTAACTTAATTAAAAGCTTTCTGTCTCCCAGTCCTGAGACGTGACTTTCCTTAAGCTGGATCCTCACCAGTGCCTGGAGATCTCACCCACAAGAATAGCTTCAAACAGCATAATATCACCATTATTCCAACAATTGAAGCTCAAAACCCCGAACTCATCCTTCACTCCTTCCTCACCTGATAATCAGTCACTCACTGAATTGGGTCAACTCTTCTCTCAAATGGCATATCTTCTTTTTGGGCTACTGCCATCTTCCTAACTGAGGCCTTCCCTGCTTCACACCCAGAATAAAGCAAATTCTTTCTTAACTGGAATCCCCATCTTCAGTCTTCCCACATCTCTCCTCAAGCACGTTCACAAAATCATACTGCTACACTAATCTCCCAGAATTCCATGCACTTTGTACTACTACTCAAAATTTTTATGGGCTCATCAATACCTACAAAATAAAGTTCACATTCTTTTTACAGATTTTTATTCATTTGAGAGAGAGAGCACGAGCAGGGGGGGAGGGTGCAGAGGGAGAAGCAGACTCCCCGTGGAGCAGGAAGCCTGACGCAGGGCTCCATCCCAGGACCCTGGGATCATGACCTGAGCCGAACGCAGACGCTTAACCAACTGAACCACCCAGGTGCCCCTGAGGTTCACATTCTTTAGCCTGGTCGTCAAGGCCTCTGTATTCCACAATCTATTCCAACCTTACCTCTTATAACCTTCCCTATAACACAAACAACACTCTGATACAGTCAAATTGTCTACCAGATAATCTATATACATGTCCCCATTAGTCCCACAGTCATTACTTGTGCCTATGATTTTCACTTTATCCTGTTTTTTTTTCTTTCCCAACGGTTCTCAACTCAGGCTATGCATCAGACTCACCTGTAGAGTTTAAAGATGTGGCCCAGAAACCTGGATATTTTTCAAAATTCTGCAATTTTCACGAAAAGTGAAAACCAACTCATTCATAGACTTTAAGTCTTCTGTAAGGTGGTTACGTTTTCAGCACCTAAACAAAGTATCTCTTATTCAGTAGAAAAAAAAATTGAAATTAAATTGCCCAGAGAAACCATTACTTAGGGGCACCTGGGTGGCTCAGTCGTTAAGCATCTGCCTTCGGCTCAGGTCATGATCCCAGGGTCCTGGGATCGAGCCCCACATCGGGCTCCCTGCTCAGCGGGGAGCCTGCTTCTCCCTCTCCCACTCCCCCTGCTTGTGTCCCCTCTCTCACTGTGTCTCTCTCTGTCAAATAAATAAATAAAATCTTTAAAAAAAAAAAAAAGAAACCATTACTTAAATATCTACACATTCTATTCTTGATCCCTGTACAACATAAATCTTTCTAATTAACACCTACTTCCTAACAAAAGGTAAACACAGTAACTGAAAAATGCTAGTAAGAATTAAATTTTGGTAAGGAGCAAGATGGTGGAGGAGTAGGAGACCTGGATTTTGTCTGGTCCCAGAAATTCAGCTCAATAGGGATCAAACCATTCTGAACACCTACGAACTCAACAGGAGATTGAAGAAAAGAACAGCAGCAACTCTCTGAACAGAAAAGCAACCACTTTCTGGAAGTTAGGATGTGGGAGAAGTGAATCCGAGGTGATATTTGGGAGGATAGACGGCGGGGAAGGGGGCCTCCGTCGGCCGCTAACAGCAAGTGACAGAGTAGCAGGGCACAAAATCGGAACTTTTAGAAGTCTGCTCCGCTGAGGGACGTCGCTCCAGTGTCTAAGCAGGTGGTGGAACCCTTGCTGGGACAGTGTGGTCTCAGGACGCTCGGGGTCACAGAAAGACCGGGGGTGCCTGAGTGTGGCAGAGCTCCCAGGTATCAGAGCAGGGAAGCCGGCTGCAGAGACGGAGCCCAGGCGCGGGCTCTCAGCTCAGGGTTGCCATAAACCATGATCCGCGGCACAGCCGGGCCACTGCTCTTCCAGCAGGGACCCAACAAGCGGCAGATCCGGGGAGACTCCCCTTCCTCCCCTGGGAGGAGCGGCGCGGGAGCGCACCGCAGGGATCTGCTAGGTTTGGAGACTCCACACGGGGTCGGGTGCCAGAGATAGAAACGCGCAGTCACAGGCAGGGTGAGCACGAAGTGCAGCCGGAGACCGGGGAGACGGGAGTGATCGACTGCTTTTCTCTGGGGGCACACTGAGGAGTGGGGCCTCGAGTTCTCGGCTCCTCTGGGGCGGAAATTGGGAGGCCGCCATTTTCACTCTCGGCCTCCAAAGCTGTATGGAAAGCTTGCAGGGAACAAAAGCTCCCAAGAGCAAACCCAAGCAGATTACTTAGCCTGGACCCCGCAAAGACATCTGAGAACCACGGCAACAGGCCCCTCCCCCAGAAGATCAGCAGGACCATCCAGCCAAGACCAAGTTTACCCATCAATGAGAACGGCTGAACTCCAGCACTAGGGGAATACTGCACATAGAATTCAAGGCTTTTGGGCGCCTGGGTGGCTCAGTTGGTTAAGTGACTGCCTTCGGCTCAGGTCATGATCCTGGAGTCCCTGGATCGAGTCCCGCATCGGGCTCCCTGCTCGGCAGGGAGTCTGCTTCTCCCTCTGACCCTCCCCCCTCTCATGTGCTCTCTCTCTCATTCTCTCTCTCAAATAAATAAATAAAATCTTTAAAAAAAAAAAAAGAATTCAAGGCTTTTTTCCCCCTGATTCTTTAGTCTTTCAAAGTTAATTTTTTTTAATTTTTTTCTTTTTTTTTAATTTTTCTTTTTCCCTTTTTCAACCAATCCCTTTTTTAAAAATCTTTTTTATTTTTCATTTTTAGAGCCATATTCTATCCCTTCATAGTAGTTAACCTTATTTTTGGTATATATATAAGTTGTTCTCTCTTTAAAATTTTGGGATACAGTTTCTTCTAACAGACCAAAACATACCCTAAATCTCTAGTGTATGGCTTTGTTCTAGTCTCCTCCCTGATCACATTCGCTCCCTTTTTTTTTTCTTAATTTCTCTTCTTTCTTTTTTCAACCAACTTATCAATTCCTTTTATAAAATCTTTTATAATTTTCATCTTTACAGTAATATTCCATCCCTTCATCGTATTTACCCTTATTTTTGTACATATATAAGCTTTTCTTTCTTGAAAATTTTGGAGGCAGTTTCTTCTAACAGACCAAAACATGCCCAAAATCTAGTGTGTGGCACTGATCTATTCACCAGCCTGATCATATTTGATCATATACTTTTTTTTAATTCTTTTTCTTTTTCTTTTCTTTTTTCGTTCCTTCCCTTTCTTTTCCCCTGGTTTCAGGTCTCTTCTGATTTGTTTAGTGTATATTTTTCTGAGGTCACTGTTACCCTGTTAGCATTTTGTTCTCTCATTCATCCGTTCTCCTCTGGACAAAATGAAAAGACGGAAAAAATCACCTCAAAAAAAAGAACAAGAGGCAGTACCGACTGGCAGGGACCTAATCAATACGGACATTAGTAAGATGTCGTAACTAGAGTTCAGAATGACGATTTTAAAGATACTAGCTGGGCTTGAAAAAAGCATGGAAGATACTAGAGAAACCCTTTCTGGAGAAATAAAAGAACTAAAACCTAACCAAGTTGAAATCAAAAAGGCTATTAATGAGGTGCAATCCAAAATGGAGGCTCTAACTGCTAGTATAAATGAGGCAAAAGAGGGAATCAGTGATATAGAAGACAAAATGACGGAAAAGAAAGAAGATAAACAACTACTGGATCACGAGGGCAGAACTCGAGAGATAGTGATACCATAAGACGAAACAATATTAGAATAATTGGGATCCCAGAAGAAGAAGAAAGAGAGAGAGGGGCAGAAGGTATATTGGAGCAAATTATAGCAGACAACTTCCCTAATTTGGGGAAGGAAACAGGCATCAAAATCCAGGAGGCACAGAGAACCCCCCTCAAAATCAATAAAAATAGGTCAACACCCCAACATCTAATAGTAAAACTTACGAGTCTCAGAGACAAAGAGAAAATCCTGAAAGCAGCTCGGGACAAGAGATCTGTAACCTACAATGGTAGAAACATTAGACTGGCAACAGACCTATCCACAGAGACCTGGCAGGCCAGAAAGGACTGGTAAGATACATTCAGAGCACTAAATGAGAAAAATATGCAGCCGAGAATACTATATCCAGCTAGGCTGTCATTGAAAATAGAAGGAGAGATAAAAAGCTTCCAGGACAAACAAAAACTAAAAGAACTTGCAAACATGAAACAAGCCCTACAAGAAATATTGAAAGGGGTTCTCTAAGCAAAGAGAGAGCCTAAAAGTAACATAGACCAGAAAGGAACACAGACAATATACAGTAACAGTCACCTTACAGGCAATACAATGGCACTAAATTCCTATCTTTCAATAGTTATCCAGAATGTAAATGGGCTAAATGTCCCAATCAAAAGACACAGGCTATCAGATTGGATAAAAAAACAAGACCCATCGATAGGCTGTCTGCAAGAGATTCATTTTAGACCCAAAGACACCTCCAGATTGAAAGTGAGGGGGTGGAAAACCATTTGCCATGCTAATGGACACCAAAAGAAAGCTGGGGTGGCAATCCTTATATCAGACAAATTAGATTGTAAACCAAAGACTACAATAAGAGATAAGGAAGGACACTATATCCTACTTAAAGGGTCTATCCAACAAGAAGATCTAACAATTGTAAATATCTATGTCCCTAACATGGGAGGAGCCAATTATATAAGCCAATTAATAACAAAAGCAAAGAAACACATCGACAACAATACAATAATAGTAGGGGACTTTAACAACCCCCTCACTGAAATGCACAAATCACCTAAGCAAAAGATCAATAAGGAAATAAAGACTTTAAATGACACACTGAGGGCGCCTGGGTGGCTCAGATGGTTAAGTGTCTGCCTCTGGCTCAGGTCATGATCCCAGGGTCCTGGGATTGGGCCCGGCATCAGACTCCCTGGGCAGCAGGGAGCCTGCTTCTCCACCTCCCTCTGCTTCTCCCCCTGCTCATGTTCTCTCTGTATCTCTGTGTCTCAAGTGAATAAAAAAAATAATAATAAAATAAAAACTTTAAAATAAATAAATAAATAAATGACACAATGGACCAAATGGACTTCACAGATACATTCAGAACATTCCATCCCAAAGCAACAGAATACACATTCTTCTCTAGTGCCCATGGAACATTCTCCAGAAGAGATCACAACCTAGGTCACAAATCAGTTCTCAACCAGTACCAAAAGATTGGGATCATTCCCTGCATATTTTCAGACCACAATGCTTTGAAACTAGAACTCAATCACAAGAGGGAAGTCGGAAAGAACTCAAATACATGGAAGCGAAAATGCATCCTACTAAAGAATGAATGGGTCAACCAGGAAATTATAGAAGAATTTTAAAAATTCATGGAAACAAATGAAAATGAAAACACAACTGTTCAAAATCTTTGGGATGCAGCAAAGGCGGTCCTAAGAGGAAAGTTTATAGCAATACAAGCCTTTCTCAAGAAACAAGAAAGGTCTCAAGTACACAACCTAACCCTACACCTAAAGGAGCTGGAGAAAGAACGGCAAATAAAGCCTAAACCCAGGAGGAGAAGAGAAATAATAAGGATCAGAGCAGAAATCAATGAAATAGAAACCAAAAGAACAGGAGAACAGATCAACGAAACTAGGAGCTGGTTCTTTGAAAGAATTGACAAGATTGATAAACCCCTGGCCAGACTTATCAAAAAGAAAAGAGAAGGGCCCCAAATAAAATCATGAATGAAAGAGGAGAGATCACAACCAACACCAAAGAAATACAAACAATTATAGGAACCTATTATGAGCAAGTATATGCCAGCAAATTCAATAATCTGGAAGAAATGGATGCATTCCTAGAGATGTATCAACTACCAAAACTGAACCAGGAAGAAACAGAAAACCTGAGCAGACCTATAACCACTAAGGAAATTGAAGGCAGTAATCAAAAATCTCCCAAGAAACAAGAGCCCATGGCCAGATGGCTTCCCAGGGGAATTCTAACCAAACATTTAAAGAAGAATTAATACCTATTCTTCTGAAACTGTTCCAAAAAATAGAAATGGAAGGAAAACTTCCAAACTCGTTTTATGAGGCCACCATTACCTTGATCCCAAAACCAGACAAAGACCCATCAAAAAGGAGAATTACAGACCAATATCCCTGATGAACATGGATGCAAAAATTCTCACCAAAATACTAGCCAATAGGATCCAACAGTACATTAAAAGGATTATTCACCACGACCAACTGGGATTTATTCCTGGGCTGCAAGGTTGGTTCAACATCCGCAAATCAATCAATGTGATACAACACATTAATAAAAGAAAGAACAAGAACCATAAGATCCTCTCAATAGATATAGGAAAAACATTTGACAAAGTACAGCATCCTTTCTTGATCAAAACTCTTCAGAATACAGGGATAGAGGGTACATACCTCAACATCATAAAAGCCATCTATGAAAAACCCACAGCGACTATCATTCTCAATGGGGAAAAACTGAGAGCGCTCCTCCTAACGTCAGGAACACCACAGGGATGTCCACTATCACCACTGCTATTCAACACAGTACTAGAAGTCCTAGGCACAGCAATCAGACAACAAAAATAAATAAAAGTCAAACTCTCACTCTGCGAGATGATATACTTTATGTGGAAAACCCAAAAGACTCCACCCCAAAACTGCTAGAACTCATACAGGAATTCAGTCAAGTGGCAGGACATAAAATCAATGCACAGAGATCAGTGGCATTCCTATACACCAACAACAAGACAGAAGAAAGAGAAATTAAGGAGTCGATCCCATTTACAATTGCACCCAAAACCATAAGACACCTAGGAATAAATCTAACCAAAGAGGCAAAGAATCTGTATGCAGAAAACTATAAAATACTCATGAAAGAAATTGAGGAAGACAAAGAAATGGAAAAACGTTCCATGCTCATGGATTGGAAGAACAAATATTGTGAAGATGTCAAGGCTACCTAGAGCAATCTACACATTCAATGCAATCCCCATCAAAATACCATCCACTTTTTTCAAAGAAATGGAACAAATAATCCTAAAATCTGTATGGAACCAGAAAAGACCCCAAATAGCCAGAGGAATGTTGAAAAAGAAAAGCAAAGCTGGCGGCATCACAATTCCGGACTTCAAGCTCTATTACAAAGCTGTCATCATCAAGACAGTATGGTACTGGCACAAAAACAGACACATAGATCAGTGGAACAGAATAGAGAGTCCAGAAATGGACCCACAACTCTATGGTCAACTAATCTTCGACAAAGCAGGAAAGAATGTCCAATGGAAAAAAGTCTCTTCAACAAATGGTGTTGGGAAAATTGGACAGCCACATGCAGAAGAATGAAACTGGACCATTTCCTTACACCACACACAAAAATAGACTCAAAATGGTTGAAAGACCTCAATGTGAGACAGGAGTCCATCAAAATCCTAAAGGAGAACACAGGCAGCAACGTCTTCGACCTCAGCCGCAACTTCTTCCTAGAAACATCACCAAAGGGAAGGGGAGCAAGGGCAAAAATGAACTCTTGGGACTTCATCAAGATAAAAAGCTTTTGCACAGCAAAGGAAACAACAAAACCAAAAGACAACCGACAGAATGGGAGAAAATATTTGTAAATGACATATCAGATAAAGGGCTAGTATCCAAAATCTATAAAGAACTGATCAAACTCAACACCCAAAGAACAAATAATCCAATCAAGAAATGGGCAGAAGATATGAACAGACATTTCTGCAAAGAAGACATCCAAATGGCCAACAGACACATGAAAAAGTGCTCAACATCGCTCGGCATCAGGGAAATCCAAATCAAAACCTCAATGAGATACCTCACATCAGTGAGAATGGCTAAAATTAACAAGTCAGGAAACGACAGATGTTGGCGGGGACGCGGAGAAAGGGGAACCCTCCTACACTGTTGGTGGGAATGCAAGCTGGTGCAGCCACTCTGGAAAACAGTATGGAGGTTCCTCAAAAAGTTGAAAATAGAGCTACCATATGATCCAGCAATTGCACTACTGGGTATTTACCCCAAAGATACAAATGTAGGGATCCAAAGGGGTATGTGCACCCCGATGTTTATAGCAGCAATGTCCACAACAGCCAAACTGGGGAAAGAGCCAAGATGTCCATCAACAGATGAATGGATAAAGAAGACGTGGTATATATATACAATGGAATATTACGCATCCATCAAAAGGAATGAGATCTTGCCATTTGCAAAAACGTGGATGGAACCGGAGGGTGTTATGCTGAGCTAAATAAGCCAATCAGAGAAAGACATGTATCATATGCCTCACTGATATGAGTTATTCTTAATCTCAGGAAACAAACTGAGGGTTGCTGGAGTCGGGGGCTGGGAGGGATGGAGTGGCTGGGTGATAGACACTGGGGAGGGTATGTGCTATTGTGAGCGCTGTGAATTGTGTAAGACTGTTGAATCACAGACCTGTACCTCTGAAACAAATAATACTATTTATATGTTAAAAAAATGATAGTAGGAAGGGAAAAATGAAGCGGGGGGAAATTGGAGGGGAAGACAAACCATGTGGGACTATGGACTCTGAGAAACAAACTGAGGGTTCGGTGGGGGATGGGTTAGCCTGATGTTGGGTGTTAAAAGAGGGCACGTTCTGCATGGAGCACTGGGCGTTATACACAAACAATGAATCATGGAACCCTACATCAAAAACTAATGATGTAATGTATGGTGATTAACATAATAATAAAAAAACTAATGATGTAATGTATGGTTATTAACATAATAAAATAAAAAAATTTAAAAAGAATTAAATTTTGATACTCATCAAATTTGTGAGAAACATCACAACCATTCCAATTAAAAATTTGATTTCAGGGCGCCTGGGTGGCTCAGTTGTTAAGCATCTGCCTTCGGCTCAGGTCATGATCCCAGGGTCCCGGGATCAAGTCCCACATCGGGCTCCCTGCTCAGCGGGAAGCCTGCTTCTCCCTCTCACACTCCCCCTGCTTGTGTTCCGGCTCTCGCGATCTCTCTCTCCCTCTCTGGCAAATAAATAAAATCTTTAAAAAAAAAAAAATTTGATTTAATATGTGCCTGCCCTATATGTGACAGTCATTTAAATATGTACAGAACATGCTAATGTGAATGTCCAGTTTGAAATTCAACATACAGAACTATTTACGGATATCATTTGTAGCCTGAATGAACCCAGCTGTAGCAATATAAATATATTGAATATAAAGTTGCAAAGGAGGGGGTCAATTAGGATGAAAAAGAAAGATAATCATTGTCAAACCAGACTGCACATTAGAATAACCTAGGGAGCTTTTAAAATTTCCACATTCAAGCACACTTTGAACCAATTAAATCAGATGTCTGGGTGGGAACCATGCACCAGTATTTTTTAATGCTCCCCAGGTGCTTCCAATGTGTAGCCAACATTGAGAACCAATGAATCAGAAGAGAATCTCTCCCAGGTTCTAAAAACCTAAAGATCAGAACTATACAAAGACAAAGAAAGGAAAAAAGTCGCAGAAAGCAGGGAGTCCTTCATAAGTAAGCTGTTTTCTTTCAAGTTATAAATGATTTCTATGTATTAAGGATATGTGCCTTTTTATGTTGCGAATATTTTCCTCAGTTTCTTGGCTTCTCCATTATAAGTCAGTTCTTTGACATACAGATATTTTTGACTTTTATGAAGTTATATCTATTGATCAAACTAACTTTTCCCCCTTATTTGGTTATTTTGCCTCAAAGACTTAACAACAAAACCAAAACAATAAAAAACAGGGTACTTCCTAACATTATGATTCTCAACCAAAGTAATGAATAAAAAAGTCAGGGGGGGGCTGGGTGGCTCAGTCAGGTCTGCCTTCAGCTCAGGTCATGATCCCAGGCTCCTGGGATCTAGGCCTGCATCAGGCTCCCTGCTCAGCGGGGAGCCTGCTTCTCCCTCTCCCCCTGCCTGCTGATCCCCCTGGCTTGTGCTCTCTCTCTCTGTCAAATAAATAGATAAAATCTTTAAAAAAAATCAGTATTAACCTAGAACTATAAATACCCTTAAATGCTCAAAATTAAACATGAATAGGTCATGTGTAAAATAAAATGGCAACAAGTTAACTTTTAAAAAGGATACTTTTTTATTTTACTGTATTTAAACAATAATGACTTTGTCGACTTTAAATGTAGGTTCCACGCCCAGCATAGGGCCCAAAGCAGGGCTCGAACTCACAAGACTTGAGCTGAAATCAAGACTCCAATGACACCAACTAAGCCACCCAGGTGTCCCCCAATTTTTACTTTTAAAATAAACTGTCTAAGATGTTTATCACATGGGTTATGTGCCTTTTCAGGAACTGTTGAGAAATATAGCTAGTTGCGGCAAAAGCAACCATTTGAGTTCTAAGATTAGAACAAGACAGAATAGACAAGGTTATTCCACACAATCACATTTCTTATTTTTATCCTAACAAGTAATTATTACAACAAAATTTTTTTTAATATTTTATTTATTTGACAGAGAGATAGCGAGAGCAGGAACACAAACAGGGGGAGTGGGAGAGGGAGAAGCAGGCTTCCCGCGGAGCAAGGAGCCCGATGCGGGGCTCGATCCCAGGACCCTGGGATCATGACCTGAGCCGAAGGCAGACGCTTAACGACTAAGCCACCCAGGCGCCCCATTACAACAAAATTTAAGGGGGGTTCACTGTATAAAATATTTTGTAGTAATAAATCCCATTGTAAATATAGATCGATAGGCACAATTCTCCCCCAAATCATCACAAATTCAATTGACTACTAGTTTCAAACATGAGTTTTTGCTTTTAACATGAATAACATAGTCATTATTAAGGCACTGTTACCACATCAATTTGCCCAGTTGTTCTTTCATTATGATGAGTTTTATATAGATATTTATGACAAAGTTTTGATTTTCTGGTTCAAATTCAAAACAAAAGCTATGGTAAATGTCAGAAGTTGAGAACAGTTTGGAAAGGACACTCATGAAGATGATCACTGAGGGATACTGAGTTTTAATAGCTGAAAACAAAGACACTATACTGAAAAATGTCTGTGTGCTTTTAACACCATTGTCCAACAGAGGGAGCATCACATCTAATTTAGAGTCTAAATGGGGAGCCCCCACATGGAAAGGGGAAATCATCTAAAACTTAATTGACAAAAATTTTAGATGTAGTATTTACAGAATTAAATATAAAACCAAATCACAACATCCAAAAAAAATTCAAAGGAAATATTTATCAAATACCTGGACTGCTGAGAACTGTAATACTTACAGAAATCCATTCATCTATTTAACGTAAATACACAAGTTACACAAATATCCTGAAATTATTTTTTAAAGACTTTATTTATTTGACAGAGAGATAGAGAAAGAGCACAAGTAGGCAGAGAGGCAGGTAGAGGGAGAGGGAGAAGCAGACTCTCCACTGAGCAGGGAGCCTGACGTGGGGCTCAATCCCAGGACCCCAGGATCATGACCTGAGCTGAGGGCAGTTGCCTAACCAACTGAGCCACCTAGGCGCCCCCAAATATCCTGAAATTATAAGCAGCAAATGTATGTTGATTCCATAAGTTTGTGCTGCAGCACAAAACTCTGCAAGGCTAACAAGCTCCCATTGATAATGATACTGCTGATCCCCAGACCACACTTGGTGTACCAAGAACAGAGGATAATGTAGACTGAATTTCCAAACTCACATTTTAACTCTTAAGTTAGGAAACTGATTGGTAAGGAATGGGACCCTAAATTTGGGATGCAAACCCATGAAATTTGATGCCTTGAACTCCTAAATTCTGTTGAATTTCCTCTACCAGTAAAAACACTCTGAAGAGGGTGGTCTCCCTTTGCCTAAAGAACCTGCAATGGTCTCCCCCTATGGTAAGTGCCCTGTGAAGGACCTGCTGTGGAACTACCTTCACCATCTCTCAGTGCTTTAGATCTATGACCAGACTCAAGTCCCAGCAGACCCCAAAGAATAAAGCAGAAAACTACGACCCATTGGGGCACCAGGGTGGCACAGTTACACATCCAACTCGATTTCAGCTCAGGTCATGATTTCAGAGTTGTGAGATCAAGTCCCAAGCCAGGATCTACCCTCAGCAGGGAGTCTGCTTAAGATTCTTCCCTCTCCCTCTGCCCCTCCCCACTGCTTGTGCATGCGCTCTCTAAAATAAATCTTAAAAAAAAAAAAAAAAAAGTGCAGGCACCTGGGTGGCTCAGTCGGTTAAGCATCTGCCTTTGGCTCAGGTCATGATTTCAGAGTCCTGGGATTGAGCCCCACACCTGCTTCTCCCTCTCCCTCTGCCCCCACCCCTGCTTCTGCATGCTCTCAGACAGATGAATAAAATCTTTGAAAAAAAAAAAAGTGCAAGCCATTAGGAGATTCATTACACACCAAAAGAATTGTGAGATTTTGCCAATTTATATCAACAAAAACTTGAGGAACACATACGGGAAAGGATCCTAAGAGTGTTGGAGTGTTGGATTCAGATGGAAGATAATGCTGGATTAGGCCGAATTTATTGCTACGGGTGTGCTAAGCAGAAACTGTGGATTCAACAGGTTGGCTCAAGCAGCTAGGAACGCCTAACAGTTTGCTTGGTTGGTTTAATGAAAGCTGGACCTAAAGGTGACATACACTAAATGAAGGTGAAACATCTAAACTTCTTTGAGTACTGAGGTCTTCCTGATGGCTTAAGGATATCAGAATGCTGAGTGGGTTTAATATGTTAGACCTGCTTGCCCTTAACCATGTCCCTGGGAGGACCCAGAAAACATTCCATTCACCAAGCTAAGAGAAATATATTCATGAGAGGAACCCGGGACTCCTTTAAGAGCTCTGGGATGGCTAGCCTTCATAGGCCAGGAATAAAAGTGGTAACTCCTGCCATCAAACTGACTCCCTAAATTGAGCAGGAGATGATCGGATCCTGTGGTGGCAGGGACCAAGTGACAGCACTTAATCACCAAAGACAAGGTGGGAATGAATACCATAATGGCAGCCAAAACAGTAACCAGAAAGGTTTGAACCGCAGAGATCTCTGACATTGGCTAAGAAATCAGTGCCCCAGGGCGCCTGGGTGGCTCAGTTGGTTAAGCGACTGCCTTCGGCTCAAGTCATGATCCTGGAGTCCCAGGATCGAGTCCCACATCAGGCTCCCTGCTCGGCGGGGAGTTTGCTTCTCCCTCTGACCCTACCACCCCCCATGCTCTCTTTCTCTCATTCTCTCTCTCTCTCAAATAAATAAATAAAATCTTAAAAAAAAAAAAAAGAAATCAGTGCCCCTAGAACTGAAACAGATGGGCAATCTATTAAAGTCTTGATTAGTTTAGGGGCGCCTGGGTGGCTCAGTCATTGAGTGTCTGCCTTCAGCTCAGGTCATGATCCCAGGGTCCTGGGATCAAGCCCCACATCAGGCTCCCTGCTCAGCGGGAAGCCTGCTTCTCCCTCTCCCACTCCCCCTGCTTGTGTTCCCTCTCTCGCTGTGTGTCTCTCTCTCAAATAAATAAATAAAATCTTAAAAAAAAAAAAAAAAAGTCTTGATTAGTTTAAGTGGAAAAACTCGAAGTATGATTTAAATCACCAAAAAAGTAAAGTTGTGGCCCCTCTACCAATTCCCAGATTGGAGCCATTTCATAGACCCAGAGTCTCTGGAATGAAGGGAATTCCCTTAAGAAGAATTCTACCACAGAGCTAAATATGGATACTATAAATTTTCCACCTAGGCTTCCCTAAAGAGATCAACAGCCATTTATTAAGGATGACTTTGTTCTGGGGAAGAGGACATAAGCAGCCCTTGGAAGGATTACTAGATACTGGCTCTGAACTAGAGTGAATTCCTAAAGACTCAAAATACCATTTGGTCCAAACTTTCAGGAATAGCAGCTTATGGAAATCAGAGGATCAATGCAGATTTGGCTCAGATTTATCTCAAACTGGGTCCAATAGGTCCCAAATCCACCGTGCAGTTAATTCTGCTGGAACGTACAGTTGGAACAGACATCCTTAACAACTGACAGAATCCCCTCTCTTGGGGCGCCTGGGTGGCTCAGTCGGTTGGGCATCCGACTCTTGATATCGGCTCAGGTCATGATCTGTGTCATGGGATCGAGCCCTGCTTTGAGCTCAGTGCTCAGCATGGAGTCTGCTTGAGATTCTCTCTCTCTAAAATAAATAAAATCTTTAAAAATAAAATAAATAAAAAAAGAATCCCCTCTAATCCCCTACCCATACAGTAATGACTAGCATGGATAAAAGTGCATGTGGAAGCCACTAGAACTGCCATTACCTACCTAAACAGTAAACCAAAACCAATACTGCATTTCTGGAGGACTTCCTGCCACCATCAATGATGTGAAAGATGCAAAGGTGGTGATTTCCTCCCACATCCTCATTTAACTTGATTTGGCTAACGTAGACAGATGGATCTTGGAGAATGACCGTGTGCTTTCAGTTGCGCACAGGATAGTTAGATGAATGAACTTGCTATTGATGCCAAGTATGGTTAAGGAAGGTTAAAGAGGCATGCATGTGTGACAAGGGATGAACTGCAGGGGCTTCTGTAGTCTACTGACACAGCCAGCTGGAACTACAATTCCCAAAATTTCCTCTCTGTAGGACTCTGGATTAAGGTTAGCCAAAAAAGATGTGTGCGATTTGGAAGGCAGAAGTGAAGCAACCATCATCATCCTCTTCTGTAGGGTGTGCAGGGCTTGTGTAGGGTACAGGTACTGTTGCAGCCTGTGTACACGGTCACTACCTAATGGCTTACCTTGTTGGCCTGGCCTAGCAGCCAGGCCCTCTGCTCCTCCATCTCCCATGGTATCTCTTCCTGAACCTTCTCCAAGTTGTGGGGCCCAGTACATGAACAGTTCTGTGGCAAGGAGCATTAGCAATTTCTGCAGGTCACTGGTGTCATTCAGGGGAAGGCAGTGACAGACACAGGTTTCAAGTTGTCCTCATTAGTTCCAGTTGGATTCCAATGGGTTTTTGCTTCCCCCCGATATGACATCCAGCTTCTTCTGCCAGCTCCACTGATTTCAGGACCCACACAATTCAGAGACAACAGCAACTTTACCAAGTCCCAAATTATGTAAGGTCTAACCTCTATAATCCTTATCCTTTGTCATTCAGTGATTCTGCTTCTCTGATCCATCCCCAAATAGATACAAGCCCTTTGTAGAAAAACTGACCAGTCCAAGAGAATAACCCTGACAGTTGGAAGACACCAGATGACCACATATATAGACACCCACTGGGCAAGAATCTGCATAAACACCCAGAGTTGTTATTTTTCAACCTAAAACTTTTTAGTGCCTCATTCTTCAATATGACTAATCAAGAATGACCAGACACTTGAGGACAGTTCATCTTTCCTTTCCTTTTACTTTTGTCATAGAGAGTTTGAAACATTCCCAAAAGTAGAGAATAGTATAATGGAACCCCACACATTCATCAACCAGCTTCAAAAATTACCAACACATGGCTAATCTTATACAAACTATACCCTCACCAATACCTCCCAACTAAATTACTTTAAAGCAAACCTCAGTCTGTCATTTCACCCATTATCTACCTCAAAAAGATAAAACTTTTAATTGTTTTTAACTTCTCATTTTGAAATAATTTCAGATTGATAACAAAAATTGCAAGAAATAGTAAAGAATTCCATTTGTCCTTCACAAGGACATCATATGATGCTTACATCTTACATAATCAAAGAACAATTATCAAAATCGAAAAATTAGCATTGAATCTAATAATTTCTAATTTTACTGCATTGTAATCAGAGAACAAAGCTATTACTTGAGATTTGTTTAAACTTCCTTTACCATCTAATATAAGGTACATTTTTGTAACAGTTCTTGATTACTCAAAAATATGTAATCTCAGGACGCCTGGGTGGCTCAGAGGGTTAAGCATCTGCCTTCGGCTCAGGTCATGATCCCAGGGTCCTGGGATCGAGTCCCACATCGGGCTCCTTGTTCAGCAGGGAGTCTGCTTCTCCCTCTGCCTGCCGCTACCCCCTGCTTGTGCTCTGACAAATAAATAAATAAAATCTTTAAAAAAAAATGTAGTAAGTGTATAGTCTTTAACATATCTAATAAATGTATTAATTGCAAAACAAATTACAGTGATTCAATATTATTAACTAATCTATAGACTTCATTCAAATTTCATCAATTGTCCCACTAATGTCCAATTTTTAATCCAGAACATATTTTGCATGCTTTAGTTTTCATGCTTCCTTGGTGTCCTTTAATCTGGAAGAGGTTCTTCAATCTCTCTGCCATTCACCACCTGGATTCAATTGCAGAGTACTGCCTAGTTACTGTATACTATCCCTCAATTTGGTTTCCTCTGATGTTTCCTCATGATTAAATTCAGGTTACATTTTTGATATTATACATCAGAGAACGGATGTTGTGTCCTGCTCAGTGGGTATCAGGAAGTATACCATGTCAATATGTCATATTATTAGAGTTATTACCTTTGTTCACCTGGTTAAAGTGATGCCCGCCAAGTTTATCTACTGTGAAGTTACTATATTTTTTCCCTTGTACTTAATAAGGATCTACTAAGGAGACTAAAAATTATGTGAATATCTTTTTTTTATTTACTTATTTTTTTATTTACTTTTATTACTTTTTTTTTATTTACTTATTTCAGAGAGAAAGCTCAGGCAGGGGGAGGGGCAGAGGGAGAAGCAGACTCCCAGCTAAGCAAGGAGCCCGATGCGGGGCTCGATCCCAGGACCCTGGGATCGTGACCTGACCCAAGGCTGATGCTTAACTGACTGAACCGCCCAGGCACCACTGTAAATACCTATTTCTGATCATACTTTTGCCCACTCATTTTAGCATCCATTGATTATTCTTGTCCAAAAGTTACAGATTCGGCTCGACCCCGGACTGCCGCACCATGGCTAAGGAGGAGCTGGAGGCTCTGAGGAAGCAGAGGCTGGCCAAACTGCAAGCGAAGCATGGGGATCCTGGCGATGCAGCACAACAGGAAGCAAAGCACAGGGAAGCAGAAATGAGAAACAGTATCTTAGCCCAAGTCCTGGATCAGTCAGTCCGGGCCCGCTTAAGTAACTTAGCACTTGTAAAGTCCAAACAAACTAAAGCAGTAGAGAATTACCTCATACAGATGGCAAGATATGGACAACTAAGTGGGAAGGTATCAGAACAAGGTTTAATAGAAATCCTTGAAAAAGTAAGCCAGCAAACAGAAAAGAAAACCACAGTTAAATTCAACAGAAGAAAAGTCATGGACTCTGATGAAGAGGACGATTATTGAAATTTAAGATGTTTAGAGACTGGAACTTAATGGAACAGTCTAGGACAGATAATACTGGGTAGAAGTGAAGATCTGACTGTTTACTTTGTTTACTGTCTATACGCCTTTTAAAAAAATAAACTCGTTATGCAAAAGTTACAGATTAGACTGTTTCTGAGATACAATCCAACTCAAACATTCTACCCCATGATTCTATTAGCATCTTAAATTTAAAACTTCACCTTTATTTGGCTAAACTGTTAAAAAATTTTAGACAAGACTGGGGTTGGGGAAATAATTTGCATAAACACGCCACTGATTAAAATTTCTCATTGGAACACATTTTTTTTTTAAAGATTTTATTTATTTGAGAGAGAGAGACTGAGAGAGAGAGCACATGAGAGGGGGGAGGGTCAGAGAGAGCAGCAGACTCCCTACCAAGCAGGGAGCCTGATGCGTGACTCGATCCAGGGACTCCAGGATCATGACCTGAGCCGAAGGCCGTCGCTTAACCAGAAACACAGTTTTGTTTTAATGATGCTCTTTACCTAAGCAAGCAAACCTGAAATATAAGAAGACTTACATACAAGTTGGTTCTCTAGTCTCTCTTAAGTAAATTTATAGTGGGACATTAGTAAGTCTAGGACAAAAAAAATCATGACTCTCCACAGATGATGAAAATACCTTTGGCAGAATTCAACACCTATTCTTAATTAAAAACTCCTGAGAAAATAGAAACGGATGGATACACTTCCTTAACATGATAAAATATATGTCCCTCAGACCTAAATCCAGAACCTTACATAATAAGTAAGCCCCAGGGAGACCAGGGGGAACAATACAAGAATGCCAACTACCTCCACTACTATTTACCATTGTTCTGGAGGCATTACTCAGAGTATATTAGCCTGGAAAGAACAATGAGAGGCATACAAATTGAAAAAGAAACAAGATTACATTATCTGAAGATGACATGAGTATTCTTAGATATTAAATTCTCTGTAATTCTCTATGAGTAAAACAGTGTGATTCAAGTGTATGAGTATACAGACCAATGAAACAGAGTAGAAAGCCCAGAGTTAGAGCCAATTAGTATATGATCTATAATACAAACACTGATTTTGTCTCAGTGATTTGCTCTAATATTTTTAATAAATGGTGACGGGACTAATAGCCATTTAGAAAATGATAAAATTAGATCCATACCGGGGCGCCTGGGTGGCTCAGTCAGTTAAGTGTCTGCCTTCGACTCGGGTCATGATCCTGGAATCAAGCCCACATCAGGATCCTTGCTGGGCAGGGAGTCTGCTTCTCCTTCTAGCCCTCCCCTTACTCATGCTTGTGCTCTCTCTGAAATAAATAAAATCTTTTAAAAAAAAAATAAAATAGGGGTGCCTTCGGCTCAGGTCATGATCCTGAAGTCCCGGGACTGAGTCCCACATCGGGCTCCCTGCTCAGCGGGAAGTCTGCTTCTCCCTCTCCCGATCCCCCCTCTTGTGCGCTCTCTCTCTCTCTCATTCTCTCTCTCAAGTAAATAAATAAAATCTTTAAAATAAATAAATAAATAAAAATAAAAGGGAAAATGCTATGAAGAACATTATTGGGTCACTTGACAAAACTGAAATACAGACAGTAAAGTATTATGGTAATGTTAAATTTAAGGAAGTATGTATAACTTTATGAAGTATGTATAAATTTAATGAGGTATGTATAACTTTCCTAATTGTTGGGAATACATATTAAAGTATTTAGGATAAAGGATCAGGATATATGGAACTTACAGATTCAGAAAGAAAAAAGTGTGTATATGTGGATAAAGATGGGGGCTTAGGGGAGGAAGGGAGGAGAGAGTGTGTAAATGATGTCAAATGTTAATCTGGGTAATAAGTATGCAGATTTTTTTGTCCTATTCTTATTCTTGCAACTTTTCTGTAAATTTGAAATTATTTCCAAAACAAAAGTATTTTAAAAAATTTAATTATAATGGGAAGAGGTTACTTTTCCAGGAAAGTAGCTAGAGGAGCATGCAACAATTGCAAACAGCCAAATCATGGTTTATATTCAAAATGATCTTAAAAATAACTCCAGATTCTGCGGCGCCTGGGTGGCTCAGTTGGTAAAGCTTCTGCCTTCAGCTCAGGTCATGATCTCGGGGGTGCTGGGATCAAGTCCCGCATCAGGCTCCCTGCTCAGCAGGGAGTCTCTTCTTCTCCCTCTGTCCCTCTCCCGACTTGTGCTGCTTTCTCTCAATGAATAAAGTATTTAAAAAATAAAAACAGGAGCGCCTGGGTGGCTCAGTTGGTTAAGCGACTGCCTTTGGCTCAGGTCATGATCCCGGAGTCCCAGGATCGAGTCCCCCCATCGGGCTCCCTGCTCAGTGGGGAGTCTGCTTCTCCCTCTGGCCCTCCCCCCTCTCGTGCTCGCTCTCATTCTCTCTCTCTCAAATAAATAAAATCTTAAAAAAATAAATAAAAAATAAAAATAACTTCAGGTTCTGATTTCATGTACTTTCTGCACATATAATACTAAACTACAGTCCATGATACATGAAAGAGTATACATGTACTTAGGAATAATTTAACACTTGATTATTAATGTAGAGTCCCTAGTTCCTTTTCATCATATTCAGTGCTATTTCAGGACGATATAATATCCATTTGATAAGTGCTTTTACTGAGTACTTACAGTAGGCTATATGTCATTTATTTTTTTTTAAAGATTTTATTTTTATTTGAGAGAGAGAGAGAGCACAAGCAGGGGGAGCAACAGGCAGAGGGAGAGGAAGAAGGAGACTCCCTGCTGAGCAAGAAGCCTGAATCGGGGCCGATCCCAGAACCCTGGAATCATGACCTGAGCCGAAGGCAGTTGCTTAACCAATTGAGCCACCCAGACACCCCTATATGTCATTTAATTTACCCCTTTCTTAAGTCTTTGCTACTCATGTGTGATCAGCAAACCAACGGCTTTAGCTTGTTAGAAATGCAGAATCTCACACCCAACCCAGACCTTACTGAATCACAATCTACACCTGAACAAAACCTTTGAGTGATTTATTTGCACATTAAAGTTCAAGAAGGGCTGCTCTAAGTGACTTAACTTAACAGAGGTTTATCTCTAGCTCCCACTAACTCTGATGCACGAAATGCAATTCCCCAGAGCTATCCTCCATGACATGACTCATGCTTGTTTCTCCAACTCCACTCATGGCCTCCACAGTCTTCAAGGCAAGGAAGAGAGAGCAGGAAGAATGCACAGGATGTTTCATGGCAGACCCAGAAATGGTTTGTATAACCTCCAGCCCACACTCCATTGGCCAAAAATGAGTCACAGGGCCCCAAACTGCAAGGAGGCTGAGAAATGGGAGTCATCTTGTGTGCTCACAGGGGAAAACGAATAAAGGTTATTAATGGATACTGAGATGTCTCAGGAATACCAAGGAAAAGTTAAATACTAGGCTCGAGCAGAGGCAGACTATCATGAGGACTATGAACAGTTCTACTTCTCTCAGTTCAAATTCTAAAGCCAATGGTCAGCCAATGAACTAACTTTCTATCAAGAGGTTCACTCTTAGTCTAATCAACTGACAATTAAAAAAAAAAAAAAGTGGACCTAAGCTGGCAAGCATTTCCTTTTTTTTTTTTTTTAAGATTTTATTTATTTGGGCGCCTGGGTGGCTCAGTTGGTTAAGCAACTGCCTTCGGCTCAGGTCATGATCCTGGAGTCCCTGGATCGAGTCCCGCATCAGGCTCCCTGCTCGGCAGGGAGTCTGCTTCGCCCTCTGACCCTATCCCCTCTCATGTGTTCTCTCTCTCTCAAATAAAATCTTTAAAAAAAAAAAAAGATTTTATTTATTTATTTGACAGAGACACAGCGAGAGAGGGAACACAAGCAGGGGGAGTGGGAGAGGGAGAAGCAGGCTTTCCGCGGAGCAGGGAGCCCGATGCAGGGCTTGATCCCAGGACCCTGGGATCATGACCTGAGCCGAAGGCAGATGCTTAATGACTGAGCCACCCAGGCGCCGCACTGGCAAGCATTTCTAAGGCATCTTCATCCCAAGCAGCACACACCATTTCATACAATTTCAAATGAAACAAAGTCTAAGACTTTCTCAAAGTTTATTTAAATTTCTAATTACAAAAAAGGATACACGCTTGATTGGAGGAAAAAATACAAAACATAAAAGGTACAAAGGAGTATCTTCCCTCCCGCCTCCGAGTCCCATTCTCCAGAAGTAATCATATTAGAATTCTGGGGTGTTCTTCCAAACTTTTTCTATACACACAAGTACACACACACACACACACACACAAATTTATTTAAAATATATACATTGTTCCACAACTTTATTCACCCAGCAATGTGTCATGGACAGCCATCCACATCCGTAAAAATGGTTCCATCTGAACAGCTGGACAGTATTCTATAATATGGCTACATCATAACTTAACCAGTCCCCTATTAATGGACATTAAAATTCTCTCTCCCTTTTTAATTATCAAACTGCTATACTAAGTATCCTTGTACAGCCACTGTTGTTTGTAATTTTGTCAGAATTCCACAAGTAGGGTCGAGAAAACATAGTGCTCAGTTGACAGGTCCTATCAAATTGCACTCCTACAAGTGTATGAATGTTCTGTATTTGTGTTTATAAGAAACCTAACAGACACTTTCTTCAGGTTGTTATGAGAATTAAGTGAAGTAATAAAGTAAAGCACTTAAAATCATGCCTGGTATTGCTAAGTGATAATAAATATTAGCTACTAAATAATAATATTCAGTCGTCATATATTGTGGTGACAAGTAAATGTAAGCTAGCTAATCACCATCCCGTATTGGCCACATCCAATATAGGCGAACCATCTCATAAACAACCAGAGCCAGCCTAGAGTTAGAAAATGGGAAGCAAAAATTGACTAAGTCATCCTAACTAGGCGGCACTAAGTCCAAACCTTGGTTCCTGATCCCAATATGACTTATGAGAAAACTAGAACCAAAATTGGTTCACTGGTTCACAACATATGCTAGGAACAAACTTCAGCCTCTCAAAATGATACAAAAAACATGTCCAGGGGTGGCTGGGTGGCTCAGTCAGTTAAATATCTGCCTTCTGCTCAGGTCATGATCCCAGGGTCCTGGGACTGAGCCCGCATCGGGCTCCCGGCTCATCAGGAAGCCTGCTTCTCCCTCTCCCTCTGCCTGCCACTTCTCCTGCTTGCGCTCTCCTTCTCTCTCAAATAAATAAATAAAATCTTAAAAAAAAAAAAAAAAAAAAAGACATGTCCAGTGTTTTCTAACAATGGTTCTCAAAATATGGTCCAGGGACCACTGAAATCCCCAAAGCTCTTTCAGGAGACCCATGAAGTCAAAACTATTTTCTTAATAATAGTAACACCTTTTCTGCTTTTTTTATTCTCATTCTCTCATGAGTGTAGTACAGTGGAGTTTTCTAGAGGCTATATGATATTTTGCAATATACTAAATGCAGAAGCAGTTATAAGAATCCGAAAGTCTTCTATTAAGCCAGACATTAAAGAGATACGCAAAAATGTAAAACAAGCAACTTCTCTAAGTGTTCTTTTGTTTCAGAAAATAGTTTCACTAAAAACTTTGCTAAAATGTAATAATTATGTTTAAATACATATTTTCAAAACATATCAATTTTAATTTTTTATACAATATAATCAATAGAGACAGCCATATAAGTAAAACCTATCCAGAGTAAAACCTAATCAGAGTCCTAAATAACTTTTTTTTTTCCTAAATAACTCCTATGAAATCCTTCTCAATTTTTAAGAGTGTAAAAGGGTTCTAAGACTGATAAGTTTGAGAAACACGGCTCTAGGGGCACCTGGGTGGCTCAGCCAGTTAAGCGGCTGCCTTCAGCTCAGGTCATGATCCGAGGGTGCTGGGATCGAGTCCCACATTGGGCTCCCTGCTCAGCAGGGAGCCTGCTTCTCCCTCTCCCTCTGCCTGCCTCTCTGCCTACTTGTTCTCCCTCTCTCTATGTCAAATAAATAAATAAAATCTTTAAAAAAGAAACACGGCTCTAAGTTATCAGTTGTCTCAAATGACAGCGTATGTCAATAGCAGTCAAACCACAAGTTTTAGCCCATTGCTTCAATTCTCCTGTGAGGGTCAGAGGCAACCATATATGGTCTACAGAAGCCCGTCAGTAGGTCTCAGAGATGGCAGGACAAGTAGAGAAGGCAAATCAAAGGGCAAGAAAAGTTCCAGTAAGAACAAATCAGTGATCCCTCCCCATGACAAAAGGGTCTACAATAAAAACCTGACATCAGTTGCCCAGCTGGTCCCAAAGATGTGTTGCCATCTGGGGGGGAACTCAGGATCCCTCTCTACTGGTGGCAAACCAGGCACTCTGTACCAGTAGAAGCCACATGGCCATGGTGAGGCCAACTGTACTGTTGAGTTCCAGGAACCAATCTCCACCCCTTCCCAACAGTTGCTCTGTTCTCGAGCCCTCTGAACAATCACCAGGCTGTCTGAAGAAGGAGAACAACTTACTGCTATCCACAAAGCAGGTCATCCTGTCTCATTAAGAACGTCCTCTGCTGTGGCATTCACATGGACCAAATGTTTTCAGGCTCAGGGCTCTGCCATACAGACCTTTCCCAAACCTCCTTACAGAATAAAAGGAAGAAGCAAAAGAAACAGGAATTATAACTCCCACTTAAAAAGAAAAATGGAAGTCATATCCAAAGTCCTTTCCAAACCCACCTTATTATCAATCCTTCCTTGACCCTCAGGTGAATCCTTTAGCCAGTGCCCAAGAATCTACAAATCCTGACTTCAAGCCATCTCTCAAGGTTCTACTCTTTGAGGGCCTTCACAATCCACCCCCCACCTCCCCAAGGACAGTCTGTAACACGACAGCAGTTCGCCAGCACCTGGTACTGACCTATTTCACCAAATCAGCTGTAAACCCACAGAATGCCTTTCATCCTTGGGTGCCTGGGTGGCTCAGTCATTGAGCGTCTGCCTTCGGCTCAGGTCATGATCCCAGGGTCCTGGGATCGAGCCCCGCATCGGGCTCCCTGCTCGGCAGGAAGCCTGCTTCTCCCTCCTCCACTCCCCGTTTGTGTTCCCTCCCTCGTGGTCTCTTTCTCTTTGTCAAATAAATAAAAATAAAATCTTTAAAATAAAAAATAAAAAAAAAGAATGCCTTTCACCCATTATTTAAACAGAGGTGAGTGCCTCTCTGTCTCCACTTGGCTCTTTCTACCAGACTCTTAAATCCTGGCTTAGGAAGTCAATGTGAGAATTTTGCCTTTGTTGAAACAATTCATTCCAATGCTTAACATTCTTAGGAACTTCCCTTACTTAGAAAATTTATCTTAAAAAAAAAGCTGGGGGGCGGGGGGAGAACCTGGGTGGCTCATTCGGTTAAGCATCCAACTCGATCTTTGACTCCAATCATGATCTCAGGTTTGAGTTGGGGCCCTATGGTGGGCATGTAGCCTGCTTGGGATTCTCTCCCACTCTGCTCAGACATGCACTCTCTCTCTCTCATAAAAAAACAAAAAAAGAAAGAAAAAAATTCATCTAAGACCTCAGCCTCTGCTTCCTGATCATTTTAACAATCTTCCCTATCTGAGGCACTTTCTGCCATAGCTTAAACCTTAAACCCTCTTGTTCCAACACACACTACTTCTAAAGTGTGTGTATGTGTGTGTGTGTGTGTATACACACATCAAGTCATCCCATTCTGACCACTCTACCTTTTCCTTAACCACACCATGTCTCCTAATCCACTGATTCCATCACATTCCATTGCCCATCACCCTACCCTCCTTATAGCCTCAGTCCCTAGCTTAAAAATCATGGTGCCTCCCCAATGTTTATAGCAGCAATGTCCACAATAGCCAAACTATGGAAAGAGTCTAGATGTCCATCAACAGAAGAATGGATAAAGAAGATGTGGTATATATATACAATGGAATATTATGCAGCCATCAAAAATCTTGCCATTTGCACCGACATGGATGGAACTAGAGGGTATTACGCTAAGCAAAATAAGTCAATCAGAGAAAGACAAGTATCATATGATCTCACTGATATGAGGAATTTGAGAAACGAGACAGAGGATCATAGGGGAAGGGAGGGAAAAATGAAACAAGACAAAATGGGAGAGGGAGACAAACCATAAGCGACTCTTAATCTCAGGAAACAAACCAAGGGTTGCTGGAGTGGAGGGGGGTGGGAGGGATGGGGTGGCTGGGTGATGGATATTGGGGAGGGTATGTGTTATGGTGAGCCCTGTGAATTGTGTAAGACTGATGAATCACAGACCTGTACCCCTAAAACAAAGAATACATTATATGTTAATAAAAATAAATAAATAAATAAACAAACAAACAAAATCATGGTGCCTGATTACCTCCCTTGCCTAAAACTTCCATTTCCTTTTCCCACTCTCCAGCCATTAAACTAACCTGGCAATCCTAGATAAACCCAAATTTCATAGTCAAGTAGCTGACCATGGAGAGAGAAAAAAGCACTCCCAGGCTAACTGTTCTCACTCTAAATAAATGAACACAAGTTTTAAGTGGACCCTCAGCACTTCCCAGCTATGCTACTATATTCCACTAGGTAATTCACTCTTCTAGAAGAGTATTTCAAACCTTCTCTTCTCTAAGACTGAGTTATTCAGCAACCACTTCCCCAGCTGTCCTCAAACCGTTCAATCGCTGCCACTTCTCTGGCACTCTTCTTCTTACCTCAGTATATGAAGGTGTTCCTTCCTGCCTCCACCCAGGTTCAGCCCTTCGCCAAGATGGATTAACATCACCTCACCAAACACAATGTTCTTTTTTTGCCCTTTATTGCATGGTCGTATCTACCCACACGTAACTCAAATGTAGCTGCTTTATTTTCTATTAATTGATCAAATCTGTCTCATGGACATGGGGGCTGTTTTTTCTATAATTAGTCTAATCTTCCTCATGAACACTCACCCTAGGAAATAGCCAGAAATTTAAAATTTGCCAAATAGTATCTCAGTCTCTTCCAGTTAATATTCAGACATTAAGTTTAATTCCTTACCAGAGTTGGTTTAAATAGATGCTTTCAGGTAAATTTTTCTCCAGATGGGACTTAAGGGATATCCTTATGGTGGCAAGAAGACCTAGGATCTTGGTGTCTCCATGGATCTTCACTGACCTCTGGGGCAAAGAGGCAATCATGTCCCACGGCTGGACTGGTGCTACCTCACCTGTGGGATGTCATGCCCACTCCCAGCGCTGTATCCATGATCCTGACCTTCAGTCTGGAGTTGTACGATGCCTGCTGGGCCACCAGGTCCCTCAGCTCCTCTGCAGCCCTCCCAGTGGTAGGAGAGCATTTCAGACCCCCTGCTACCACAGGCTCATCTGTCTAGCTACTTCCTTCCACCACTGCTGCACTATATCCCCATGTTGGCAGAGCAACAACCCGCACAGCTACCCCCTCTCGAGGTTCCAAAGACGGAGCACAGCCAAAGACCTTCTACTTTTGACCCTCCCCTCAACCTATTTAACACACTCACCCCAATTTCAGAACTTGGGCCAGACAAGGAAGCTCAAAACATGTATTTCAGGGGCACCTGGCTGGCTTAGTCAGTGGAGTATGTAACTCTTGATCTCAAGGTTTTGAGTTCTAGCCCCACATTGGGTGTAGAGATTACTTTAAAAAAAAAAAAGATTTTTCAAAAAAACCCAAAAAACATGTATTTCTCACACTGTTTTCCCTACCTCTCTCCCCTTTCTTCCCATAATTCACCAGGGCTTTCTCAGGGCTGGAAAAGATGGACTTTCCATTTCCAATTCATCCTCCTTCCTCTTGGGAGGCACTAAGCCTCAAGCTCAGCCTCAGTGAAGGAAGACATATCATATCCTCTTTACCCCATAGAAGAAACAATCATTAGAGTATGTCAGAGAAAGCTCTTGATATGGGAACTACAGGCAGCTTGGAACTTTAGAAAACAAAAACAAACATATGGTGACTTAAAATTTCCTTAAAGACTATCCCTTCACAACTTCAACAGTCAACATCTCCTGTGTGCTAGGCTCCAAGGATATAAGGTTAGAGAACTAGGTCACTAAAGTGGGGAGACCTACAAACAATATTTACAATGGAATTTTATATGCTGCATTTACCAAAACAGAAAACACAAGTAACCCATTTGTCAATCTTTTCCAGGTCTGTCAAATTAAAGAGGTGAGCAACTGCAGAAAAAGGATGATATAAATTATTTCAGGTCACAACTTTGTATCATTTAATCTTTCCCCAATTTACATACTTCACTTTTTCTACTCACAAGATGAAAAACCCTTCCTTACTGAGAGGAAAAAAGGAAGCCATGAAGCAGATTCAAGTTTTTCTATTAATAAAAACAAATATGCAAGAACTAAAGCACTTTTCAAATAGCCCAAGACCAAAGAAAATCAGGTAGAATGAAGTAATAAATTATAAGTCTATTATTTTATGTTGCCACCCCCCTGTTACTGTTACAAAGGAATATTTTCATTCCATTTAATTCAAGTGGAAGACAGCAGAAAGGCAAGAACAGCTAGAGGAAAATTCAGCCAGATGTTCTTAACACAAACTAAAAGCTTACTATGTGTCAGGCACTGGGGCTACACAAATTGAAAGATGTAATACCTACTCTCGAGGAATTCACAATTGATGATGAACAAATTTTACTTATAAGGTGATAAAGAACACAGAAACTTTATCCCAATGATGGTCATTCAAATTGTGGTAGAAAACTGCATGAAACAACACACCAAAGTTTGATTTCTCTAACACTGTTTTCAGACTGTACTGATTCCCAACAAGGCACTGCAGAAATACTACAACCACTGAAGTGGAAGTGTTCAACAGAGCACCTACTACCACAGCACAAATCAGCTATATCCTAGCAATCCGAAGTAAGTAAGTGTAAATGTGTTGTGTAAAGCACTACTGAGTGCATGTCACTATGAAAAACTCCTTTTGTTTTTGTTTGGATGCTTGGCATTTACTGATATCCCTTTTCTTATTTTATGTTTGCTAATTTCCCCACTATTATGAATACTGGTGGGAACAGAGCCTGCCTCCTTTCCTAAAAGCCAAGAAGTCCTAACAGTCACATTCTCAAATTCCCTTGCAGCTAGGATTCAGGCAGTGACCTAATCTCAGCCACTCCAAGATACCACTAAGGACTTTTGAATCAGAAGCTAATTCCACAAAGAAGCATGGATGAGAAAGCAGCTTTCCAGCAATACCCCGTTTCCCAACAGCAGTGGCAAGAGTAGCGGCAGCGGGGCCCAGGATCGTGGTGCTGGTAATACATGTGGGAGCAGCGAGCACTATCAGGCAGCATCACAAGTGATGTACTCCCCAGGTACCAACCCCAACTACTTCTGAAGTGTAATTCTGACTATGGAACTCTCCTTGGTTCCTGCCCACTTTCACAACTGGGGTTCCTCCAGACCTGAGAGCAATGCTAAGATCTCCCCAATGCTCTTGCATGAAATTCCTTTTGTGCTTAAAGCAATACTAACAAGTAATCTCTTGCTAATAAGATATATGAGTGATAGCCAACAGTAATGAAATAGTACGGTAAAGGAAGAAGCATCTCACCCATGAACGGCTGGGTCTGTGTAGTCTACTTTGGAAAACAGACAATTCTGTGTGTCACATGACTCAAGTTCAGCTCTGAAAATTCAGTGAATAATTTGTCATCATGTATTAATCCCAAAACTTTTCCATCCCAACTACTAAATAACTTTGCCAGCCTGATTTCATCTGGAAGACGAACCACACCTTCTCTCTTCATCAACTAATATTATAGGATAGCAAGTTCTCCACTTTCAAACTCAAGATACACCCCTAGATGATTTAACAGCATGAAGAGCCCAGGTCTCCAATTTGCTTGAGTAAGAATCAGAGATCGATAAATTTCAATGTGGGGGCCTCAGCAAATAGTTGAGTCTTGAAAGGAATTAACTGTTTCCAAAACTTTTTCAATTCTGAAGTTTACAAAAACTTCAAAGGCTCTCTCAACTAATTTTTTGTTGCTGTTATGATAACATCAGGAAGCTACAGATACAACTATTATTGTATAGTAACTTTAAAATACAAAGTTAAATAAAGTCCTCAATTACGAATCAAATAGGGAATTGGTTAAGATTAATGGTCAAGCTACCGATTTGAATTCTGCAACTACTTCCTCACCTCCATCCACCCAATCCCAGGCTAAGAGAAGAAGGGCAGTCCTGGGGGAAAAAAAAAAAAATCATCCCACCCATCTCAAACAGAGCTCTCCTCTTTGGCAGATAACAGGAGCTCAGTAACATTAGTTGCTTGACTACAATTCCTATGACTGCATATATATTACATATTTCCATAAATTACTTTAACATAGCACTTTACATTGGCCCAGTTCTTCCAAGCTTATGAAACACTTTCATGTGAATTCTCGCATCCCAAGAGGTGGTTAAGACTTAGACTTGCCTGCACAGCCATTAAATGCAAAGCACATCACGGAACCTCAGTAACTTATGCTCCTATAGTACTGTACTGTATCTCTATTTCAGCCCTTCTGATTCGCTGTAATTAATTCTCGCTCTCACTGATATGCTCCATAAGGATTCTTAAGGATGCCCCGTTCATCTTCGTAGCTCCAGGCAGAACACAACCTGGACCCTGGAAAGTGTTCCGTAAACACCGACATTCTTCCGCCTCCCGCCAGCCAGGTCCTCTCCTGGCGGGGCCTGAGTACCAAGCCCGGTTTGCACACATCTCTGCGTTCCCCCCTCCCCAACCCCAGCCAGTTGTCACTTCCAGGGCCGCACCGATGAAGCGTGCCGCCCGGGACACAGACTTTTTGTTCCCCGGTAAAACTACCCGCAGCACAACGCTGCCCCTTAGCTCTGCCCCACGGGCTCCCTCCCATTCCTACGGCAGCCCGGGGGGACGGGCGGGGGTTCTAGCGGGCCCAGCTCGGCCCGACGGAAAGGCGGGGCCCGAGCCTGGGACGCCCCCAACCCCCGGCACCCAGCCCCCTGCCAGCCGCGACGCGCCCCGGGAACCGCGCTGCGGGGCTGGGTACCCGGGCAGCGCCCCCAAACGTGCGCACCCAAGGCCGCGCGGAGTCCCGCGGCGGGCGGCCCAACGACATCCCCCGCGCTCTGACCCCGCGCCGCCCGGGTCTCGGGTGGGCGAGGGCGCTCCGCACGTACCCTAGGAGGCAGCGGTCGCAGACGACGCCACGACTCCCCTTGCACACCGTGTACGCCAAGGGATCCGAGCGGAAGAGCAGCTCTCCTGGGCGCAGCTGCGCCAAGGCGCGCAGCCCGTTTCCCCTATTGGCGGTGCTGAACTTTTCCACCTTCGGCGGCTCCATCAGCCCAGGTCCGCACCTCAGCGGTCCGCCGCGTCCTGCAGCTCGTGTCTAGGTGCCACCGGGAGCCGCGCGCCTGCGCCTTGCGCGCACGCGTACGCCCGAGGGGCGGGGCAGGTGCGCGGGGCTTCTGAGCATGCCCAGACGGGGTGCGGCGGCGAGGCGGGGCCGAGCGGCGCACGGAACCCTGCAGTGCCTCCGACCCCGGGCTGGCCGCCACCGGTGCTCGAGCCGCTCCGCGAGGAGTGGCTGTGTTAGATACACTGCCCCAGCGTTCACTTGCGATCGTTTGTATGTAGAGAGGTGAGAGAACAGGGCGGTGAACACCTGTATACCCTACTCCAAGAGCAGACGGTTTTTAGCATTTCGCCATTTCTGCTCATTTTCTCTGCGCCGGTATGTAGGTATTGTTGTTGAACCCCTTGAAAGTAAGTTGTGTTGTTGAATCATTTAAAAGTAAGCTGCAGACATCATGAAATCTCATAACTCATTTCATAATTAAATACTGTCACATGTGATGAGGGAGCAGAAAGCTGAGGACAAAGCACAGACTGACAGCCTGCAACACCGCCCCCGCCCCACTCCTGTGTGGGACGTGTGTGACATTCCTCCAGCAAGCTCCCAACTGTCTTCATGTTAATGCCTTGCTAGACGAAAAAGCAACCTTGACAATAGCAAGGCCTCCAGTGTCCTGAGGGTCTTTAGCTTGTGAAAAGTCCTTTTAGACACCTCCCTTTTTCTTACCTCCCCTAATTCCCAAGTATACAATCAGACATTTCTCACAAGCCCAGTGCAGCAGCTCTTTCTGCCCACAGGTCCCATCCCTGTGCTTTAATAAAATCATGTTTTTTGCACTAAAGATGTCTCAAAAATTCGTTCTTGGTGTGGGCTACAGACTTAAACAACATTCCAAAACTCCATCCCATGTAGTTTCTCAGAATAAAAACAATATCCTATAGAGCGCCTGGGTAGCTCAGTTGGTTAAGCGACTGGCTTCGGCTCAGGTCATGATTGTGGAGTCCTGGGATGGAGTTCTGCATCAGACTCCCTGCTCAGTGGGGAGTCTGCTTCTCCCTCTGACCCTACCCCCTCTCGTGCACTCTCTCTCTCTCTCTCTCAAGTAAATAAATAAAATCTTTAAAAAAAAAAATATCCTATAGAACTACAATAACAGGGGCACGGGGGTTGGCTCAGTAGGTTGAGCGTCTGACTCTTGGTTTCGGCTCAGACTGGGATGTTGGGGTCATGAGATTGAGCCCCACTACTGGCTCCCTGCTCAGCAGGAAGTCTGCTTCTCTCCCTTCTCCCTTTGCCCTTGCCCCCCTGCCCAATAAATAAATCTTAAAGAAAAAAAAAAACTACAATATCGTTACTGATGTGGGAAACAAAGGCAGAAGAAAATTATTAAATTTCCTTGCTACTACAGCCCATTGACAAGTACTTGAAACAGAGTGACTTTCCTCTAGGGACTCAGCTGCCTCGATGTTAATACTTGACAAAGGGCAGAAGGCAATCTTAGCCCAACGCTCCAAGATCCTGTAAGTCTACTTTAACATATAAAAATTCCTTTGGAAACTTCCGTTATCTCTACTCCCCAAAATACACATTGGCAATCATTCCCCAAGCATATTACCCACCTGATGTGGTTTTGGAATATAGGTGAGGTTTGGTGGGGTGAGGTCCAGAGCCGATGATCAAGAAAATTCTTGAGACGCCTTTGGTGCATAAGGCTGGTTTTACTAAAGAATGGGGAAAGGACCAGTGGGCAGAAGGAGCTGCTGAAAGGTGACTCATTATATACTTGGGAGTTGGGGGAGGTAAGGAAAAGGGAGGTTTTCAAAAGAACTTTCATATGCTAAAGAGGACTTACGAGGTACTGGATGCCTTTTCATTGTCAAGTTAAGGTTGTTTTCTCCTCTAGCAAGGCATTAACATCAAGAAACTTCCGGGGCGCCTGGGTGGCTCAGTTGGTTGAGCGACTGCCTTTGGCTCAAGTTATGATCCCAGGGTCCTGAGATCCAGGCCCTGCATCGGGCTCCATGCTCGACAGGGGGCCTGTTTCTCCCTCTCTGCCGCTATCCTGCTCTCTCTCTGCCAAATAAATAAATAAAATCTTACCAAAAAAATTCAAATGGGTTAAAAATAAAAAAAAAATTAAGAAACTTTCAAGTTGGAAATTTCCTGGAGGATTGTCACACATATCCCACCCACCCTGGCGTAGCAAGGGGAGGTTGCAGGAGGTCAGCTTGTGCTTTGTCCTCAGCTTGCCTTCTGATCCCTCATCACACGGATATACATCCCCACTGATACACAGCAAGACAAGGGGCTCATGACAAAGGTTTTATTAAGTAGCTTCCTGGAAGAATATCACACAGATCCCAGCCCGGGAGGGGGGGACGATTTGCAGGGTGTCAGCTTATGCTTTGTCTTCAGCTAGCCTTCTGATCCCTCATCATTTCCCTCCCTGAACAATTTTGATCCTTAAATCTTTAAGGTTGTTGAAGAGAAGGTCTCATTTTCTGTAACGTCTTCCTGCTGAATAGGGGCGTAGAGATGTCCCTACCTAGGGGTCAATATTGGTCAGCTGGAGAACATACAGGGGAGTTATGAAAGGGGGAGACAGCTAAATCCAACGCAGACAGCATATATGAACCTCCTTGAGTAGAAAGGATCAGCTGTCAGCTGCAAGTTATGGCAGTGAAGGAGTCTTGGCACCAGGCAGGGAGACACCGGAAATGACAACAAAATAAGGTTAATATTATAATGAGAAAGAGAAGCCTGAATAAAAGACCTTTGATAGTTGACCTTTGATAATTTTCCTCTAGTCTAGGATTTTAAAGCGATCACTTAAGGAAAGAGATCACTGAAAGTGCCAATTTGAGTATTCATGTCAGGTAGAAACACAGAAGTATTCTGTGGTAATCTGGAATGTATACACAGCATTCTGTTTTTATGCTAGCACAAGTTTCACCTTGTATAGCAGTTAAAACATCTAATGCCATTCTATTTTGTAAAGCTTCTTCACGCATTTGTATTACTTTAGTATTTAATAGAGAAATGTTATTTTGAGTGTCATTTAGGGCTTTGACCATATACTTATTAAGAGCTTCCATGTGCCAAAGAATATCCTCCAATCTCAAAGAAGAAACAAAGATGGATGCTAGGTGGTCGTACCAATGAGACACAGAACATGTCCAACATTGTTTTAAATTTGGAAGGTTAGAAGGGTTGGTAATGGTTTCAATAATGTGTCCATGCACCCAGGCAAAACCCAGAGTACAGCGGCCTATCCAGCCTGGGGGAAGCCATGGCCACAATTTAGAGCCACAGAGCCTTTGGGTCCAGTAGGAGCCAGTCATATAATTGACTGCCATGTCATACTTAAAGGTGGTCACTGTATGCTTGGCTAAAGCCTCTACTTATAACTTTACAACTTATAATTTTAATAGAGATAGTTCCTGGGACAAATATGACTAAGGAATAAAACCATCAAGAAGCCCTCTTTGTTTGAGGTCCAGCCTTAACAATATCCTAATTTTAAGGAATCACTGGCAATTGAGAGACTTGTCAAGAGATAAGGGCATCCCCAAGTACATTATCCAATCCAATCATAAAGAAAGTGGGGCCATCCATTATGTCCTCAAGTCCATAGTTAACCTCATAGAGTGGGGTACACTCAGTGGCTTTTTTTTTTTTTAAGATTTTATTTATTTATTTATTTGAGAGAGAGAGAGAGAAAGAGCACAAGAGCGGGGAGCGGGAGAGGGAGAAGCAGACTCCCTGCTGAGCAGGGAGCCTGATGCGGGACTCGATCCCGGGACTGCAGGATCATGACCTGAGCTGAAGGCAGTCGCTTAACCAACTGAGCCACCCAGGCGCCCCACTCAGTGGCTTTTAAGGAGTGATTTTGTGATACCAGCCACACAGAACTGGTCAAGGTGATAGTTGAGTTACAGTTGTTGGAGAATTAATCCTAATTAATCACTTGCCTGCGGGGTCCTGTATGATCACCACAGAATAACAAGCAAGAAGATTGTCTATACATGAGCTATTGTGGCAATTTCTCTGAAGTTTACCTCAAGTTGTCTAGCTTAGGCAAACATTTAAGAATAACCAAAACTAGGATTTAACATCTGCAAAGATGTGTTATTGAAACATAATTCCTCTCTCTAAAATAGCCATCATTTCCAGAGATAACCAAATCAAGACTAATTTGTTTGCAAAACAAGTCCAATTTTAACAAACTTGGTCTAATTATTTACATAAGCTCAGCAAGAATGATTGATCATTTAGATCTTTTAGAATCTGCTTTGCTGGAACTTTTATAAGGAATCTCTAGGTTAAACTTTTAGTAGCTTCTCCAGGCCAGAAGCCAAGCCAAGTGCTTGCCATCGGACATGCCTGCAATACCTGTAGATTTGGGTAAATTCCAACTCATGAGGTCCCCAATATATCCTGAGGTTCCTGCACTTGCCAGGAAGTGACATTCTTTACTCACCTGGTAAGGCTGCTGGGAACTCTGCAAGCAAAGTATCAGGCCAACATTTCGAACGGGCTTTATGGCTCAAGGTTTCATAAAGTCAACCTTAGTTCCTTAAAGCTGTTTGGTCATATCTGAGTCTCTGCATGTCTCTCTCAAATATGATATTCCAGTCAAAGCCTTGGTAAAATAACGAATGTTTCCAATGGTGTCCTGTTACAAGGAGTGATTGCCATGGAAGAAAGAATACTTACTGATAGACCTTTTGAATTTCAGAGGTTTTAGGGTAGAGAGAAAAGTTAAATACTTCAATTTGTTTTATTATTTCTGTATATCAGTGATGTCTTAAGAGAAGGTTTTCTTAGTCTGGAAGAAGCAGCAATGTTTCAACCAAGAGTTACAAAAAAACTATAATCATTTTTCCCAATACACTTAGGCCCATGTTACTATTCTTGTTTAGTTTGAATGCAGCTTTAGTTAGTTCTGGAAATTCTTACCTATTTCAGTTTTAATCTTAAAGATATCGAATACCTGTATTTTTCCAAAAATACCTTATATGAATCACCTTGAAGATTAACCATTTTATAAGAGAATAACTATAAATGACAAAAGACTCAGAAATGAACATGGTTAAAAATCTGAGGTGAGGTTACAATATGGCTGGCAAGGAAATCTGGTTATTTCTGTGACACATAACACTTTTAATAATCAAAATATTAAGTGATGGTCTCACACCAGAATATATTAAAACTTTAGGAACTGCATATCATCTCTGGAATAGTTACAGCATTTACCCAAATGTAACCTAAGGCTTATCATTTGTTTGACAGTACTTCTGGGAGTGACTTAACAAACCAAATAAAAAGGCCTAATGAGTTAAAGGGACTTCAGTTACAATTTAAATCTTGGGAAGTTTGTTAAAACCTTAGGAAGTTTTAGAGCACATGCCTAAATAGGATTAGGGATCAAAGACCTGATATAGACAAAACACAGAAACTGGGTTTTTGGGGGCAGACAAAAGAAAAAAAAAAAAACCTTTGTTTTACATTTTCTTATCAAGAGCAGACCAACTATTCAAGAAAGCTTTGTCTTTTGGGGTTTGTTTGTTTGTTTGTTTTTTAAGATTTTATTTATTTATTTGACAGAGAGAGGGAACACAAGCAGGGGAGTGGGAGAGGGAGAAGCAGACTTTCTGCTGAGCAGGGAGCCCGATGCAGGACTCGATCCCAGGACCCTGGGATCATGACCTGAGCTGAAGGCAGTCGCTTAACCAACTGAGCCACCCAGGTGCCCAAAAGCTTTGTCTTTTGAACAGAGAATTTCAATCTTATATACCACTGTACTTTTTAAAATCCATTCATTTAGATCTTAGTTTGTCCTGACCACATGTAAAATTCCTTTCCAAAGATTTCCCTTCACAAACTTTCTACAACTTTCTTTTGCATTCAGATTTTGTCCCAAGCCATTTCTCTCCAAACAACCATCTTATTTAGGACAAAACTACCTTCTTTTACCTTCAACAAAAATGTATTCCCATTCCTTATATCTTTCTTACATATCTCTACTTTTCTACATACAGAGTTGCTTTTCTTATTTTCATCAGTCTTAATGACATTTAGCAGAATTTCACTCTTAGAAAACTTAGTCTCCAGTGAAAACTAAGTAGTAACCAATTGTGAATCATTACACCAGAGCACTTTAGATGGCAAATTGATGAATCAGTTAAGCACAAAGCATGTTTACCAACAGACTCAAGTATCCTTAGTTTTTGCAGTAAGTAGTCAAAAGCACAAACCTACATCCAGTACTCAATGCTTTATTAGTATTTTTATCTCATTTGGAAAAGGCCTAGATGTCCAACAAATTCAATCCCATTTATCATCCAAGCAAAACTTTGAGATAGACAAGATTAACCATCATTTTAAGTCATCTCTTTGATAACAAATTGCAACAGAAATAACACAAGCGCATTTGACCTTCAGTAAGTCTTTTTTTTTTTTTTTAAGATTTTATTTATTTATTTGACAGAGAGACACAATGAGAGAGGGAACACAAGCAGGGGGAGTGGGAGAGGGAGAAGCAGGCCTCCTGTGGAGCAGGGAGCCCGATGTGAGGCTCGATCCCAGGACCCTGGGATCACGACCTGAGCTGAAGGCAGACGCTTAACAACTGAGCCACCCAGGTGCCCCATGACCTTCAGTAAATCTTGGTAGAATAAGTTTCACATTTAATGCTGCTAACCTTAAAGACATGTCTATCTTAAACCAATGAACTTAAATTAGTTTAAAATGCCGATTATGTTTCCACCTAGATCATCTTTTTTAAGAAAGTCAGTTTGCTCCCGATTGTCAATTTTTACCTGAGACACTGGTGGGGAAATCTGAAGTGGGCAGTGTTAAGTCTAGGGGGTGCTCTTCTTCACTCCTTGGTAGAGAGGGTAGGAAGAGCAAAGGTGCCTGAGGCACTGAGGATGGTACAGAAGCCAGTTATGCAGGCCACACCCAAGGTGGTGCAGAAACAGGTGGGGAAGGGAAGGCAGAAGGGGCCAAGTGCTGCCAGAAGGCAGAGAAAGGGCTCCCGGTTCTAGAGCTCATCAGCTCCCATGGAGGCACAAACGTCATGTTTTCCCACCAACAAGGAGGCAGTCCATGTCGGGCCAGAGAAGAAAGGCAATTTTCCCAAAACAAACAGTTTCGGCAACTGCTTGGGAATATTCCTTAAAGTCCCCATCCTGAGGTAGACTAACCAAAGTTGGCTCCCGTTATAGCCATTAACCCAGGAAATGAGTGAGGGAGAAGCCCCCACATCTATTAGGAAGAACAATAAAAGAGAAGAGTCAAGAGTCCCCTTCATCTGGAATGGCCTGTGTTTCCTCCAGCAACCTAGGTTTACTCAGAGGAGGCCTATTTAGTTAAATAATTATCCAATATATCAGGAGGGAGTTTACTAGCCAAACACATTCTGCAACAGGCCCTTAGGTCTGTGTCCTGATTTAGAGCCCTGAAAGCCTGGGTGGACCTAGGGTACCTCTGTCTATTTGCCCTGTTTCCTGCAGAAGAGATCTAACTGATAGATCCCACTGTGGCCATGCAGTGTTACAGGAGATCAGTCCTTTCTTAAATTTTGCAATCCGAATTGCAATCCGAATTGCAATCCGAATCTCAGGGAGAGTCCTTGGGGAGTGAAGAAGGCTACTGAGGCCATGCTCCTGGAAAAGTAGAGAAAGTCCCTTACCAAAATCCCCCTCCCCCCCTTCCCAGGTGGCACAAGATGTGTTAGAGGTTTTGTGTGTCAAAAGCGACCAGAGCCTCCCTCAAACAATTGATCAACATCCTGCCTTACCTCTAAGTCATTCCTGTGGTAAAAGGCCCTAGAGGAATGCCGGCGTCCCTCCCCTTCCCAAAACTGTTTGTTTTGGGAAAATTGCCTTTCTTCTCTGGCCCGACATGGACTGCCTCCTCGTTGGTGGGAAAACATGACGTTTGTGCCTCCATGGGAGCTGATGAGCTCTAGAACCGGGAGCCCTTTCTCTGCCTTCTGGCAGCACTTGGCCCCTTCTGCCTTCCCTTCCCCACCTGTTTCTGCACCACCTTGGGTGTGGCTGTGAAAGGGTGCCTGGTGAATGGACTAAAATACCATGCCATGCCATCCTATGCCCTGAAAGCTGTGTTATTGCCCTACCATTTTTTACCCATGGAGAACACTAGAAAAGTTTTACAAGGGGAATTGCCGAATTTTATAATTTAAAGTAGTTAGTCGAGGACATTGATGGCAAACAGTAAAGATAGAAATCCATCATGATCGGGCGCCTGGGTGGCTCAGTTGGTTAAGCGACTGCCTTCAGCTCAGGTCATGATCCTGGAGTCCCGGGATCGAGTCCCTCATCGGGTTCCCTGCTCGGCAGGGAGTCTGCTTCTCCCTCTGACCCTCCTCCCTCTCCTGCTCTCTGTCTCTCATTCTCTCTCTCTCAAATAAATAAATAAAATCTTAAAAAAAAAAAAAAAGAAATCCATCATGATCTAAACGACATTCCAACACATGTGGTCCCTACAGCCAACTTCCTTGGGAAACGGTTCCCAGTTGGATTTTAATTCCATCGGGTACTGGTTTCGGCCAGCTCCCAGTGGAGGTCCCGTGGCCAGAAGCAGCTAGACCAGGGATGTGGAGGGAATCACATTAGATCAATCAGGAGGAAACCTCACACGGGAGTCTTTTTTTTTTTTTAAGATTATTTATTTATTTATTTATTTGAGACAGACAGAATGAGAGAGAGAGAGAGAGAGAGAGAGCACATGAGAGGGGGGAGGGTCAGAGGGAGAAGCAGGCTCCCTGCCAAGGAGAGAGCCCAATGCGGGACTCGATCCAGGGACTCCAGGATCATGACCTGAGCCGAAGGCAGTCGCTTAACCAACTGAGCCACCCAGGCGCCCTCACACGGGAGTCTTAAGATTGGCAGCCATCCTGGTGACTTAGGTGGCTGTCCCGTGCCCAGACAACTTTGTATAAGGACAGGGACAAAGAGAGGGCATGAAGTTTCTGGGTCTTATTACCATCCCTGCCAGGGTACTAACTTCCAGTCAAAAGGTAGGCTTTCTCCTCCCCATAGACCAGCCACTGGCTAGAGAATTGGAGCCTGAGCAAGGGGCATGAAAGTGTTCCAATAAGACCGTACTCCTTGGGGGCACCTGGGTGGCTCAGTCGTTAGGCGTCTGCCTTCGGCTCAGGTCACGATCCCAGAGTCCTGGGATCGAGCCCCGCATTGGGCTCCCTGCTTCGCGGGGAGCCTGCTTCTCCCTCTCCCACTCCCCTTGCTTGTGTTCCCTCTCTCGCTATCTCTCTCTCTGTCAAATAAATAAATAAAATCTTAAAAAAAAAAAAAAAAAAAAAGACCGTACTCCCTGAAGGGCCCCCGGAATGAGAGTAAAGGAAGAGAGAAAGCACTCACCAAGTTTGCACCGAAGCTCAGAGTCCAGATGAAAAGACTCAAAGCCCCACATTGGGCACCACGTGAGGTTTTGGAATATATGTGAGGTTCGGTGGGGTGAGGTCCAGAGCCAATGGCCAAGAAAGAATTCTTGAGATGTCTTTGGTGCAAAAAGGTTGTTTATTAGAGCACGGGGACAGGACCCGTGGGCAGAAAGTGTTGCACTGGAATTGAGGAGCAATTGATTATATACTATGGGGTTGGGGGAGGTAAGGAAAAGAGGGAGGTTTTCAAAAGAACTTTCATATGCTAAAGAGGACCTACAAGATATCTGAGGCCTTACCATTGTCAAGTTTAGGTTGTTTTTCCCTCTAGCAAGGTATTAACATGAAGATAGTTGGGAGCTTCCTGGAAGAATGTCACACATATCCCATCCAGGAGTGGGGATGGGGGAGGTTGCGGGGTGTCAGCTTATGCTTTGTCTTCAGCTAGCCTTCCGCCCCTCATCAAAGGTACATTTTACACTTGCAATTAGTGACTAATTTGTGGGATGATAGGGGATTGTAAGAATAGCCTGATTCCCATAACCTAGAGAGGAAGACTTTTTTTTTTTTAAGATTTTATTTATTTATTTGAGACAGAGAGAACGAGAGAGAGAGAGAGAGAGAGAGAGAGAGAGAGCACATGAGGGGGGAGGATCTGAGGGAGAAGCAGGCTCCCCGCCGAGCAGGGAGCCCGATGCGGGACTCGATCCAGGGACTCCAGGATCATGACCTGAGCCGAAGGCAGTCGCTTAACCAACTGAGCCACCCAGGCGCCTAAGAGGAAGACTTTTGACACTTCTGAAATAGTCTAGAAATGGCTGTGGTGTAGCAGAAAGAGTGGTGGGTGAGAATTTCAAAGACACAGATTTGAGTCCCAGTTCTTCTTCCCTGTCACATTAGGTAATTTTTCCAAGCCTGTTTATTAACTTTATAATGAAGGTGATAATACGTTTCAAAGTGGTGTGAATAAATCCTGTGAAAGTATTTTGAAAAATCTTCAAAACACCATAGAAATGTGAAAGGAACAATTATTGAGTTAAAACTCTTAAGCCTGTGAGTATAGGATAATGCCTGCATATAGGCCCCTACCAGCACTCTAAGATCATCACCTCATACATTAGCATTAAGTACGATACACAGAAGGAACTCAGTGTTTACTTATTTAAATAACATGTCATAAGGAGTTCCAGAGAACCAGGGGCTAATTCTACCATAGAATAGTCCCAATTACTAAAGAGCAAGAATAGTTCTCGGGGAAAACATGTTGGACTCTCAACTTAGAGTCTTTCCTGTTCCGGGATGTGGTTTCAGCTACCCGGACACGACCCATTTCCCCTGATGTCTTGTTCCTCCTTCCCCTGATTCAGAAAGCCAACTATCCTAAATCTTAGAGGAATATCCCATGAGCCACCTCCCACCATGAAGGAAAAAAATGGTATCTCAGAAAATGCGGGAATGTGAAAGGAAGACCCATATGCCCCTAATTGTTCACCTGGTTGGACATTTCCATGAGAGAGACATGGAAATTGTTTAAACCACCCTTATTTTGTCTGTATTAAACAGAACCAATACTGTCAGTTTGCAGCTTCTTTTGCAGCTAGGGTGCAAGTACAAGACCTGGGCTTGGCCCATCAGACTCACCCATCCCACCCATCATCCTGGAGACCTTGAGGAGCTCTGGCAGTTCTGGTTGCTGGGAGCTACTTTGAAATGCCCCCAAAATAAGATGGATTAATGGTTGAATAAAAGGATGGATAAACAGATATGGAATTAAGCTAGTAAGATGTTGAAGACCGAATCTAGGTGGTGGTAAACAGTGCTCAGTCTCAATTCTTGAATTTTACTGTATGTTTGAAAATTTCCATAATAAAATATTGATGGGAAAAGACCAACATCTCACCAAAAAACTTCTACTAGTCTCATAAATGTTTTTAGAGCTGATGTATTTAATTCAGATTCCCAATGAAATTTACACATGGCATTTGATTAATATAGATCTCTTTTCTTCGTTCACTCCTCATTGTCATTGTTGGTTGTACAACAGGACCCAGGACAGGCAAGAAGTGCCTGAACCAAGAATCAAAGTCTTTCACCGGAGCCAAGAGAAGTTAAGGACTCTGATAGCTGCTTATGCTAGAAGAGGTCATCTACAGCTGCCAGAAAAGCTCAATGTCCAAAGGCTGTGGCAAGAGGTCTCTATTTGGATCCATATTTGGCAAAAGGGACTCAAGACTTTTGATCTCAGAAGCAGTTATTAGGCAGCAGGAATTTCCATCAGCAGGTGTCTACAGACATGGGGCATGCAAACTCCTATCTTCCTGCACTCTTAAATGTTGCTTTGCTCATAATTAGCAAGACTTGACAGATGAATGAATAGTAGGGTCTCAGTCCTTGTCCTCCTAGGTTCTCTCAGGAATTTTTTTTTTTTTTTGAGAGAGAGAGATTGAGAGGAGGTGGGGGGAAGGGGTAGAGGAAGAGGGAGAGAATCTTAAGCAGGCTCCACACCCAGTGGGGAGCCCACATGGCTCGATTTCAAGACCCTAAAATCATGACCTGACCTGACACCAAGAGACAGACACTTAACTGAGCCACTCAGGCGCCCCCCTCTGGAATCTTTTGAGTGTGGTGCTGTGTCCCATGAGAGGTGCACCAGCAAGAGAAGACATGAGCTCCTCACCTGAAGGTTCAAGGCATAGAAAGGATGTGGAATTTCAGTTATTGAGATACTATGTGAAGCTGGGATACCTTAATGTTGAGCCACAGAATATAAAATTAGAACATAGATATTTCCTGATTTGGGTTTTGAGTACTGAGCCTGGAATTAAGGTTCCTAGTCCCCAAATCTGAAAAGGGTGCCAAGAACTGGGAAGTAGCCCATTCCAAGCATAGCATTTTTCTTACAAAGTAGGGCACTTGTTGGCCCTTCTTGGGCCCACCGAACAGAAGCTAAGGAAACTTCAGAATGAGGGTCCCTCACTTGAATAGCTCCATTTGAAGGCCCACCCTGCTTTCCTCAATGGACAAAAGAAGGAAGCAGTAACCTCAGGTACTGGGAAGCCAGGGAGTACTGCCCTACCCTGGAGGCCTGGTCTCATCCTTGGAGGCAGTTTTGAGTGAAGGCCAGCACTACCTCCATATCCACCAGCCTTCAGTGATGATCCAGATTTATGTTTGCTAAAGGAGAAAGCTAAAGGAGCCACTGCTTGGGAACCACTATGACCCAGACTTTGCTCACTGACCTAGGACCAACCTGGAAGAGGAAGGGGTTGGGGAGTGGGGAAGGAGCAGGTATTTCAAGGACTTGGCTGAACTGGACCTGGGACAGTGTGGAGGGAGATCAAAGCGTTGGAACCCCAAGCCTTGCCCTTATATGAGATGCCACCAGGGAAAGACACTGTAGAGGAAGTTAGAGACATGGAATCACCAATGTAGTTGAGAAGCTGAAATAACTTTTTTTTAAGATTTTATTTATTTGCGAGAGAGAGAATGAGAGACAGAGAGCATGAGAGGGAGGAGGGTCAGAGGGAGAAGCAGACTCCCTGCTGAGCAGGGAGCCCGATGCTGGACTCGATCCCGGGACTCCAGGATCATGACCTGAGCCGAAGGCAGTCGCTTAACCAACTGAGCCACCCAGGCGCCCAGAAAAAACTTTATAATAATAAAAAATTTCAGTCAACCATGTTAGAGGAAAGACTGATTGTTTTTTAATTCTCTATAGAAACTGGTATTATATAAAAGTCTTATAAATAAGAATCTTTATATACTCTTTATAAGATCAAAGTGTATGCAACCAAAGAGTAGGGGAGAAGGGTATCAAGGGTCTGTCACATTTAATTTTTTTCCTGGATTTTGTGATGTTTGTGGTATTTATCGACTTTTAAAATATTGTACTTCGGGGCGCCTGGGTGGCTCAGTTGGTTGGGCGACTGCCTTCGGCTCAGGTCATGATCCTGGAGTCCCTGGATCGAGTCCCGCATCGGGCTCCCTGCTCAGCAAGGAACCTGCTTCTCCCTCTGACCCTCCCCCCTCTCATGTGCTCTCTCTCTCTCGTTCTCTCTGTCTCAAATAAATTAAAAAAATAAAATAAAAAATTGTACTTTGCTGTGATTTCTCATTCCAAATACTCACTTTTGTATTTAGAGTCATATTGTTTTGTATCCTTTTTTTAAAAGAGGTCCCCCAATACCCAAAAGAATTGAAAGCAGGGACTACAAGAGATACTTGCATGCCTATGTTCACAGCAGCATTATGCACAGTAGCCAAATGTAGAAATAATCCAAGTATCAATCAACAGATGAATAAACAAAATGTGGTATACACACAATGGAATATTATTCAGCCTTAAAAAGGAATGAAATTCTAATACATTACAATGTGGGTTAACTTTGAAAAAGTGCTAAGTGAAATACTCCAGACTCAAAACAACAAATACCGTATGGCTCCACCTAGAGAAGGTACCTGGAATGGACAGATCCATAGAGACAAAATGTAGAAGAGCAGTCATCAGGAGCTGGGGGAGGGCAATGGGGAATTAGTGATCAGTGAATATGGAGTTTCTATCTGGGATAATGAAAAAGTTCTGGAAATATGTAATGGTGATTTTTGCACAACGTGAATGTACTTAATGCCACTGAATTATACACTTCAAACGGCTAAAATGTTGTTTTGTGGTATATATATAACCACAATTTTAAAAGGGGGCATGCTCCCTAAAGTTGTATAAACCTGAGCCCCATAAAATTTGGATCTGTCCCTACCAATGAAATAAGCAATTCCAAAGTAATACAGTATAACATCCTATAATGAGAATCACATATTCAGTACCAGAAGGGTTAAGTTTTTTTACTTAATAAGAGATTCATTTAACTATTGTAAACTGGGTTGTTGCTTTCCAGAACTCTTAAATGATAAATCATAAGCATCAGGTTCCAGATCTCCTATACAAAGACCACTCAGAAACTGGAAAGATGGCTGACTCTTAATGTTCCTTATTTTTTTTAGTTTTTTTTAATATTTTTCTTTTTTTTAAGATTTTATTTTATTTTATTTTTTTAAGATTTTATTTATTTATTCATGAGAGAGAGAGAGAGAGGCAGAGGGAGAAGCAGGCTCCCAAGGAGCAGGAAGCCCGATGCGGGACTCGATCCCAGGACCCTGAGATCATGACCTGAGCCGAAGGCAGACGCTTAACCATCTGAGCCACCCAGGCGCCCTATTTTTTTTTAGTTTTTAAAGAATTTATTTATTTGAGAGAGAGAGACAATGAGAGAGGGAACACAAGCAGGGGGAGTGGGAGAGGGAGAAGCAGGCTTCCTGCAGAGCAGGGAGCCTGATGTGGGGCTCGATCCCAGGACCCTGGGACCATGACCTGAGCGGAAGGCAGACGCTTAACCGACTGAGCCACCCAGGCGCGCCACTCTTAATGTTCTTTAAAGTTGCCTGGGAGAGGGGTGACTGGGTGGCTCAGTTGATAAGCATCTGCCCTGGCTCAGGTCATGATTCCAGGGTCCTGGGATCGGGCTCCCTGTTCAGAGGGGAGCCTGCTTCTCCCTCTCCTGTTCCCCCTGCTTGTGTTCCCTCTCTCACTGTCTTTCTCTGTCAAATAAATAAAATCTTAAAAAAAAAAAAAAGTTGCCTGGGAGAGAATGGTTGTGGTTTAGATGTTATTTTAGAAATAGAAGCTCTGGGGCCCCAGGGTGGCTCAGTCGTTGGGCGTCTACCTTCGGCTCAGCTCATGGTCCCAGGGTCCTGGGATAGAGCCCCACATCGGACTCCCTGCTCTGCGGGAAGCCTGCTTCTCCCTCTCCCACTCCCCCTGCTTGTGTTCCCTCTCTCGCTGTCTTTCTCTCTCTGTCAGATAAATAAAGAAAATCTTAAAAAAAAAAAAAAAGAAAGAAGAGGCTCAGAATCCCTAGGCTCTCCATCCTATCCTGCAACTCAATAAATTCTTTTGGTGGTTCCTCTTGTATAAAAACAGTGAAGTGTATTCTATAGAGAAGTGGAAGATGTTAAGAGAGGTTCATGGTATATATGGAGTACAGGTTTTTATACCATAAATAATAAGGAAATCATGGGTAGGATCCTGAAACCATCTTTCGCAAGTCTTGGAGATTTAGTATTTCCAATGAAAATTCTTACTAAATTTATAATCAGATTTTACCAGGAATCTAAATTGGACTTTAAAATACACAAAAACCAATGCTTTCTCTTGCCCTACTGGTTCCATTACTTTCATATCCTTGCTTCTAATAAGCAGATAAAACCCAAAAAGATCATAGAAAGTTGTTCCTCAATTTCCCATAAACCGTAATTGAAAATTTAACACACTGTTTTATTACCAAGAAGGAAATTAAGTAGCACCTATAAATTTTTAATATAAAACTACCCAGCAGTTTTAGTAGTAAACCAAATGAACATTTAACCAAGACTTACTGGATTACTTTTTAAAGTCTATTACGTGTCCCATCGGGTAACTAGGATTCCTCTTTGAAGACTTAGATTGGTGCAAATAATATAGTTATAGGGCATGAGACTTAAAAAAAAAAAAAAAAACCCTTCCTTCAGGGCGCCAAGGTGGCTCAGTGGGTTAAGTGTCTGCCTTTGGCTCAGGTCATGAGCTTAACTGTATGGATAGCTCGTTCACTCTTGCAGTAAAAACTTTTCTTCAGAGATACCAGGCCATGCTCCCACGATTCCCTCTGAACATTCTGCTAAACTCATCGGGTTTGGGGAATTCAAACAAACCAGATGACCATCCATTATCCTCAGCTAGCCATAAGGCCTTTTGGCAAAATATCTCTGGAAGTGTTTCACCCCAAATTACCTGGTACTAGGCCTTGCCATGGGAATCACTCCATCTCTGGTAACTTAATGTTTAGTTAAGAAGCTTCAGGAGAAATTCAGGCTGGAGGCATGGGAGTGGAAGGAACAGTGAGAAGACTGAATGGCATGAAGATTTGGCAGATTATATAATGGCAGGACAGGAATTACAAGAGAAGAAAGATTTGCTTTCCAGCCTGATTGAACTGTAGACCAATGGCAATATTAGGGAAGTCGGGAAGAATTGGGTTTGGCTAAATGTTAACAACATGCCTTGCAAAAACTTACTAATAATATGCCTTAGGTATTACGAAGTATTATAATAGCAAACAAATCTAACTGAGGAGATTTGTTATGTCTCAGTTAAAATGCAGTTGCTTCTACAATGATCTAAGAAAACATTTTTTTTTTTTTAAACATTTTATTTATTTATTTGACAGACGGAGAGAAAGAGATCACAAGTAGGCAGGCAGGCAGGCAGGCAGAGGCAGAGGGAGAAGCAGGCTCCCGGCCACGCAGGAGCCCAATGCGGGGCTCAATCCCAGCACCCTGGGATCATGACCTGAGCTGAAGGCAGACACTTAACCGACCGAGCCACCCAGGCGCCCTCTAAGAAAACATTCTTAATTCCATTTAGATTCATGTAAAGGTCTAACTTCAGATGAACTTTCTTGATAGAACAAAAATTCAAGCAACTTTTGAATAACACAGACTGAATTACTCACTGAACGCACATTGACTGTACATAACAATTTAAAGTGAATACCTTAGGTTCAATTTAATATTTCATTAGATAGAGACCAACAAATCACAAAATCTTGTTACTTAAAATATTTTAATTTTGAAAAAAGTTTAAACCATATTAAAATTGAAATAATTTCATTGTACAGTACTTGATAATATAATTCAACAATCTGAAAACTAAAACAAACCACTTAAATCATTTTAATTTACTTTCTAAGCTTAATAATGTACAAACTCTTTTGCCCTCCAGGAGGAAGCAAAAATCAACAGTGAAGGGGCCCCTGGGTGGCTCAGTCGTTAAGCGTCTGCCTTCGGTTCAGGTCATGATCCCAGAGTCCTGGGATCAAGCCCCACATCAGGCTCCCTGCTCGGCGGGAGGCCTGCTTCTCCCTCTCCCACTCCCCCTGCTTGTGTTCCCTCTCTCGCTGTGTCTCTCTCTGTCAAATAAATAAATAAAATCTTAAAAAAAAAAAAAAATCAACAGTGAAAATGGAATATTTAAGTTAATACAATATAAGATATTTGGCCAAAGGGATTTTTTTTTTTTTAAGTAAGCTCTACCCCCAACATGGGGCTTAAACTCACAACCCTGAGATCAAGTCACACACTACTGACTGAGCCAGCCAGGCACCCTGGGCCAAAGGGATTTTTAAAACTAAATTTCATCTGGCAATACCCTACAACTACCAGTATGTCTACAGAAGATAGGAATTTAAAACAAAACAAATGCAATCTGATCAAATCCACAATTAACTGACGTTTTCATTTTACCCTTTGTGAATAAAATAGCAGCCATGGTTTTATCCAGTTTACTAAAGGATCACCTTCAGAAGAAGGTGCCCAATCTGCAAAACAAGAACAGTTATCTTCCGTTGAAAGGCTGGAAGCTTTTCAAACTTAGTTCTCTTCCATTTGTGTCATAATTTCCAAATAAATCAATGGCTCCAGCTAATGTGGGCCAGTCAAGTTCCCTACATGATCATCTCTTCCATGCAATCATCAAATAGCCACCTACAAGATTCTTTGGAACACTCTATAGTTTCAAAAAGCTGTTTAAAGTCTTGAGGGTGCAGATCTGTTATTTTCATGTCTCCATTTTTCTCTATTTGCTTCAATATAGCTGTTGCATTAACTGGACTCAATAACCTACAAAAGAAACACGAAGTGAATCTGCTTAATTCCTTTTATAACCGCAGTAAATATTAGTAGAAATGGCTTCTATGCCCAATTTAAAATGTTTAACTTATGGATATATAATTAATCTTATTTGGTGGTTTTAGAGTTTGCATATAATGTATAGCTTTTACTATCATTTCTGAAGTTTCATGGCTTACCTATCATAAAAAGAGCAAATCTGGGCTTTAACATGTACTCATCAATTCTTACACAAAATTCTAGTTTAACATTGCCCTTCAAAAAAATTATGCCTACCTCTTTCATCTGTTAACTCTCTTTGCAAAAACATTCTTAACTCCATTTAGGTCCATGTAATGGTTCAATAAGTACAAACAGCAGAAACTGGCATCCAGCAGATTTCAAAGAGGGAACAGTTTTCACCTTTTTATGTAACAATTACTGGTGAATAAATTATAAAGCAGAAAACTGCCTAATATATTAGCCTAGCAAGAAACCATCAGTGAGCTTCTGACAATAACAACTAAACAAATGTAATGTGCCGGTGGAAACTATTTCCAATACTTTTTGATTTTGAACATAATCCTGGTCACAGGTATAAACGTGCTTTCAATTCAGAGATCACCAGGGGAATTTTAAACATTTTTTCACCACAGTTTACCGTATTTATTGCTTAATTTCCCATATTATTATTATTTTTTAAAGATTTATTTATTTATTTCACAGAGACACAGCGAGAGAGGGAACACAAGCAGGGGGAGTGGGAGAGGGAGAAGCAGGCTTTCCGCGGAGCAGGGAGCCCGATGTGGGGCTCGATCCCAGGACCCTGGGATCATGACCCGAGCCGAAGGCAGACGCTTAACAACTGAGCCACCCAAGCACCCCAACTTTTTTTTTTTTTAGATAGGCTCCACACAGAGCTTGAACTCACAACCCCGAGATCAAGACCTGAGCTGAGATTGAGAGTCAGATGCATTCAAAACAGTCACTACCACAAGGTGAAAAGATGAAAAATAGATTACTTTTACTGGTCTACTGCCATGCTTATCATTTATTTTTACACAAGTATAGTTCAATCAACAGCTCATTCAGAGTTTCACCCATTCTCTGACAGGACTTTGAATGACCATGGGCTGCTGATTCCAAGGGGTCATGCATAACTTACAGAGCTGTACCCATCATCCTCATGGAAAAGTTATGTAGATACCAAGGAGGCAGTAACAGCTATAATTTTTATAAAGCTTTAGGTAAAAACTTAAAATTTGGTCCAGGACAGGAGGACTAGGGTGGTAGAATAATCCGTGCCTCCTTGGGCTAGGAAATAAAACCATGAGGAATAAGCAGTGAGAAAAGGTAAGTGGTGGGTTTGCCACCACTGATGCTGCTCCCATCCCGGTCACTGGCAAGCAGCTAGTTCTCCACATAAGTCAATCCTGGACATGAACTCTGACAAAGAGGAACTACTGGTAGGCATCCCTAGTTGTTTTTTTCAAAGGAAAAAAAAAATTAAGCTCAGGAGACTATGTGGAAAATTGAATTTTATTTTTCTCAAAATGTGCACTGGGGAAGGAAGTGTTGTGAAGAAAGAGATGAGTGAAAACATGGTACCTCACTCTGTTAATCAAGAGATACAAGATCCAGAAAATGGACCGCTAACATGAAAAGCATAATTCTCACATGAAATTGCTACTTTTATACTTGCTTTATTCTTCTTACTTACTGTAAATGGTCCATTAGCTTGAAATTACGCTTCATAAAACACTGCTTTAACATGTGAAAAAATACATCATAGTTAACAGATGTTAAATTTTCTGTAAATAAATTCGGAAGAGGAGTCAGTTGAATTAAACACATGTTTTGTCCTACTTGTTTATTTATTTGTTCTAATGGTTTCTGGAGAGAGAAAAAGAATAAATTGTGTTAGTCATAAAATACTGCTAGAGCAAGACAGAGTTTGCTTACTCATTCAAGCTAGCTCTTGGAAGGGGCAAACACCACAGATGCCGAGCGGTCCTGTACGTTCTTGCTGGGTGGGCGAAGAATGCAAGGGCCTAACCACTCTTTACCTGGGCAGTTCCTCAGGGTTGTCTGCAGCAAGCCACCTTGAGGGATGAGATAATGGCTCTCTCCAGGACAAAGAGGAGCTTGCTTCGTGTTTGCTATAAAAGAAGTGGACTCCCCCAGCTCTGTGTTTCTAAGCTGCAGTGCAAGCCCCAGCACGTACACCGTCAATTAAGGAACATCACATTATCCTATGGGACGTGGGGGCAGATAAAGTCCTTTGTCTGATCCGGGAGTCTACCTTAGGGCAGTATCCATGAAAGAGTAACAGCTTATTAACTTTGAAGCAGGGTAAAATCAAATCCCAAACAGGACACTAACATGTACTGAGTTTCTTCTATATTTGAGATACAACACCAGATCCTAAGGATAAAAAAGCATTATTGACTTATAATTTTCCTTTGGATATTTAAAAAAATATGGGGTTACAAACTATGGTCCACAGCCTGCTTGTTTTTGTATAGTCTGGATCTAAAAATGCTTTCTACCTTTGTAAAGGACCGTTTAAAAAATAAAAAAAAAGAAGCAAAAACAAAGACTAGGACAGAGACTATTATGTGGTCTGCAAAGCATAAAACATTTGCTGCTTGGCCCTTTACCGAAAAAGTTGGCCAACCTGCTCTAGTATACAATATTCAGATTTTTTTTAAAAAGTACATGCCTTAATGTAAGGTTAAGATGTTTTTTCCCTCTGAAATTATCCCTCGGGAAGCACAGAGGCCTTATGTTTAGTCCTTTGGAAATCTCATATATTAGGTAGTGATCCCTTATTTATTTATCTAACTATACATACACACATACATATATATGTACATACACAAAAATATACATTTTTGAGTATATATACTCTTTGTGGAAGACCTATTGCCTGAAAAAGAAACCTTCAATCAATTCTAGTTTCTAGTTTTGGATGCCTGCAATTGAAGAAATTAGTCAAAAAAAAAAAAAAAAGGAGGCAATGAAATTCAAAAAATATTTAGTAATTATTAATTACAGAGGGAGATAACCTCATAACTCAAAGTGTTATATATTGTTGTTAATAAGACTTTTGAAAGTGACTTTAAAAAGGAAGCTGGTAGGGGGTACCTGGCTGGCTCAGTTTGTAGAGCATGCAATTCTTCCAGGTTTTAAGTTCAAGCCCCAGGATGGGTGACCCTGGTTACTTAAAAATAAATTAAAAAAAAAAAAAAAAAAGGAATCTGGTAGATAGTTTTGTAGTTACAGAAACAGACTTACTTGATAAATAGGGAAGAAAAAACTGTCCTGCTGGTAAATGGATGGCTATTTGTAGCTTAGGAAAAAAGTTCCAGTGATAAAAATATGGCTTCCAGAAAGTGGAAAATACCAAACAATTTGGATGGAAATCAGACTGTGCTCTAAAAAACTGTCAAATGTCTCAATGTGCCTCTGTAGCAATTACAGACATGCTGATATAAGAGATACAGGTGGAATATTTGAATACAATTCTCTCATGAAACATGACATCTGGTTATCTCCTTTTCATCACTAAAGTTTATATATTTAAGTTGGCCAAAGAAACATTTTTTTTTTTTAAAGATTTTATTTATTTATTCATGAGAGACAGAGAGAGAGACAGAGAGAGAGGCAGAGGGAGAAGCAGGCTCCCAAAGAGCAGGGAGCCCAATGAGGGACTCCATCCCAGGACCCTGAGATCATGACCTGAGCCGAAGGCAGACGCTTAACCATCTGAGCCACCCAGGCGCCCCAAAGAAACATTTTTTAGCTTTTGCTGTTGTCAGTGAAAAAATGATAGTGTCTTATATACAAGACTGTTCACTTTGGGGACATTTGGATAAGTTCCCAATGGTCTCAAAATAAAATAAATTAATCTGATTCTATTCTGTGAGGCTACAAAAATATGCTTATGAAGAGTGAAATAGAGCTAAAATCTCAATGATCACAATGATGATTGAAAAGTCAGGCCATTTCTAAATTGATCATTTTCTTTTTTTTCTTTTAGTGGCAAGAGTGAGAAAAAACCTTGGGGCGCCTGGGTGGCTCAGTCGTTAAGCGTCTGCCTTCGGCTCAGGTCATGATCCCAGGGTCCTGGGATCGAGCCCCACATCGGGCTCCCTGCTTGGCGGGAAGCCTGCTTCTCCCTCTCCCACTCCCCCTGCTTGTGCTCCCTCTCTCTCTGTCTCTGTTTGTCAAAAAAAAAAAAAAAAAGTGAGAAAAAACCCAAAGTAAGTAGGTAAATGGGACCTTCAGGCTGACCTGATCCACATCATTAGCATTTCATCCTGAAGTCAAACTTTGGACTGTTTTTAAAAATTCAGCTACTTTATTCCAATTTTGCTACAAGTCCCCCTGATATAAAGTAAATGGAAGATCACTTTATAACATCATCACTTTGGTTCTATAAAAAGGGGAAAAAACAAACAAAAGCCCCACCCTCTGGGTAAGAAACAAGACATACGTGTTGATGAACTCAATCATTATAAATAGTAATACGACAGATTTCTGACTTTTAAAATTGTGTCTTTAGTTTATCAAATTAGATGAACACTAAGATGATTGTATTTTCCAAATTTGGGATGTTTCTTCATTGCAAGAGATAGAGATGGAAGTCAAATTCTGTTTAAGCCTATTACTACGCTATACCACTGTATAATCAGCTGAAAATTACAACTTTCTTCCAAAATAATTTGAATTTATTAAAAGCAATAAGATATGTTTAAAGAACATTTCCAAATATTCTAAAATTAAACATTTAAATAAATACAGAATACCAGATAATCTTAAAGAAAATAGGATGTTCCATTTAGAAAGAAAAAGAGAAGGGCATTCATTCTTACCTTATTCTTCAGCTTTTCCTGTCTCCCACTTTGGCCGTATACGCCAAATGAGGACCAAGGCTCCTTGAGGGAAGGTAAACAAAACCGGAAACATTTCTTTTAGTTCTCTTTAGTCAAAGTGCCCCAAATTATTACTGCCTTTAAATAACAGAATGAATTAAATCCAAGTCACCATTCTAATTGGACTTAAGAAAAACATGGGATAGTTAAATCATAAACTTCCCTCTTCTTTCTTTTTTTTTTTTTAGATAAAGAGGAGAATCAAAGGTCTATCCTGACATTGCTAATTCTCTTACTTATTTAGATAGAGTATCATCCTTAATATAATTATGCAAATAGGTCCTTAAGCTGGTCCTTAATCTTAACAGCTAAGATTTCCATATTAAGTCACAGTCAGGTTAGGACCCATCAGATCAACACTGACATTAATGAACGGCAAACGTCAACACAAGGCCTTTGAAAATAAATACTGCAGAACAAAAAAAGAGGAGACTCTCCAGAAAGCTAAAGTCCCCGGGAGGCCTTTATGAAGAAACTAGCTGACAGCCATGAGGAGAGGAGGCCCAGATAAAAAGCCAACAGAATCAGAGATCACTGAGGTAAGAAAGGATTTAGGGACACCGAGAACCGCAATACCAATGTTACAGCATACAGTGCAGGGTCAGTGCTGTGAACACTAGTGTGAAAAGATTTCTGGGAATATAGAAAAACAATAAAAGCATGACAGATACTAAAGACAAGGAACAGAGAGCCAGTCTAAGAACCTCATGCATTGGAGGAAAAAACACAGAACTGGAACAAAAGCTAAAATCAAATGGGTAACATTCTCACAACTAAGTATGCACACTGAGGGGCTTAATGTGCTCCTGGACGACAACACTGAAGGGACTACATGGAGATACACACGGCGAATTTAAAAATGAAACCAACATATCCTTAGAAGAACAAGGGTCCATCACATAGTAAACATACATCCAACAAAAAAGAGAAAAGCCAAATTACTGTATGAAAGAAATAGTGTTTTATCAGTTTTTCCTTCACTCTGGCCCTTTGCTATGAATACAGTGGCCACTAGTCATATGTGGCTACTGACACCTGAAATGTATCTAGTCTGAACGGAGATGTGTTGTTAAGTATAAAATACACACTGGACTTCAAAGGCCCTGTACGTAAAAAAATAATCCAAATTATGTAATAACTAATTGTAAAATACTGATTACATACTGAAATGATAATATTTTTGAATCGAGGTTAAATAAAATATATTAACATTAGTTTTATCTGTTTTTTACTTTTTTATAAGTGTTGCTACTAAATGTAGCGTTACATGTAAAACTACATGTGTGGCTCACATTATATTTCTATTAGATGACTCTGATCTTGCCTAAGGAAATAAACTAAAAAGGGGAATGCTCTATAGTGAGGTTTTAACTGACCATTAAAAACAAGAAAAATGTCTAGTGATGAGAGAAAAAAACATCACTATTAGCTATTAAGTGAAAAAAATAAGATACAAAAAAATATAATCTCTACTATTTAAAGAAAAAGAAATACAGGAAAAATAAAAGGCTACAAATAGGTCACAAATGTCAATAGTGACCTCTGGGTGGTGGAACTGTAGTGATGGGAGTTTTTAAAATTCTTTTCTCTTTCTTTTAAAGACTTTATTTATTTATTTGACAGAGAGAGAAAGAGCACAAGTAGGCAGAGAGGCAGGCAGAGGGAGAGGGAGAAGCAGGCTCCCCACCGAGCAGGGAGCCTGATGTGGGACTCAATCCCAGGACCCTAGGATCATGACCTGAGCCGAAGGCAGTCGCTTAACCGAATGAGCCACCCAGGTGCCCCTCTTTTCTTTTTTCTTTCTTATGTCTCACATTTTTACAATGAGTATACATTATTTTTATAATCAGAGAAAAATATTAATATTTATAACAAAAACATAAGCACAAAGTTACCTTGCTCTATTATCTTCAATAGCTGGGAAAAATAATAAATTAAATTTTCATTTTTCTCCATTTACTGGTCACAAAAATGTAGCCTCTTTAAAAACAATGAAGTTCGGGGGCTGGGGAGATAGGGTAACTGGTGATGGGCATGAAGAAGGACACGTGATGTAATGAGCACTGGGTGTTTTATACAACTGATGAATCACTGAACTCTACCACTGAAACTAATAATACACTATAACTTAATTAACTGAACTTAAAAAAAATTTTAAAAATAAATAATAAAAAAATAAAAATGAAGTTCTCTGTTGCAATTTAGAACGATTTTACTCACCACATGCAGAAGCTTAATCTTACAAGCTACTTGCCAGAGCACACTTAATGCTTGATACAAGTGTGGATTTTGGGGACTTGCCACCAGTTTCTAGTAAAAGGAAAATAAAAGTTATATGTTTACATAACTATAAGCAATTGAAATAAAATTCTGAATCTTAAAAGTAATATCTTAATAGTATTTAGAAATTTTAAAAAAATTAGAATCGCAAAATCTTATCCGTAATCATTTCAAAGAAGAGAAATCTTTTTAAACTTTCATATTGAAATATATCGTCATGTACACTTAAAACATAATTATGTGAGATTGATTTCCTTTAGCCAAAACCCTATCAGGGCAAAATCTCATTAAAGAAAAAAATGAAACAAAAATGTATAATTACTTTGGAGAAGGACAAGTGTGTGTTAGAAGTATGTATCAGGTGGACTAATAAATTTTGAGTCAAGAATTGTTCAGGCTGACACTTGAAGGATGAGTGGTTTCCTCAGTGAATGAGAGCACTACACGGCGGAAACTACACGTGAAAAGGTCCATGGTGAAAGAAGCACTAGAACATTTCCCCAGTAGCAAGATAAAACCTGATGAAGCATTTCCCGTTTCTTTTCTTTCAAACTTTCATGATATAATGTAGGTACAGCCTCAAGGTTCTGAGTCCCTATGCTTTCCATGGATAGTCACTATGTCTGTACTGAGTCTTGGTGAGTAAACCACCCTTTCATTTCTTGCTCCACTATGCTAACCCATAACTCTTACATACAAGTAAGCATCTTGTGTTACAATGGATTAGAAGATTAATAATGTGAAGCATTCTGAGCAGAAAAGAAACATTACTCTCAAGACACTATAAAGAACTTCAGAAGGCCATTCAATTTCAGAGCATAGAGTCTAAAAACCCCAAATATTTCTATTAGAACTAATACATGAATTCAGCAAAGTTGCAGGATATAAAAATCAACACACAAAAGTCAATCACATTTCTATATACTAACAATGAATAATCTGAAAAGCAAAATTAAGAAAACAACTCCATTTAAAATAGCATCCAAAAGAGTAAAATACTTAGGAATCAATTAACCAAGGAGGGGAAAGACTTGTACACTGAAAACTACAAAACACTGATGAAAGAAATAAAAAACAAATGGAAAAAACAACCAGTGTTCACAGATTGGAAGACTGACCAATGTTAAGATGTCAATATTACTCAAAGTGATCTACAGAGTCAACACAATCCAGACCAAAATCCCAACGATGCTTTTGTCACAGAACTAGAAAAACCCATCCTAAAATTCATATGGAATCTCAAGAGACACTGAATAGCCTAATAATAAAAGAGAGAGCTTAGAAATTGACCCTCATGTGTATGACTAAATGATGTTTTGACAAGGGTACCAAGGCCATTCCATGGGGAAAAGACAGTCTTTTCAACAAAAGATGCTGGGGAAACTAGATACCCACATGCAGAAGAATGAAGCTGGACCCTTACCCGACACCATATTAAAAAAAGTAATTCAAAATGGATCAAAGACCAGAACATAAGAGCTGAAACGATAAATCTCTTAGAAGAAAACTTAAGACAAAAGCTTCATGACACTGGATTTGACAGTGATTTCTTAGCTACGACACTAAAGGCACAGGCAACAAAAGAAAAAATAGACAAACTGGGCTTCATCAAAATTAAAAACTTTGGGAATCAACGGACACAACAGTGTAAAATGGCAACCCACCGAAGGGGAGAAAATATTCATAAATCACATACCTGAGCAGGGATTAATATTGAGAATATATAAATAACTCCTTAAACTCAACAGAAAAACAAACAACCCAAAGAAAAGGGCAAACGGCTTTCATAGACATTCCTCCAAAGATGATACACAAACGGCCTATAAGCACATGAAAAGATGTTCAACATCACTAATCAAATCAAAACCACAATGAGCTACTACCTCACAGCATTACAACAGCTATTATAAAAAACCAGAAAACAAACATTGGAGAGAACATGGAGAAATTGGAACTCTTGTGCATTGCTGGTGGGAATATAAAATGGTACAGACACTACGGAAAGCAGTAGAGTGGGTCCTTAAAAATTACAAAATAGAAAAAAATTAAAAATAGTATTGGGGTGCCTGGGTGGCCTAATGGGTTAAGCATCTGCCTTCGGCTCAGGTCATGATTTCAGGGTCCTGTGACTGAGCCCCAAGTTGGGCTCCCTCTCAGCAGGGGTCTGCTTCTCCCTCTTGCTCTGTGCTCCCTCTCAAATAAATAAATAATTTTTTTTTTAATTTAAAAAACATTCTCTCTCCCCTTTGCCCCCTCCTTGTGCTCTCTCTCTCTCTCCCTCTCTTTCTCAAATAAATAAAATATTAAAAAAAAAATAGTATTGCCATATGATCCAGGAATTCCACTTCTGGGTATATAGCCAAAAGTACTAAAAGCCGGACTGGAAAAGATATTTGCACACCAAAGCTCACAGCTACATCATTCACAGTAACGAAAAGTGGAAGCAACTCAAATGTCTGTTGACAGATGAATGGATAAAGAAAAGGTTGTGGGGGTATGAATCTATGTGTATATGTTTGTGTGTAAATATATACATATATATATGCATGCAATGGTATGTTTTTCAGCCTTAAAAAGAAAATGAAATTCTGACACATGCTACGACTTGGATGAACCATAAAGGCATTATGCTAAGTGAAGTCAGTCAGACACAAAGTGCAATATTCTATGATTCCACCTGTGATGAAGTACCTAGAATAGTCAAATTCACTGAGACAGAAAGTAGAACAATATTTACCAGAGGCTCAGGGGAAGGGGAAGATGGGAAGTAATGCTTATTTCGTATGGAATGATAAAAATGTGCTGAGAAGAGATAGATGGTGGTTAACAGTTGTACCACAATGTGAATATACTTAATGCCACTGAACTGTACACTTAGAAACAGTTAAAATGGTAAATATGTCACATGGATATTTAACCACACACAAAAAAAACAACCTTAAAAAAAAAATTGAATCTAAAGACTGCTCTACAGAAATTTAAAAACCATCTTAATACTCTCAATGTCATGAGCTCAAATTAAAGTCATACAGATTAAGACCATGCAGAGAAAGATCACAAAACTCTTGCAAAACAAACACTAATCAGGTACTTGTTAATAACCTACCTTGTATTCCCTTTCAGTAATAAACATATTTAGTTCTACTCGTCCATAACTATATACAGAAGTAGAAGAATATAGGTCATATAAAAGCTTCCAAAGTATCTTTTTCTCATTTTTTGCTGGGAAGATTCCAACTACTCTTAATGGGGTATCTGTTAGGAATACAAGCAAAAATATTCGAGTAAGTTGTTAAAACTTTTTCCTAAGATCATATTTTATTGAGTCAAACTAAGTTAACAAACTGTATTAAGTCCATTAAAACGAAGCCTTGGCATCTTTCCTTGATAGGGTGCTTGGCCTCCGTGGAGCTGCTTGGATTCTGTCTATGTGAGGAGAAAGCCACAGTCCTGAGAGCAGCCGCCCACAAACTCTCATCTAGACAGGATGCGGATCTCTTCAGCAGACAAGGTGTCCTGCTAGAGAAAGCTGGCAAATCAGAAGCAATTTGCTGCAGTGAATGACAAAAATTACCTTCTGACCAAGGAACCGCTTCTATTCCCAAATGCCGAAAAAGCGTTTCTGAAATCATAATGGGAGGTTTTACTATTCCAAAATTTCTAGGATCCATTTTAAAGAAGTCACAGTAGACCACTTCTAGTTTTCCATTCACCTTTTTGCGCAGGGACTGAAGAGAGACAGAGATAACATGTTTAAAACTGTCAGTGTTAGGGAGACTTTGTACCCAAAGATCTATTTCAAAAAATTTACCCTAAAATTTAACAGTTAAGAGAAATTAATGCCTGAAAAGCAATAAAAGTACAGTATTACTAAGAAAAAGTCCCCAAACCAATAAACCTTCAACAAATTCTCACTTATCCTTTCACTTTCTCAATGGTTTCAGCTGTTCAAAAACTGTCCTCACACTATCTGCTTTAGTGGCGGCCGCCTGGAGACCACACCTGGGCCCAGGCAGAGAGCGGCAACTATCTGCTGGTCATGGCCAGATGCTTCATAGAGAAAAACGATAAAAATATTAAAGGGAAAGGCAGACAGCCCTGTTTTTACTAGAAGAGTCTAATTAGTCCTTTGCCAAATGAACTTGGCTACACTCATCGTGTAGGTCACTTTCTATTTTCCCCTTGATTTTTCATTTACATTTTCTAAAGACAGAAGCAACTACAGAAGGAAAGCTCCTTGTCTGCCAGAGGAGGTCTGATACACCTCCGTCCATTCACCGCCCTGATGTGCTGGTTCTGTCGTAGCACTGGACATCTTAGCAGTGAGAGCAAGGCGTAGCTACAGATGCCATAAACTTCGTTAGAAGTTACAAAAAAAAAAAATCAATGAGAAGAGGTCAAGGGACTTGATATGCATTTTGAGATTCTCATGCACAGAAAATTCTGTTGGTATATATCAAGGTTTCAAGAATTTGCAATTTAAAGTTACAAAATAGGGGCGCCTGGGTGGCTCAGTTGTTAAGCGTCTGCCTTCGGCTCAGGTCGTGATCCCAGGGTCCTGGGATTGAGCCCCGCATCGGGCTCCCTGCTCTGCGGGAGGCCTGCTTCTCCCTCTCCCACTCCCCCTGCTTGTGTTCTCTCTCTCGCTATGTCTCTCTCTGTCAAATAAATAAATAAAATCTTTAAAAAAAAAAAAGTTACAAAATAAAAACCCTAATTTTTCATAAGTTTTTTATTTCAACCTATATTTTCTTTCTAAATCTAGTAAATTCTAATGATCATTTTCGTGGGGACCCTTGAGAAAGACTAGGGAAGGAACACTACGGTAGAAATCATATACTTTTGCTCCTGTTAAGTTTGAGATGTCTATTAGGTGAACCACATGGAGATGCCAGGTAGGAAGTTGTAGACCTGAATAGGGAGGTCAGTGGAGTGGTCCAGGCTAAAGATATAAATTGGTGAGAATTTTGCTTGTTGAAGGTTATTGAAGCCAGGGGTGCAGACGAGACCCCCTAGGGAGAAGCACAGAAGACTAGGCCTGAGGATGGAGTAACTCCAGGCCTGAGGATGGAGTAACTCCAGAGTCTCACAAAAAGCTGAGAATAAGCCAAAAATGTAAAGAAGAAAACCAGAGTGTGGTTTTATGACAGAGAAAAAGAACACTCATTTGATGCTTATCTTAAAAACAGATTATCTTGAAATTCTTACAAAGTGTTCTGTATGTATAGCAATAAAATAACCTCAGAAGTTACTCAAGAGTTATATTTTAATCTTTGTAACTAAGAAAAGCTATTGAATTTTGGTTTGATAGGAATGTAAGAGGAATGTATACATTAAGATTTGGTTCCACTAGTATCTTGAAAGTACGTTTTTGTTTTTGCATCTGTCACGTACCATGCAATAATGGTAATAATGATATTAATAGCCAGAACTCCAGCATAATTTAGTTCTACAATAATAGTGAAATCACATTTAAAAACTCGATTTCATTTAGGATTCAAAAACAGGAAGCACATTTCATCGCATTTAAATTGCAAAAAGAGGGGCACCTGGGTGGCACAGTTGGTTAAGCATCCAACTCTTGATTATGGCTCAGGTCATGATCTCAGGGTCATCAGATCGAGCCCCACATTGGGCTCCACGCTCAGCCGGGAGTCTGCTTGTGATTCTCTCTCTCCTTCTGCCCCTCCCCCACCACCCTTGCTCTCTCTCTAAAAGAAATAAAATCCTTAAAATAGAAATAAATTGCAACAAGATCCTTTACAAGTGGGCATTAATGTCTCTATTTTATATATGAGAAAAACCTAAGTCAAACAGATTAAATTACTTAATTGCCCAAGGGCCTTAAAGGTAGTGACAGCTAGGGCTGACATTCAGCCTGACTTGAAAAGACTGTGTTCTATCTCCGCTGAAATACCACACCACTTGCCACAAAAGCTGAGGGCTCTTCAACTGAACATGTATAGCTCTTTCTGCAACAGTAGTTCTCATTTTTAAAAGGAATATATCATGATTTATTATTATAGAACACAATTTAAAAACTGTACCTCTAGCACATCCAGATAGGCAAACTAACTGTTCCTGCTTGAAACACTGTTAATGTGGAGTCTCAGGAATTTTATTTGAGAGGGTGGGAGTTCTAACGTTAGACAAAAATTCTGAGTCAAGCATCCTCCTTGAAAATCTGTTCAGTTTTTAGGAGCAAACTCTGGGTGGCTAGAAGCATTGTCTGCTGAGAGCATCACTTTAAAGCTGTGATTTAGGGCCACCATAAAGCTTTTATTTATTTATTTATTTTTAAAGATTTATTTATTTTAGAGAGAGAAAGTGTGCGTGCAAATATGCACACAAGCAGGGGGAGGGGCAAACGGAGAGAGAATCTTCAAGCCGACTCCCCGAAGAGCAAGGAGCCCTACTCAGGACTTGATCCCATGACCCTGAGATCATGACCTAAGCTGAAACCAAGAGTTGGACACTTAATTGACTGAGCCACCCAGGTGCCCACAAAACTTCTATTTAAATGGTTACTTCTCTTTTAATTCTGGCAAATAGATGAATTCACATAAAACCTTATTTGAATGGCTTTCCCCTCTGTCATGATAGTTAATAAGAGTAAATACCTACTGAGGGCTGAGCTCAAGTTAGTGCTGAAGGGAGTGGGGATGGGGAGTTAGAAAGAAACTAAAAGCCAGAACTGGAACACAAACTTAGTTCTAACCAAAGATTGGATTTGATCAGAGATGGATTTTGTGTTTACACTGTAGTTTCAGAAACATTTACGATGAATATTCCTATATTTCTTACAAGAAAGTTCTGTGTGTCATGAACTTTCTAACCCCTAACACTCCATTTTTCATGGAATCATGGATTTCAAATTAACATGTATCTTGATCTTACAAGAAAGCAACTACTGTGTTATTGGATAAGAAACTAAATAGACATTTTAATGTTTTCAATTGTTTTGTGAACATGCAGATTAACCTTCAAAAGTAGGCCTTGGGGCACTTGGGTGGCTTAGTCAGTTGAGTGTCCAACTCTTGATTTCAGCTCAGGTCATGATCTCAGAGTCCTGAGATCGAGCCCTGGGTCAGGCTACAAGCTGGCCGTGGATCCTGGTGAAGATGCTCTCTCTCTCCTCCTCCCTCTCAAAAAAAAAAGTAATCCTTTTTTTAAAAGATCAAAATAAAAGCTATCTTGTTTCCAATTCCAAACTGAAATTACAGATGGCTATGGTGACTAAATCACACTCCATGATCTTTCAACAATTTTGTGTTCTTTTCTCTTCATGTTTTTTGGGATTCCAGCAGATTCAGCATCAATTAAATAACCTGGCTAAAACCTTCAATTCTTGGGGTGCCTGGGTGGCTCAGGCGGTTAAGCACCTGCCTTAGGCTCAGGCCATGATCTCAGGGTCCTGGGGTCGAGTTGTGCATCCAGGTCCCTGCTCCGCTCTGCTTCTCTCTCTCCCTCTGCCGCTCCCTCTGCTTGTGCTCTCTCTCTCTCAAATGAATAAATAAAATCTTAAAAAACAAACCAAAACAAACCTTGAATTCTTTTCAAAGCTGTCAGTTGTAGGATAACCACCACCTAACATGCATAGTTTTATTTAAAAAATAAACAACTATATTTGGTGGCGTTTTTGTAATTTTTTGTTGTTGTCCTGCACTTTTAAATAATACTATTATACATGGTTTCAGGAATTTGGCTCAGAGAAGTATAAATTTCCTAAACTGAATCTGAAGACTCAGAAGGGAGGGGAAAGAGAAGGAAAGAGGCTGGCGGTGAGACAAGGAATTTCCACTTCACTGTTACGTAAACCCGTCTGCCATACAAGCAGAATTCACTGAAAAACCCATTTGGATAATGCTTTCACTGTCTGCAATTATATCTGACTATACCAAGCCTATCTTGCCTCTGAAACCCTAAATCCAGAGTTAACATAGTCCTGTTAACCTAGATTCTAAGTTCACAGAAAGCAGAGGCACAGGATACCCTACCAGAGACAAGGGAACAAGCCTCGAGATGCCAGTTACATACTGTTCAAAGTCACCCAACTAGTCTGCAGCAGAGCTAGAATCAGAGAACAAGTCTCAGAACTCCAGTCTTTCAGTCATTCAACAAGCATTGATACCTCCTATGATACTACTATGTTCTAGTCATGGGAGATAACAATATATTTACAGCAAGCAAGGCCCCCCAAAGTGATTCTATAAAAATAAATTGTGTGCTTCATTTTCACTTCCCTAAAGACTCAAAGATAGCTCTCTGAACAATAAATTAGTTTCAGAAACTAAAAGTATACCTCCAAATGTGGAAGAAAAGTTCTGTTACTTTCAAGGGCAATCACTTTGGCCTTGCTTTCAAGTAATGCTTGAGTCAGGATTCCAGGACCTAGTGTTAACAGAAGGAAAAGTTTATTTGCAAAACAAGTTCTCTCAATATCGACTAGAGTAGATGTTTCACATGTATTATCTAATTTTGATCCTCACAATATCCCCAAGGTAGATATTACAGTCCTCATTTACACGTAGGAAAACTGGGGATTAGATAAAATCATTTGACTCCAACATCACAACTGGTAAGTGGTGCTGCTTGGCTTTGAATCCATTCTGTCAAAGCCAAAGCCTGACCTCTTGATCATAATGTTTTACTATGTCTCAGGAAAAACAAAGTTGCCTTTAGCATTCCACTTATTCATGGACTACCCAGATACTTGAACCAGGAAAAGATACTGTCAAACCTAAACAGAACTGACTCATGACAGGCAGTGCTCCTTTAAAAAAGCATTTTTTCAGGGGCGCCTGGATGGCTCAGTCGGTGGAGCATGCGACTCTTGATCTCCGGGTCGTAAGTTCGAGCCCCGCGTTGGATACAGAGCTTAATTAAAAAATAAAATAAAATCTTTACCAAAAAAAAGTATTTTTCAGGAAGTCTATAAATCTTATGTTCTAGGTATCCTGCTATGGTCTCTAGGAGGCGTATGTAAAAGATAAAGTTTTTTGGGGGTGGGGGAGCTTGCAAGTATTTTGAGGAGAAAGTAAAATCTAGGAGCATGTTTTATCAAATGCTGTATGACGTGCAAACTAATGCAGGTCATGACTGAGACCGACCATCCAAGCTGCTTCTTGGGGCCATGTCTTAAACGGCCCCCCACGGGCGGTCGAGGGAAGTTGGCACGAGCGATGAACGTCCAAGGAAAGGCAGTCCCCGGCGGACTCACCTGGATTGCACTCCAGGAAAAGCTGGTCAGGGTTTTTCCCTTCTTTCTTCAGGATCTGCACCAAGGTCGTGGCCAGTTTCGGACTGGTTACGTAACTCTTGGGCTCTGAGCGGTACTTGGGCAACCACGAGGGCGAGTCTCTGAAACCCTGACTAGGCACCAGCTGCAGATGGAGGTCAGACAAGCCCCGGCGGTGCCCGGCGCGGACGCCCCTCCACCTCGCCACTCCCGACCCCAACACGCAAAAGCGACCAGCGCCGGCCGAGGCTGAGAGCGCTAGCCGCGCGGGGAGCCCCGTCACCGGGACCGACATCTTCAGCCTCTAAGGTCTGTCCCAGCGTCACCGGAGAGCGTCACATCGCCAGCGAGCTCCGCACAGAGAACTCCACGTGTAACATCCTCCTACCCCCCGACTAGGCCGGGCAGTACTAGACACTTCAAACTGCGCATGCGAACGGTCTCTTCTTCTTGCCGTTTCCCTCACTTCCGTTTCCGTCCGGGTGAGCCGCCCGGGAACTGTGAGTGGACGGACGAGGAGAGAGACGGACCATCCGGGTTGCGTCTGGACTGGTACTCTATGGTTGTCCGCCCTCCCCCCCCCCGCTTCCTCTCTAGCCGCTCGCGCTCTATGCTCCGCGGTCGCGGGCGGCCCGCCGCCAGCCGGCCAGGGGGGAAGGGTGCGCAGAGGGAGGCGGGGCGGGAAGGCAAGAGGTGTCTCCTCCCCCGGAGCGGCGGGAGACCCGAGTAGGCTCTGTGACAGCTCTTCGGCCGCCATGTCAGCGAGCGGGGCTGGAAACACACCCGGCGCCCAGCCGTAGCCCTGTGTTCGCCTCCGACTCCCAGGTGAGGAGAGAGGATGAGCGGGATGTGGGGCGCCGGCCGGCTGGCGGTCGCGGCGGGAAACCCCCCGGGACCCCCTCGCTCCTCCCCCGGCGCCGCGCGCAGCCTCTGCGCTTCTGGTGCGAGGCAGCCCCATGCCCTCCGCGCTCGCCCGCGCGCTTCTGGTTCCTGCAGCCCCGTGTCCGTGCCGTGCTCGCCCCCCGCCGCTGCCCTGGCTCCCCACCCCGGGGACCGTCCTTGTTTGCCTTCATACCTGTCCTCTCCGCCACCACCGAGAACCGCCCGGGGCTCTCCCTTCCGTACCTCCCTCCGGGCCGGTATCGACCTTAATTTTTGTGTTTAATTTGCGTGTTGAACAGATTTAAAGTTAAGGGTTTTTAAAATTAAGGGTTAAGAGCTTTAAATCCATTTGTAAGCTTAGAAAGGTTGCGACCTTAGGATGCTTATTTTGATCCCCGCATAAACTTACTCAGATACATACTGTGGAATGCAATTTTGAAGACCAATTCCAAAGACTCTAAAAATAGGGTGCTCTAATGGAAATTTTGGCAGTCTTCTTACCTATTGGGAAATGTTAGAAGACTCGAGTCTCTGAGAGTGATTTCGGGGTTTAAGGATTATACTTAGAAAGAGACCAGTACTCTTTACACCAGGGCAGTAAACTGTAGCCAGTCAACACCCCCATTAAAATATGTGCAATCCTTTCTGCTTACTCGACTGGGAGCGTAATTGAGCTTGGTATTTATATGCACGAGGAAAAGGTTTCTAAGGAATGTATCACCTAGCAAATTGAAGTCTGAAGATTATACTCAGCTGATGAATGTCAAAATGGATAAAGAAATTTGACAGCCAAATATGTATGGCGTTTTGGAGATTATAAATTTGCTAGGACACCATAGAAAGTATCTCACCAACTGTTGTGGAAGCCTTGGGGACTCCTTGGTCTAAATTTCCTCAAAAAAATTTTTATACGGTTTCCCCACTGACAGTTTTCTAGAAGTGACTCTTGCATCCTCTGGACACCTGAGAAAGCTTTTCCCCCTCCATTCTTTAAAGAGCTTTCTCCTCTTCTACCCTTTTAAAAATATTTTCATAGATTCAGAAATACAGTGGGTTTTTTTCCTTAAAAGCCCTGGAGGCCTGAATACTTTTAAATCAAATAAGAAAGATGTCTTATGATAGAGGAAGAAATGGTTTGCTTCTAGAAATGTGTTGAGTTTCTCACGTTTAAAATACACTTCTAAAAAAATCACAAGGTATTTATTTTAAAATGTTTTCTTATTTCATAAGGTTTATGGACCAAAGGTAGCCTACCCAGCCCTAGAGAAATTCTTATTTTGCTTTTGTGTTGTGTTTTTTTGTTGTTGTTTTAGTTTTGAACAAGAGAGGTTATAAGTATTTCCCTTTTTATAATGTTAGTGGTTGGTTGTGGTTGAAGGTGCTTGAATAATAAAGACAAGATCTTACATATCTTTCTGAGGCCCTAGGTACTGGAAATGAAAGAATGTTAATTTCACTTTAAAGATATATCTTATAATCAGGGGCACCTGGGTGGCTCAGTCGTTAAGCGTCTGCCTTCGGCTCGGGTCATGATCCCAGGGTCCTGGGATCGAGTCCCACATCGGGCTCCTTGCTCAGCGGGGAGCCTGCTTCTCCCTCTGCCACTCCCTGCCACTCTGCCTACTTGTGATTCCTCTCTCTCTCTCTCTCTGTGTCAAATAAATAAATAAAATCTTTAAAAAAAATAAATAAATAAAGATAAATCTTATAATCAGCATTCAGATCTACTTTATTAGAGAAACTTGGTTTGTGTATTTCCCACCTTATTTTCTTAAGAGGTGTAGTTTCTGCATCCTGTGCTATTTTTGCCTTTCTTTTTTTAAGATTTTATTTATTTATTTGACAGAGAGAGACACAAGCGAGAGAGGGAACACAAGCAGGGGGAGTGAGAGAGGGAGAAGCAGGCTTCCCGCTGAGCAGGGAGCCCAATATGGGATTTGATCCCAGGACCCTGGGATCATGACCTGGGCCAAAGGCAGATGCTTTACGACTGAGCCACCCAGGCGCCCCTGTTTTTGCCTTTTTTTTTTTTTTTTAAAGATTTTATTTATTATTTGACAGAGAGAGACATAGTGAGAGAGGGAACACAAGCCGGGGGAGTAGGAGAGGGAGAAAGAAGCAGGGTTCCCCGCGGTGCAGGGAGCCCGATGTGGGGCTCAATCCCAGAACTCTGGGATCACGACCTGAGCTGAAGGCAGACGCTTAACAACTGAGCCACCCAGGCGCCTCCTATTTTTGCCGTTTTGAAGTCAAGTAGTCTTTCTTTAAAATGGTGTCAGGGCAAAGTGATTCTGTTTTTACACTCTTCTTAAGTTATTTTTATTATAATCTCAGTGAATCCAGAAAATAAAATACTACTTTTTCTTTTGGCTTTTATTTTTATTATTTTTAAAAAGATTTATTTATTTTAGAGAGAGGGAGCGTGGTGGGGGGAGCACAGGGAGAGAGAGAGGAGAAGTAGCAGACTCCCCTCTGAGCGAGGATGCCCACATGGGGCTCTGCCCCCCACAACCCCAAGATTATGACCTAAGCCAAAACCAAGGTTCAGAGCCCAACCGAGTCACCCAGGAACCCCTTTTGGCTTTTAAATGGCGGTTGTAATTGGGAAATGTCAAGTGTTAGCTCTTGTTTGCTATTAGAACTAACGCTGTGAGTCTATAAGTATTGCTATAGGGTCTAGAGGTCTGTAGCAATCCAACTGTAATGCAAGCCATAAGAGCGATGTAAAGTTTCCTAAATAAAAAATAATAAAATAAAAAAGAAACAAGTGAAATTAATTTTAATAATATATTTTATTTAACCCATGCAGTTTCAGGTGTAATCTATTTGGTAAGTTAATACTGAGATATTTTGAATTCTTTCATGCTTAATCTACAAAATCTGGTTTTTATACTTAGAGTACATTTGAATTCGGACAAGCCACATTTCAAGTGCTCAGTAGCTACATGTAGCTAGCAAATGACTTGGACCTTATTGGGCAGCACATAGCTATAGGATTACTGTATGATTTTTAAGATGTCTTCCTACCCTGAGAGTCTGGGTTAAGTCCAGGGGGGTAAGTTTAAAAACCCTTTTCCTAAAGTGCTGTGATATTCAAACTGAGAAGTTTGTATGGCAGGAAGAAGGTTCCAAGAAGTCTCTTCTTCTTAGTGTTGACTGTATTCACACTGAGGAGGATGAACAGGTGCCCCAGTGCACGTTTCATGAGGGTTCTAAGATGATTAGAATGCTCAGTCATTTCCTGAGGTGTCATTGTTACAGTTATTTATGTCTGCTTGTCAACAATGTGTCAAGGCCTGTGTGAATCTCTGTCTCCTTTACCTGTGGCTGTGAAGGAGGGAGAACTTGAAGACCTACAGGAAGATTGAACTTTACTGTGAACAGTTAGAGTTCCTGCTGTTGTAGACTTAATTTCTGAATCAGTTTCTGGTCAGTTTCAGGTATTTAAAGGTTAAGAGTTTTGTAAATATGCTCCTCTCTATGATGACATTGCTTGTCAAAGGAAAGAGAAAATCTTTTCATTAAAATTCAGAAAGAAAGGGTATATTTTGGGGCTCTAAAACGCTGGGAGCCTGATTACTAGCAAACAAATAACACGTGTTTGGTGGTTTAGATAAATTTAAAAGGACGTAATGTCACTATTTTTTTTTAAGATTTTATTTATTTGACAGAGACACAGCGAATGAGGGAACACAAGCGGGGGAGTGGGAGAGGGAGAAGCAGGCTCCCCGCAGAGCAGGGAGCCCGATGTGGGGCTCGATCCCAGGACCCTGGGACCATGACCTGAGCCGAAGGCAGACGCTTAACGACTGAGCCACCCAGGCGCCCCGTAATGTCACTGTTTTTTAAAAAAAGATTTTATTTGAGAGAGTGAGAATGAGTGGGGGAGGGGGAGGAGAAGCCGATTCCCCACTCAGTAGGGAGCCCAAGGCAGGGCTCAATCCCAGGACCCCGGGATCATGACCTGAGGGAAATATATTGCACTTTTTATAGAAAACTACTGACATGCTGTCTAGGTATGTGCTTTAAGTTGTTTCTGCAACGGGGTGATTTGCATGGAACCATCTCTTGTTCAGAGTTGTTAAAACTGAAAGATAACTCTGTTGGAAAACTAATCCTGCAGCTAACTGACCTCAGTGAGATCAACAGGATCCATCATCATTCCTATCTCAACTTGTATATTCTTTTGTTTTTTAATTTTTAAAATTTTTTAGAGAGAGCAAGCACATGAGCAGGGGGAGGGGCAGAGGGTGAGAGAACTCCAAGCAGGTGCCATGGCCAGCTTGGAGCCAGACACGGGGCTCCATCTCAGGCCCTTCAGATCACGACCTGAACTGAAATCAGAAGTCACATGCTTAATTGAGCCACTGAGGCGCTTAGATTTGTATATCCTATTAAACTTCCCTAAATACTACTTTATTTGCACTATTTACATCTACACTGAATATTAAAATTCAGTGGCAAAATTCACCTGAAAGACTAATTAATATTTAATATAATCTAAGGAAAATGCCCCCTCCCCAACCTTTATGTTTTAAAGAAATCTTAAATTACCTGGTCAGTAAACAAAACTCCTCTGTAAAGTCTGGTCATTATAGATCTGGCACAGTGTTGGCAGTGTGTGGAGTATTAAAGGGTCAGAGACAGAACTGGGGAAGGAGATAGTGATTGGATGTTGCTTGTTTGGTGAGACATACATGCACATTATAGTAGGAGAATATGGTGTTTTCATTCGTATTTAAATCTAGATGACTGTCCATTGACACCATTTTAGTTGGATAAGAAAAATAATATCTTTTGTTCCTACAAATTAGTCTTAGCAAATTTTTTTTTTTTTAAAGATTTTATTTATTTATTTGACAGAGAGAGACCAGCGAGAGAGGGAACACAAGCAGGGGAGGGGGAGAGGGAGAAGCAGGCTTCCCGGCGAGCAGGGAGCCCAATGCGGGGCTCGATCCCAGGACCCTGGGATCATGACCTGAGCCGAAGGCAGACGCTTAACGACTGGGCCACCCAGGCGCCCCTTAGCAAATTTTTTTTAATTTGAAGAAGATTAATTGAGAGTTTGGCAATTTCAGTTTTTAAAGAAGACTTAAATGATTGAAGTGGCCTCTCCATGGATTTTATTTTTATTGAGAAATTCTACTCACATGCTCATTATGTGTCTTGATACCGTTGCGGAGCATTCTCTTTAGAGCCCTGAAGGTTCACACAAATATAGGCTTTTTTTAAATTTAGGAATCATTCCCTTGGGGGAAATTATATTTCCTTTTAGCCAGGGAATACTTTTGTTTTTCATGCATTTGAAATAATTTATTTGTAATATTTTTTTTCCTTTGGAGAAAGTTTGTAATATTTTTAAAGAAGTATCACTAGTCAATTATACCTCAATAAAAGAAAAAGGAAAATCATGTCTGAACAATCTAAGAAAAAAATGTAAAACTTTTCTGAATCTTGTAATAGCTTGAGATTTCTTAAATTGTTCAATCACAGTTGTGAGATTCTGCTCTTTAACATGTTTGGAGATGGAAACTTTGTAGCAACACCCCGCTCCTCCCTGCCATCTCTTAGAACTTCCTGTTTTTCATCTTCATTAGCCATGTGGAAAGGAAAGATAGTAATGTGTCTGTCAAAATACTGACAAATTAAGTTTATTTTTCCTTTTGACTGTAGGAAGAATGCTGAAACAGTAAGGGACAAATATTGTCACCATTATTGACAGTTGGTCTTTTGACATTTTAAATGACAGTACCTAGGCGTTTTAGGAATTAGCAATATTTTGTAATTTTATCTGTTAAAGTCTCTTATGAGAATATTTAGCCTGTTTTTCCTGGAAGACTACTACCTACCTAAATAATTACTGTTTTTTTCCTATGTTAAGTACATCTAGAAAACTCAGTGTATTCAGTGGCTTGGTTTTCTAATTTGAACAAAGGCAAACTAACATTTTAAAGCATCTTTTATACTAGAGACTTTGAAATAATTTCCTTAAAATATGTGAACTTTATGATAAGATACAGAATGCTGTTGTTTCTGAGTATTTCAGAGCATACCACTTACATTTTTATTTTATGCACACATTGCTTTTCTTGCTATTTTTCTCTTCTGCAGGTATTAAAACTGTACAACTAAATCTTTTTTTTTTAAATATTTTTATTTATTTATTTGAGAGAGAGAATGAGAGAGAGAGCATGAGAGGGGGGAGGGTCAGAGGGAGAAGCAGACTCCCTGCTGAGCAGGGAGCCCGATGTGGGACTCGATCCTGGGACTCCAGGATCATGACCTGAGCCGAAGGCAGTTGCTTAACCAACTGAACCACCCAGGCGTCCCTGTACAACTAAATCTTAAAAAAAAAATTTTAGATGAAGTAAAAAACATTGCTTAAGATTTTTCAATGAGAACTTTTTTTTAAAGATTTTATTTATTTGACAGCAAAAGAGGGAACAACACAAGCAGGTGGAGTGGGAGAGGGAGAAGCAGTCTGTCCCCTGCCCCAACCGAACTGGGGGCCTGATGTGGGGCTCATGTTGGGCTCCATCCCAGCAGGACCTGGGTCAAAGGCAGACGCTTAACGACTGAGCCACCCAGGTGCCCCTGTGAGAACTTATTTTTGTGAAAATGTATTTTATTTACTGAAACCTAGTGGAGTTGTTTCTTTTGTACCTTATGAAGCACGAAAGATTACTTCCTTCAGTTTTTTCTTTTTCCCCTGCTTGTGGAGCATGAAGATGGTTTATTTAACTCAGGTCTTAAAAGGATTCATACCAAGTAATCATGATTTCCTCCCTCAAGTTCAACTCAGATCAAGAATGGAAGTTCGTGGAAACTACGCTGAAGAGTAAATTATGAAATTTGATTTCCTGGAAAAGGCTTTATATCATTTGTGACTTCTTAATCCAAATTCAGTCACCAGGCTTTATTTTCTTCAACACCTTAAAAAGTAATCACTTAGTTCCTTTTGCTCCAATAGTTAAAAAAAAAAATTTTTTTTTTTTTGCTGTGGACTTCTTTACCATCCCAATCGGAGCTATACCTATAGCATTGGGAAAGCACTGTAAAGAGCCAAAATTAGCGACAAGGTCATGTGACTTCCTTATTTTAATCCTATAATACATGTTTTGTGACTGAGGAGAGAAAAAAATGGTTTCTCTTCTTAGTCTTACATCTGAACTCTATAGCTTAAAAATTGATCTCCTAGGTCTTCTATCCACCAAAGCTCGTATTTTCACAAGCCAGAGAAAGATGTTTCATATTCGCCTAAAGTAAAACAGCATTTATTTATTTATTTATTTTTAAAGATTTATTTATTTGACAGAGAGAGACACAGCGAGAGAGGGAACACAAGCAGGGGGATTGGGAGAGGGAGAAGCAGGCTTCCTGCTGAGCAGGGAGCCCGATGCAGGGCTCCATCCCAGGACCCTGGGATCATGACCTGAGCCGAAGGCAGACACTTAACGACTGAGCTACCCAGGCGCCCCGTTAAAACAGCATTTAATTCAGGAGGTAGTTTTAATTGTATCAAGTGGCCTCTTGTTTAATTATAATTTTGTGGATTTTGATGCCTACTGGCTTTTTGTCCTTTTTCAGCTTTATACCTGGGGAAAATGTAGGGATTCCCTAGTGAAGCCCAAAAGCGCTTAGACCTTTGTCAAAATGGCTTGCCTTCCCTGACAGCTTCAAAGAGTATATACCTATGTGTGCAAAACATGAGCAAAAATTCTGCTTCAGGAACATTTATTGAGGCTGAGGAAACAAATATTCTAAGAATGTCTGTCTTATAACTAAAGCTTCCATGCACTTGTATAGTACTTTGTATTTTGTATAGCCTTTGCTGGAGAGTTTCCATTCTGTTCTAGCTCTTCAGAATATGTGAAAAGATATCCAGAATGCCCCCAAACTTACTCTGCTTTACCTCACCTTTTTGGTTTCTATTCTTCTGTCTTCTATGGAAAGTTCAAAAGTCAGAACAGGTCATGGTTTATTATAGACTTCAAGTGGGGGAGGAGTACAAATCTTACTCCTTCCCTCTTTCCTCTCCTTCCTTCTCTGTTACAAAAGTAATCATGCTCCAAAGAGAAAAGGTAGATAAATTTTAACTTGAGGAAAACATGGTTATTCAAAAATTAGTAGAAGCTTTAATTTAGAGTCAGAATCCATTGGTCTGTCAAGCTACTTAAGATGTCAGATAGATTTGTCAGGAAGAAAGTGAATACAAGTATACTTTGGGTACACAGACATAGGCCATACTGGAGCATATTTAATAGCATCTCTTTTTATTGTATATGTTTTCTTCAGGGACTGTTCGCACTGAAATAAAACATCTTTGGGGAAAATCATATTCTACCAATAATCTTTTAAAACACCCTGAAGTATCCTTCTCTGGGACAAATTTTTTTATCTATTGGTTTATCTTTTTAGAATTTGTAACCTAGAATAAACTGCCTTGCTTTGGCATTCTTTCATTTCCTAAAATACCATCAAAATACATTCTCTTGAATAACTAAAAGAAAGCATATTCACTTTTACACCTGTCTCTCTTCCTGCCTTTCTATTAACTTTCAATATGCTCTAGATGTAAATCAACATGTCACTATTAGGCCAGACAAAAATGCAGGAGTCTGGAGTTCTTGATGTGCTTGGATTGGGTAATGGTGGGAGGGGTGGCAGCAAGCCACTGACACTTGCAAAGGGGTAGGAACTGAGAGCTAGGTAATGGGATGTTGGTAGCGGCCTGCTGGAGATGTTGGGGGCTCATCTGAGATGCAGAGATTGTTTTAGTGCCAGTAACAACATAAGACTGGGGTGATACTAGCTAGCTACACTGACCAGGCGGTAAGATGTAACCACAGATCTTTGAGACATGAAGAAATATTCATTCCACAAGTGTTTCAAGTCACTGTTTTTATTGTAAAACACAAAGGTACTTGTTTTCAAAATAGAAATCTGCCTCTGGTATGCAGGATGGATTGAAAGGGCTATGTGAGATAATGAGAGCCTTAATTAAAAGTAAATATGTCGGCCTAAACTCATTTTGAAATTTCCTAATAACTTTGGAAATGACAGAATTAATGAGTTTTTACTTCTTGTTCAAAAGAAGAATAGAAACTAAGCTAGAGAACTCCTGGCTTAGATTTTGTGATTTAAAAATAGTGTTAAAATTGTGTTTGATGCTGTATGGATTATGTTTTTTATCCTAGCTGAGTTCATTACTTAATTTACTGATAATCCATTTGAACTTACACATTACAGTATACATGTGTATGTACACATTACAACATTCATACACATTTTGGTGAATAATTTTGAAATATGGTGGCTTGTGAATGAATCTAAACATAGCATTAGGTCCTGCCGGTTTAATGGCTAACGTTTGAGCCCATAGGTGAGCCCCTATTTCTCTAGGTTATTGGCAAATATATCAGGCAACTCTTTGATGGTTCTAAATAGAACAAATAAAGCAGTGGCTGTCTTCTGAAATGGTGGATAAACACATGTCCCAAAAGGAAGAAAACCCACAGTATATTAACATGAGATAATGTGTGTCAAAGTGACTACCTTCCATGGTATGTAGCATACAGAAAGCATTAGTAAATGGTGTGTTTGTTTTAAATTTGCTAAATTTTTGTGCTAATCTGTATTTACTTGTATTATTTTCTTTTTAGAGAGATGAACAATATTAATATTTAGATTAGCAGTAGCATTATTAGTGATTTTTTTTTAAAGATTTTATTTATTTATTTGACAGAGACAGCAAGAGAGGGAACACAAGCAGGGGGAGCGGGAGAGGGAGAAGCAGGCTTCCTGCTGAGCAGGGAACCCGATGCGGGGCTCAATCCTAGGACCCTGGGATCATGACCTGAGCCGAAGGCAGACACTTAATGACTGAGCCACCTAGGTGCCCCACATTTTTGTATATTTATTTTCAGTCTCTCCCGTGTGTGTAAACACAGTTGAGATCCTATCTATGATTTGTTTTATATTCTACTTTCCTCATTTTATTGTAGATTCATAATGTACATGTTTTGTGACTTTGTAACACTTGGAGTATAAGCTAATTCACTTAGTTGCTCCTCTATTATTGAACATTTAGATTGTTTCCAATTTTTCACTCACTGCCACAGAAACCATGCACTGTTGAACTACCTTACCCCTTAGTTTTCACATGTGTAAATGGGGGAAATAATACTTCATTGGCGTTAACAAAGATTAACTGAAGTAATGTGTATAGAATTATGTAGAGCAGTTCCTGGAACAAAATAAACCTTTAAAAGAATGCCTCCATGTTCATCTTCGTGCATAGAGGATCCCCCCCCTTTATTTTTTTCTTTTTTTGGTGGTATTCACAGTATTTCTTTACCATTGATCTTCAGAAATAAAACTACTAGGTCTTAACTGTTTTAATATTCTTCCTACATATTGTGAAGTTGTTTTCTGATAAGTTGTGCCAATTTACATTCAAATTGAGGAGCCTGTTTCAATGTGTATTTCACTGAACTGTGTACTAGTATTGCATATCTTGTTTTTAAAAATCCGTGTTAATTTCAGATGTAAATAAGTTGCCCATTGTAGTCAGGGAAGAAGTTTCATAGAGGACCAGTGGGGAATAAAGTTAGAGAGATGGGTTGCTGAGAGACTGGTTACAAGGCTTGGGAGTTGGGATTTGAGCTGGAATAGGGGCAGTAATGAGTTCAGGAGGCCTCTAGCTACTCCTCTTGCTTTCCCCAGCCAGCCAGTCAGTTTCCTCTTAAAGCTCCTGGTCTTTGTACCTGTATTGAAGTGCCTGTCTCATCCCACCTGTCCTTATTGTCCAACTGTCTAATATTTTGATTCATTCTTAATCTCCTCCATGTCTTTTCCTGTCCAGGTGCCTGCCCAGCTGAAACAGCAGAGCAGAGTTTGTTCTCTGTGGGCAGGTCCACTTGAGGAAGGAAGAAGGTGGCTGAGCCAGCCAAGCTTAGTTATTACCAAATTTACCAAATAGATAAATCAGTCTACCTCCCCAGAGGTGAGTAAAGGAGTCTATCAGGAATGGGGAAGGTTTCTTTACTAACACAACTCTCAATTTTTATATTAAACCTGTCACATTCCTAGTGATTAAAAAGAAAAAAAATTAGCATATGTTCAAGGCTTTTTAAAGGTTTTTTTTCTTTCTTTTTTTTTTAAGATTTTATTTTTAAGTAATTTCTACACCCAACATAGGACTCAAACTTACAACCCCAAGATCAGGAGTTGCATGCTGTACCGACTGAGCCATCCAGGTGCCCCTACAGTGTTTTCTGAGTATAAAAATAATGCAGCTTACAACTCCATGAAAAGACAAATGATCCAGTTTAAAAATGGGCAAAGTATCTGAATAGACCTTTCTCCAAAAGGATATACAAATGGCCAGTGAACACATGAAAAGATGCTCATTAGCCATCAGGGAAATGCAAATCAAAACCACAATGAGATAACACTTCATACCTTGAGATGAAGAAATTGGAACCCTTATACATTGCTGGTGGGAATGTAAAATGATATGACAACTGTGAAAAATGTGGTTTCTCATTAACTTAAACATCAAATTAGCATATGACCCAGCAGTTCCACTTCTAGGTATACACTGAAAAGAAAGCAGGTGTTCAAAAAAGAAAAACAACAACAACAAAAACTTGTATAGGAATGATTATAGCAGCATTATTCACAATAGCCAAAAAGTAGAAACAACTCAAATGTCCATCAGCTGATGAATGGATAAAATGTGGTATGTTGATACAATAGAATATTTTTTGGCAATAAAAGAAATCAAGTATTGATAGTATGTTACCACATGGATATATCTTGAAAACATTATGCTAAACAAAAGAAGCCAGTCCCAAAAGACCACATACTGTATGATTCTGTTTATATGAAATATTTAGAATAGGCAAATCCATGGAGACAAAGTAGATTCGTGGTTCAGTGGCTGCCTGGGGTTGGGGGAGAGGGAGCTGAGAGAATGTAAAGTGACACTTTTTTTTTTTTAAATATTTTATTTATTTGAGAGAGAGCACATGAGGGGGGGGAGGGTCAGAGGGAGAAGCAGACTCCCTGCCGAGCAGGGAGCTCGATGCGGGACTTGATCCAGGGACTCCAGGATCATGACCTGAGCCGAAGGCAGTCGCTTAACCAACTGAGCCACCCAGGCGCCCGAGAATGTAAAGTGACTCTTAATAGGTATGTGGGTATGAGAGAGTAGGGAGAGCCTTTCTGGGGTGATGATGAAATATTCTAAAATTTATTGTGACAGAGTTGCACAACTTTGTGAACATACCAAAAAGTGTTGAATTGCACATTTTAAATGTGTAAATTGTACAGGAATGTGAATTATATTTCAGTAAAGCTATGATTTTTAAAAACTCAATTGGAAAAAAATGCATGTTTATCACAGAAGATGTATAAAATACAAAGAAGTGCAAAAAAGAAAAAAGTGAATTTATTAGAATGTTCATTTTGATGAGCTACAAGAAAATAATAATAAAGTTATTCAAGGTCATCACAGTTGATACCATATTCAAGTTATGATCAGAAATTGAATTTTTACAGAGCAGCAAGCATCATATTCAATTGATGCTTTTTAATTTTATTGGGTTTTATTTGCTTTTATTAATTTTAAAATTTGTTTTGGTTTAATAGTTGTATTGGAGTTATAAGCACATAAAAATTCTGTTTTTACATCTTTGGGATTATAAGTAAAAATAATATGTCATGTCAGTGCTTAAGGACCATCATAATTATTATTATTATTTTTTAAAGATTTTATTTATTTATTCATGAGAGACAGAGAGAGAGAGGCAGAGGCAGAGGGACAAGCAGGCTCCCCGCAGAGCAGGGAGCCTGACTCAGGACTTGATCCCAGGACCCTGGGATCATGACCTGAGCCGAAGGCAGATGCTTAACCGACTGAGCCACCCAGGTGCCCCTATTATTTTTTTTAAGTACAGAAAAATAGTGGCATAAATAGTTACAGTTGAAAGGGCCCATGTTTTTATTGCTGAGGAAATTAAGGCTCAGAGAGGTGTCTTGCCTGAGCTTTTCAAACAAGTTGTGAACAGTACTTGGATTAGAATGCAGATTTTACTCCTTGCAGCCTGGTGTTATTTCTGCTATGCTTTATCACTTCTTTCTTTTCCCTCTCAGTAGCTACTAATAGCTTGTCTTTTACTGCTGTTTCTTGTACATGTGCTTTGTCTCCTCAAATAGAGTGAGTAGTCTTGGACACAGATTACACCTCTTAATTCTTTGATTAAAAAAATTCAATCTAGTAAATTTGAAAATCTAATCAACTTTATAAAATGACTCATGAATCAGGCAGCATCCCACCCAGCCAGTTGAGGGGAGCTCCAAAGGGCTGCAGACGAGAAAGGCTTTAAAATGCAGGACAAGGAGGTCATAAACAAACAAACAAAAAGGATTATTTCAGGTGAGGCCACCTTTTTGGGGGACATAAGGGTCTTATTAGTGGATTACCTCATCTTCCTTTGGGGGATAGATTGCCTTCTTAGCACTGACCAGAAAATTCTTGACGGCCAGTTAAGACTACATTTCTAGGGAAGGTTGGAACTGCAGGTAGGTTAGGTTATGAAGCCCCAGTTTGGCGACTTGGCCTAAGGGAAGCCATTTTGGGCCTGTGGTTTTCATTTTAATACGTTTTTATCCTGTTCCCCTTCCCGCTTCTGCCCCTACATACACTGCACAGAGCCTGGTGGTATGCACTTCATAGGCACTCAGTAAACTATGTTCATAAGAGACCTTAACTTTGCCTTTAGGAAACCATGAAAACTTGGCCTTCAGAATTCAAATGAGCGCCAGAGTGAAAACATTTGGAAATCTTTGTTCTAACATGAAACAAGTAAAGTAACTTTCTTACTTTAAAAAGTTTAAAAGATTTTGGCTTTTACCTTCCTAGAAAATAGCCCGCCCTCTCTTTTTTGATGGGACACTGCCAAATTACCGCTTTCTCTGAAGGTTGTTAAAGTGGACATCGTCCTTTCAGTACAGAAAAAAGCATGTACTAAGGAAATCATTAAGGTGCGAATGTTTTTGTGGTTAAAACCTTTCCAAATTGGTAATTCATATTAAATAAAGGCTTAAGCAGCACGAGCAAATCCTGCCGCACTGTTCTTTTGGCTTTGTTGTTTATCTCCCACCACATTACTTCCTCCCCTCCCCTACTTTTATCTCCTTGTGCTAATTCTCTTTGTAAACCCTCTGACCCGTCTCTGGGTCATTTTTGAACTGAACTGTGGGCTCAGGTTACTCCGAAATTCAGTAGTCTGGGTGATATCCTGTACTCCATCCCCTATTTTATACCATTATGCAAATCCTCAAACCATCACGTCCACTTTGACTTGGACCTCTGAGGTTACTCTTACTATTTTACGGTCTTTTACCTTTAAAATTTCAGGACATGGGGCACCTGGGTGGCTCAGCCATTAAGCGTCTGCCTTCAGCTCAGGTCATAATCCCAGGGTCCTGGGATCGAGCCCCGCATTGGGCTCCCTGCTCCACGGGAAGCCTGCTTCTCCCTCTCCTGCTCCCCCTGCTTGTGTTCCCTCTCATTGCGTCTCTCTCTGTCAAATAGATAAATAAAATCTTTAAAAAATTAAAAAATTAAAAATTAAATTCCAGGACAGTCCTATTAATAAAATAATGTCTTAATTTCAGTAAGGCCAGTCATGATTCTTCTTGGAACCAGTTTTATTCCATTTGTTTCAAAGATTTTCATTTTGCCTTTTAAATGGGCATGGAATGATCTTTTATGTTTTTTCTGTCATGGAGAAAGCCAGTCAAGAATGTGAGAAGGTGAACCTTTCTAGTAAAATTATAGTTGAAGAAAAAAAACAGACAAGCTAGTTTAAAATAAATTTGATGTTGGTCTGGTTCCATCTGTCTCATTTCTGTCTTTGGGAAAAATTTTAACAGTTTTTCTGTATTTTCTTTGAATATTTAACCGTTCTTTAATTTGCATAACATGAGCAGCAAGGATTTATAATTACAGACTCAAAACTTTCTAGGTCAGAAAGTACAGTAGGCCCGTTTAATTTTGTTGCCCTTTGTTTTTGTTGTTTTTACTAATTCATGCTGCTTTTTTGGAATTTGCTGACTTGTTATCCTATTTCATCTTTCAGAGACAAAAATATTCTCTGTTTGGAGTTTCTCCTCTATGTCTGTTTCCTACCAGATAATATTTCTGGGTTTTTGTTGTTAAATACATTTTAAACATCATCTTAAGTGATGTGACCATTTTTTTCCTCAGGTAAGAGGTAGTGAAAGAGAGACATTAGTATTTTAGTCAGGTTGAGCAAGTGTTTATAACACCTGTCGTGTGCCTGAGGAACTGGAGAGGGCACAAGAAGTAACACATTCTCTTGCTTCAGACCCTTGAATTCCCCTCAGTGAATAATCTACATGCATGAAATAACTCATGGAAAATCCTGAAGCAATAAATAAGCAAACACAAGACCATATCCACTAGATACTTTTTAAACTACAGTGCTTATTTCATTTAAAAAAAATAAGTTTTTGAAAATGTGTCATGTAGAACTTATATCACCTAGTATCTCAAACTACAACTGGATTTTTCTAAGGCCAGATAACAAAGGCTCTTAGAATTTCCTTTCCTGGGCGCCTGGGTGGCTCAGTTGGTTAAGCGACTGCCTTCGGCTCGGGTCGTGATCCTGGAGTCCCGGGATCGAGTCCCGCATCGGGCTCCCTGCTCAGCGGGGGGTCTGCTTCTCCCTCTGACCCTCCCCCCTCTCATGCTCTCGGTCTCTCATTCTCTCTCTCAAATAAATAAATAAAATCTTAAAAAAAAAAAAAAAAGAATTTCCTTTCCTCCTTCTTCTAACTTTGTCCTAAGGCTTCCTCTCCAGTGCCTTGCTCCGATTCCACCATCTCTGTGGCCGTGGGAGGCAGCACACACTCTTGAGCCCCCGAGCCTAGGTTCGAGCCCCAATTCTGACAGCTGTTTGGCCTCCGATGCGTTGTTTAACCTATCAGTGCCTGGGTTTGCCTCTCCATAAACTGGAGGCGCTAATAATGACTGCCGGACAGAATTGGCCTGAGGATATGAGGTAATGTACATGCGGCGCAAAGTGAGCACTGTGTAAACATCCGCTTTTATTCTCATACTCTGTTACGATGCTGATTCCTGACAACAAACATTCTATGGTGTCATGTATTTGAACCTAAAGATTTATTTTGGAATTTTGTATTTTTTTTTATTCTGCTCTATAACATTTGTTTTAACATAAAAATAGTGTCCACCTCCTCCCCCCCTCGATTATTGGAGTGAATTGGTGTTACCAAACGGGCACATTTATCACCCTTTGACTTTGCAGATCCTCAATCAGCTTTTACTCTCTCCTCTTTACTCTTTCTACTAAATATTCATTAATCATGCCTTGCTGCCTACCAGGTCCTCTATGTGTGTTCTCCACTAGTGTATAGGTTCCTCTCAGAGAGGGGTTCTGTCCTGTTGATGATGGTGACAATTTTAACAATTACTGAACACAATGTCATGTGTCTTGCTATCACTAAAAAATTCATTTTCATAAGCAGTCAACAAGACAGGCTTTTTTTTTTTTTAAAGATTTTTATTTATTTATTTGACAGAGAGAATGAGAGAGAGAGCACATGAGAGGGGGGACGGTCAGAGGGAGAAGCAGACTCCCTGCCGAGCAGGGAGACCGATGCGGGACTCGATCCAGGGACTCCAGGATCATGACCTGAGCCGAAGGCAGTCGCTTAACCAACTGAGCCACCCAGGCGCCCCCAGGCTTTTTTTTTTTAAACTATTTTATTTATTTATTTGTCAGAGAGCACAAGCAGGAAGAGTGGCAGGCAGAGGGAGAGGGAGAAGTAGGCTCCCCACTGAGCAAGGAGCCCAGTGCGGAACTCGATCCCAGGACCCTGGGATCATGACCTGAGCCGAAGGCAGACAGTTAACCACTTAACCAACTGAGTCACCCAAGGGGTCCCAAGATAGGCGTTTTAATATTGCAATTGAAGTATAAAGCATGACTGAAAGTGCCATTCAACGTTACGTCTACTCTTGGTAATCTGCCAAATACTTGATTATTCTCAGGGTTTCCCAAAACAGGCTTACACACTGAAGGAGAATGTGTTCATTCAGCAGGCAATCCTCGACTGACTGTTCTGCATTTAGCACTAGCCTAGGCCCTAGGAGGAAGTTCTAGAAAGTGGCAGTGTATGGTAATTAACAGTGCACACTCCAAATTCACATAAATCGGGGTTCAGATTTCAGTTCTGCTATTTACTTGCTACATAACCTAGAGCCAGTTACTTATGTTTGTTTCCTCATCTATCGCATGAGAAAAATAGTAAAGTTTCTATGAGAATGAAATGAAATAAGATGTAAAGTGTGAGCACAGTACCTGGCACTCATTAAATGTTCAATAAATATTGCATGTTTTAAAGAGCTCTTTTAGGAGAACAGCGTGGGGGCAGCTATCCAATGGGCCTGGATTTCTTTCTTTCTTTTTTTTTTTTAAAGTAGGCTCCATGCACAGCATGGAGCCCAACGAAGGGCTTGAACTCATGACCTGGAGATCAAGACCTGAGCTGAAATCAAGAGTTGGATGCTTAGCCGACTGAGCCACCCAGGTGCCCCCAATGGGCTTGATTTTTAACTTTCACATGGGGAGAGAAAAGGAGGCCGTCAGGACTGAGCTGGGGAACCCAAATAGGGTATTGGTACTGAGAGCTCCACATATAGCCAGGACCCTTGATGGATTGGGTGGGGGCAGTAATCTGCCCGATAGCCAAGGGATAAGTTTTTCTGTTTCTGCCTTGACACTATGTTGAAGAGAGGGGCTTCCTTGAGATGTTGTAACTGTAGATCTATTAACCCTGAGGTTTAGGGTTCATATGAATGCTTTCCTCAGCCGAGAATTTAAATAAAAACCGTCCCTGGCTGGTAACACAACCTGGGAGGCCTGGCCAAAGCAAAAGCAGTATGCAATGAGTGATCTTAAACCAGCCTACACAAAACTCCCACCAATGAAGCCCCTCACTGCAGAGGCTCAAAATTAAAAAATTACAAAAAATTACAAAATCTCGAAATTTTTCAACAAAATAATCTACCACGAGTAAGAATTGACAGAAACAACAAACAACACATTTAGAGTCCCAAGAATTTAAAAGAATGAGCATTTTCTGACTTTAAAAATGTGGGATAAAAAACATGGAAAAAGATTGTATAAAAAAATTAAAGACAGTACTCTGTGTCTTCTGGAACTAAGAGAGTCACAGAAATAAGCTGAATGGACAAATTAAGTGGCAAATTGTACACAGCTAAAGAAAAGTACTTAACTGGATATTGTGAATATTTTTTTAAAGATTTATTTATTTGAGAATGAGAGAGTGTGTGCAGGAGCAGGGCAAGTGGCAGAGGGAGAGGGAGAAGCAGACCCCCGGCAGAGCAGGAGCCTGGTAAGGGGCTCTATCCCAGGACCCTGGGATCACGACCTGAGACAAAATCAAGAGTCTGTCGCTCAACCCGTTGAGCCACCCAGTCGCTCTGGGATGTTGTGAATTTTGGTTATGAATTCAAGCCCCTGATTACAAAAATATAAAGAGAAATTATAGGGCACCTGGGTGGCTCAGATGGTTAAGTGTCTGCCTTCGGCTCAGGTCATGATCCCAGCGTCCTGGGATCGAGTCCCGCATCGGGCTCCCTGCTCCTTGGGAGCCTGCTTCTCCCTCTGCCTCTCTCTCTGTCTCTCATGAATAAATAAATAAAATCTTAAAAAAATAAAATAAAAAAAAGAGAAATTATAAAAGAGAGGTTGAGTGATGTAGATGATATAGTAAGAAAACCTAATGCACATCCAACAGAAGTTACAGAGGAAGAGAGTAACATCAGTGGGGGAGAGATAATCTTTAAGGATATACTGATGGTTTACCAAAATTGATAAAACACGCACTCAGATTTGGAAATCACAGAGTCCTAAGCAGAGTAAATAAAAGTAGATTTCCACTTAGAATACATAGCAAGAAATATCTCTGATCGGGCACTTGACTGTTTAATTGGAGCGCAAGATTTTATGACTGTGTGGACACCCAGGGGTCTTAATTTATCTTTATGGATGACCTTAGTAGTTTCCCCTGTGTCACCTCACCTCATTTTTACAACAAAAAATCAAGGCTCCTACAGCTGAACTAATTTGAGGACAATTGCCCAGCTGATAAGTATAGGTGCCTGTTTTCAAATGGAGGAGGGAACGACTCCAAAATCAGAACGTCGCTTCATTTTGCTCCTTTTTGCCTTCCGCCTTCGCTTCCTGTTTTGAAGCGAACTTCTGGTACTTAGGAATGACGGGGAATTATGTTCTTGAGAATAGTAATAAACCATACTGAATTTCTAAATTTTTTATTAAGATTTAACATTAACAGTTGCCTGTTTTAGTGATGCTTTCCTTGCATTAAAAAAACAATCGAGGGACACCTGGGTGGCTCAGTTGGTTAAGCATCTGCCTTCAACTCAGGTCATGATCCCAGGGTGTTGGGATCGAGTCCCGCATCAGGCTCCTTGCTCGGCAGGGAGCCTGTTTCTCCCTCTCCCTCTGCCTGCCGGTCCCCCTGCTTGTGCTCTGTCTCTCTCTCTCTCTGACAAATAAATAAAATCTATATAAAAAAAAAAAAAACCCAACCGGTCAGGGGCGCCTGGGGGCTCACTCAGTTGAGCTGTGACCCACTCATGGTTTTGGCTCAGATCATGATCTCTGGGTCATGAGATCCAGCCCCTGTTGGGGTCTGTGCTGGGTGGGGAGTCTGTTTCTCCCTCTGCCTGACCCCCACTCGTGCGCTTTCTCAAATACATAAATAAAATCTTTTTTTTTTTTTTTAAAGATTTTATTTATTTATTCATGACAGACAGAGAGAGAGAGAGGCAGAGGGAGAAGCAGGCTCCCCGCAGAGCAGGGAGCCCGATGCAGGACTCGATCCCGGGACCCTGGGATCATGACCTGAGCCGAAGGCAGACGCTTAACCATCTGAGCCACCCAGGCGCCCTCATAAATAAAATCTTAAAAACAAAAAAACCGCTCATCTTCTTTTGAGTCCTAAACATGGATTTCATTCTTGACATGTAAATAGTAAGGCTTTTGTAACATTTAAGGTATATTCATCAGAAGAGAAATGAATGCATAAAAATATTGAAATCTACGGGCGCTTGGGTGGCGCAGTTGGTTAAGCATCCAACTCTTTTATTTCCACTCTGATTGTGGTCTTGGTTGCATGGGATGGGGCCCCATGGGGCTCTGAGCTCAGTGGGGGTCGGCTTGGGACTCTGTTTCTCTCTTCCTCTGCCCCTCCTCCCCAGGTGTGTGGGCACATGTATGCAGACTCCCTCCCTCTCTCAAATAAATCTTTAAAAGTATTTGAAATCTGTTTTTGAGTAAACTAAAATTAATCCCTGAACATTTTTTTCGCCAACAGGAAGACAGGACTTTGCCATTTACCAACATCTTTTTTACATACCTTAGTTTCAAGGACAGAGAGAAAGGTAAGAACAACGGTAAAGGTGTTCTCTGACTTGGAAAGACTAATTCAAGAGGCCCCATCACCCAATTTTCAGACGTTTTCTCTATCATCCTAAATGGATTCTATTAACTGTTATAGTACTTTGCACATAACAGACCTTTAAATATTTGATTGATTCCATACCAAAAGGAGCTATTTTTTCGTCCTTTTTTACTATTCCTAATTGAATTACTGTTTTCTAAAAATTGAGCACATATATATGGATTTAATTTTGAGAACATTGGTGTCTTTTTGAAGGTTTCTTCATAGCATTAAAAAAAAATTTAGTTCAGGGGCGCCTGGGTGGCTCAGTCGTTAAGCATCTGCGTTCGGCTCAGGTCATGATCTCAGGTTCTGGGATCAAGCCCCACATCGGGCTCCCTGCTCCTTGGGAAGCCTGCTTCTTCCTTTCCCACTCCCCCTGCATGTGTTCCCTCTCTCGCTATGTCTCTCTGTCAAATAAATAAAATCTTAAAAAAAAATTTTAGTTCAAAACATCCATTTACATCCTTGATGCTTCCTTCCCTGAGTAATTTGCCTCCAGGTGCTATTTCTGTCCTATTTGGTCCTTGTAATTATACACTTTTCTTCCTCAACCAGTTCCGCCCATGGATATGGTAACATCCACATTGGCTAGATCTTCATCAGTATCTCCATATTGTATTCAAAATCGCAATTTCTCCAAGTCCTATCCTGGGTCCTTGTCAAGTTATGTGGTTGTTCAGATGTATTCCATCGCAGCTGTAAACTCCTTGACCTTGAGCATCAAGCTGTAGGATCAGAGGGTAGAAAGTGCCCCCCAGACCATCCATTTTCCTCATACATCCTATGTGTCTGTACCTTTTTTTTTCTAATGATAACCTCCGCCACAGAATGTGCCACACGCTTTTTTTTTTTTTTAAGATTTTATTTATTTGCGAGAGAGAGAATGAGAGACAGAGAGCATGAGAGGGAGGAGGGTCAGAGGGAGAAGCAGACTCGCTGCCGAGCAGGGAGCCCGATGCGGGACTTGATCCTGGAACTCCAGGATCATGACCTGAGCCGAAGGCAGTCGCTTAACCAACTGAGCCACCCAGGCGCCCAGCCACACGCTTTTTTAAAACTCAGTTTCTTTTGCCAGATTTCTGCCAGATCCTGTGAAGATTTTTTTATATATATATACGGAAATAATTCAGGGAAGATTTTATATAGTGAGGGTGGCTGTACTGTGTTAATACTTTTCTGAAGTTTTTTCTGGAAATAAAATTTTCTGAGTGGAATATACTTACAAAGGAGTTGTGTGGGAAGATAAAAGTTCTTTAAAATTAGAGTTATTTAGCTATAGCTATGTTCAGGGCATGTACTTGAGAAATAATTTATTCCAAAATACTGCTGCCAATTAACAACAAATGGAGAATTCTTGGAAAAGATAGTTCATTCTTATATACTTTAGGAAAAGTATATAAGATATAGTTCAAATATATAAGATGTAAGATATAGTTCAAAATGCATTATTGATGTTGGAGATGATGAATTAGACTTTGTCACTAACTGATCTAAAATAAAATATGTGAAAAATAAAAGCATCCTTTTTTTAAAGGTAGCCAGAAAAAAAGCAATTAGAGAAGGATGAGATTTTGGGGGGTAAGATGGTTTCAAGCTTATAGAGAAGTTGCAAGAATAGTGTAAAAGAATTCCCCTATATCCTTCACACGATTCACTGTCTCAAGTTTGCCCGTTCACTTTATCATTATGTTCTACCAGTGTGTGCATAAGTAAATATATGTGTGTATGTTTGTGTTACACATTCACATATATACACACGGACTTTTTTTTCTGAACCATTTCAGAGTACATTGCAGACATGTCTTTTGGTTCTAAATATATTGGAAGGTAAATTTTCTAAGAATAAGGACATTCTGTTACATAACCACAGTGTAGTTATCAAAGTCTGGAAATGCAGTGTTGATGTAATACTGTTATCTATTCTGTAGTCCATATTTAGATTTTAATTTTGAATTTAATTTTAAATTTTAATATTTAAATTTAAAATTTGACAATTGTCTTTTTTTCCCAGTCCAGGATCCCACACATCAAGCATTGCATTTAGTTACTGTGTTTTCTTAGCCTCCTTTAAGTTGGAATATTCCTCAGTCTTTCTTCTTTATTGATCTGGACATCTTTGAGGACAGGGCAGTTATTTGGAAGAATGTCCCTAAATGATTGGATTTAGGCTATGCATCTTTGTCAAGAACACCAGAGAAGTGGAATTATGTCCTTTAATGTGAATCCCATCAGGAGGCGCATATCAGTTTGTCGCATTTTTGGTGATCTTTAATCACTTGTTCAAGGTGAAGTTTGTCAGATGAAACTTGTACCCACTCATTTTGACACCCATTAGTGATTCTTGACTGAATTACCTATTACTGGGATGGTAGCAAAGGAGCAATTTTTTTATAACCATTATCCTTTCTACATTTATTAGCTGGTATTCTACTGAAGAAAGAGTTGTCTCTTCTTACCTATTTATCTATTTATGTATATTACCTATAAGCCCTTGGATTCCTATCTTATCAATGGATTATAATCCATCATCTTGATGCTCAAATTCTGCTGCATTTTGCCTTCAGGCTCTTTCTTTCATCCTTTTGACATTTCCCCATCTTTCTGGATTTACTCACTTTCTGGCACCGTTAAGTATTCCAAGCTCAGCTTGTTCTTTCTTTTCTCCCCAGTCTTGGAACCAGCCATTCCTCAAAAGATCAGTGGTTGCTTTTAGTGGAGGATGGTTGTTTAGAAACCAAGATCTGGGAGCTAGACTTCAATGGCACTGGGTCATTGGTTCTAGATTTTTTCAGTGAACAAAACTAGGCAATATATGTATGTATGCCGTGTATTTATTTTTCTATCTCATCTTAAAAACCATGAGTTCGTGTGATCCCTCTAATTCCAATCTAAGATCACAAGATTTATTCTAGTCTCCATTATTATGGAGGGTTTGTTGGGCTTCTTTCCCCCAATATTATAACTTTGGCTTTATTTAAATTATTGAAGTTCACATATAAAAATAGCTCTTTAATTATTGTTAATGAGTTTAATTACTGAATGCTTTTATTCACATTCCGTTAGTTAACATACAGTGTTATATTAGATTCAAGTGAACAATATAGTGATTCAACACTTCCATACAATACCCGGTGCTCATCACAAGTGTACTCCTTAATCCCCATCACCTAGTTCACCCATACCCCACCCACCTCCCCTCTGGTGACCATCAGTGTGGTCTCTACAGTTGAGAGTCTGTTTCTTGGTTTGACTTTCTCTTTTCTTTTTTTCCCTTTTGCTCATTTGTTTTCTTAAGTCCCACATATGAGTGAAATCATGATATTTGTCTTTCTCTGACTGACTTATTTTGCTTAGGATTATATTCTAGCTCCATCTGTGTCATTGCAAATGGCAAGATTTCATCCTTTTTATGATTGAATAATATTTCCTTATATATGTGTATATATATGTGTGTATATATATATATATATACACACACCAAATGTAATGGTTGAGTGATCTTTTGATGCAAATTGAAATTATAAAAGGAAAAGCTATCCATTGAGTTTGTCAAATGATTATTTAATGTGGACAGATGGTGTAGGGACACAGTTGAAGATTATTTATTACTTTTCATTCTATACTTAGTCGCAAATTCAGGCTATCCTTAAATACAAATCAGAGCCAAAAAAGTTAAGGTATTATCACTTACTAGTGGTAATAATTAAGGAATTTCTTTACTACTTTGCTTCATTTATAAGGTAATGAATTTTTAAATTTATCCAGAACACACACCCCTCTACAATGTACTATCCCTGTACAACTTCTTTTTGAAGGCTGTAGCTTAGAGATTTAAGGTATGAGCTCTGAAATCTGGGTTTGAATCCTGACTCGGTCACTTGCTCTGTGACCTTGATCAGGTTACTTAAGCTTCTTTGTTTCCATTTTTGCATCTGAAAAGTGGGAAAATTTTCTGTTCTTCATAGGGCAATTCTGAGGATTAAATGAGCTAATAGATAAGGTACAGTGCTTAGCATATAAAATGCAATGCCTGGGGCACCTGGGTGGCTATGTGGGTTAAGCGTCAGACTCTTGGTTCCGGCTCAGATCAGGATCTTGGGGTCAGGAGATTGAGCCTTGCATCGGGCTCTGTGTTCAGCAGAGTCTGCTTGAAATTCTCTCTCCCTTTCCCCCTGCCCCTCCTCCTGCTCATGCTTTCTCTCTCTCTTAAATAAATAAATCTTTAAAAAAGATAAAATGTAATGTCTGGTTGCATGCTAATTGCCTAATAAGTGTTAGCTGTTAGTATTATTTAGCTAAGTGATAAGATTATCCATGAGTGTGAAATACCTTGAGCCAATCCCTGCACAGTCAAAAATCTGAGTATAACTTTTAACTCCCCAAGAACATTTGCTAATAGCGTACTGTTGATGGGAAGCCTTACCAATAACTTAAATAATTGATTAACACATTTTATATATGATATGTATTATGTACTGTATTCTTACAATAAAGTGAGCCAGGGAAAAGATAATGTTATGAAGAGAATCATAATGAAGAGAAAATAGATTTACAGTACTATACTGTAAAATCCACATATAAGCAGACCTGTGCAGTTCAAGTCTGTGTTCAAGGATCAACGGTATATGAGGCATGTTCTTTCCTGTTTTGTTGAATTCTCTTTTCACATCAAAATATCTTTCTTCTTCATAGCCCATAGTAAATATGTAGGGTTTTTTTTTTCCCTTTAGAGGTTAGTTGTAGACATAGTGTCAGCCGTAAATAGCATCTCATGCCAAGATTGAGGTTTTGGGTCATAGTGTAAATAACAGTTCAATATCTTACAATGTGTTTTTCTCTAACCTTTTTGAAGTTAGAAAATTCTGAACTTACCAGCTAATAGGATAATAAAGATAATGGTGAGAGAAAAGACATAATAGAGAAATAGGATAGGGGAAAGAATAATAGAAATAATCTAGAATCATGATGATTTTGTTTTGAAAGAAATTTGTTATCAAACAAGAGATAGTGTGAATAACATGAATAAATGCATTTTAGATTTTTGGGGGCAGATCATGAAACAGATTTTAAATACTATTTTTGTATTGTGGTAGAATTGTAAATTACTGAAAAACCTGTTCAGGAAAAAAAAAAGCACATAAAGTGGAAAGAGCCCTAAACGCAGAGATATGGAAGGACTAAATAAAAAGTAATGGGGAAGCCTAAGGGGCTCAGTCCGTTAAGCATCTGATTCTTGGTTTCGGCTCAGGTCATGATCTCAGGGTTGTGAGATTGAGCCCCACGTGGGGCTCTGTGCTGGGTGTGGAGCCTGCTTAAGATTCCCTCTCTCCCTCTGCCCCTTCCCCGCTCCAAAAAAAAGTAGTAACAGTGCTTAAAAACTGACCTTACTAGGATTTACCAGGGAAAGCACTCATAAAATAGCACTTCACCTTTTACCAATTTTCTCAGTTTCAAGAACTGTTTTTTCTGTTGTACTCCCAAGAGGACACTGCATTTTACAGTTTTACATTTCTTACATGCTTTCACAAAATGTTATTAATAAATTTGGCCTTAGTTGTGTTAGTCTATAAACTGTTCTTTGATATACGTTTAAAGAAACACTACTTAGCTATTAGCCGATTCTCTTTAACACTTTATGCAGCCTGCCTTACGTAGTTTTCCTTCATGTGTCTGAACCAGATTCTATAGGGAGAAAGGAGAAATGTTTTGCTGGAAAATGTTATGAGGTATCTGCTGATATCATAGACAAGAATATTTTTTCAGTGTGCATTATTTTTCATTATTTTATTTTTATTTATTTTTTTAAAGATTTTATTTGTTTGAGAGAGAGAGACAGAGATAGCAATAAGAGAGAGCAGGAGCAGGGAGGAGAGGGAGAAGCAGACTCTCTGCTGAGCAGGGAGCCCGATGCGGGACTCGATCCCAGGACCCTGGGATCATGACCTGAGCCAAAGGCAGACGCTTAACGACTGAGCCACCCAGGCACCCTATTTTTCATAATTTTAATGGTACCAAGCATAATTAAATACCTTTTGAATTTGTAGACATGTTTCTTTGTTAAAGTTTAAAAGATAATTGTAGTGGTGCCTGGGTGGCTCAGTTGGTTAAGCGTCTGCCTTCAGCTAGGGTCATGATCCCAGGGTCCTGGAATCGGCCCCACACTGGGCTCCTTGCTCAGCGAGGAGCCTGCTTCTCCCTCTCCCTCTGCCTGCCGCTCCTCCTGCTTGTGCTCTCTCTCTCTCAAATAAATAAATAAATAATCTTTTTTAAAAAAGACTTATTTGAGAGAGAGAGAGTGCACGTGTGCACACAAGTGGGCAGGGCAGAGGGAGAGAATCTCAAGCAGCTTCCCCACTGAGTTCGGACCCCAGGGAGCAGGGACCCCAGGGGTCCCTGTAATAGAATATTCTTAAATATTCACCCATCACACCATCCATACAAGTAAAAGTCATTTTCCTTCCTCTGAATTCTCAAAGAACTTGCCTGTGAGTTGTCACACTCTTCTCTGCAAAGGTTTGGGAGGAAAAGGAAGTTTAGGACAAGGTTGGTAGCCATTTCCTATTAGAGTATGAACTCTTTCTTCCCCCAGTTTTATTGAAATATAATTGACATACATCACTGTATAAATTTAAGGTGTACAGCGTCATGGTTTGACTTACATATATTGTGCAGTCATTATCACAGTGCGCTTCGTTGGCATGCATCATCTCATACAGATACCATAGAAAGAGAAGGCAAAAAAGGAAAAAGAATATTTGCTTTGTGATGAGAACTATTAGGACCTACTCTCTACAACTTCCCCGCATACCCCACAGCAGTGTCACCTACAGTCACCATGCTGTGTGTGATATCCCCAGTTTGTACCATTTGCCACCTTCCTCCATTTTCCCTCCCTGCACCCCCACCTCTGGTAACTACAAATCTGGTCTTTCCTCCTATGAGTTTTATTTTTGTGTTTGTTTTTTTAGGTTCCAAATATAAGTGCAATTTATTATGGTATTTGTTTTTGTATTGGGTTCATTTCACTTAGCATAATGTCCTTGAGGTCTAGCCATGTTGTTGCAAATGGCAGGATTTCCTTGTGTTTTTAAGGTTGGATTATGTGACATTGTGTGTGTGTGTGTGTGTGTGTATAATTTCTTTATCCATTCATCTGTAGATGGACACATAGGTTGTTTCCATATCTTAACCATTGTAAAAAACACTGCTATGAACATAAGGGTGCAGATATCTTTTCAAGTTAGTGTTTTTCATTTCCTTTGGATATATTCCCAGATAAGGAATTGCTGAATCATATGGTAGTTCTGTTTTTAACTTTTTGAGGATTCTCCATACTGTTCTCTGTGGTGGCTGTACCAGTTTGCATTCCCATCAAGAGTGCATGAGGGTTCCCCTTTCTCCACATTCTCACCAGCATTTGTTACCTCCTGTCTTTTTGATGAGGGCCATTCTAACAGGTGTGAGATGATATCTTGTAGTGGTTTTGATTTGTGTTTCCCTGATGACTAATGATGTTGCACATCTTTTCATGTACCTGTTGGCCTTCAATAAATATTTGTGTGATTTTATTTACTTATTTAATTATTTGAGACAAAGGGAGGGAGGGGCAAATGGAAAGAGAGAAACTCAAGCAGACCCTGTGCTGAGTGCAGAGCCTGACAAGGGACTCAATCTCACGACCCTGAGATCATGACCTGAGCCAAAACCAAGAGTCAGATGCTTAACCGTGCCACCCAGGTGCCCCTCTTCTGTCCATTTTTAAATCAGATTATTTGTGGGCTTTTTTACTATTGAGTTGTATGAATTCTTTTTATATTTTGGGTACTAACCTTAGAATATAAGCTCTTAGCGGAGGCTCTCTCATCTGTCTGTCTTCCCCCATTGTATCTAGTAAGTGTATCTTTTTTTTTAGTAAGTGTATCTTATTCATAGTAGGCAATTATGATTACATTAATGTCAGGCTAGCTCAGTTAAAGCACTCCACTTCTGAGGTCAAGTTTCAGTCTCCGTGTGGAGATTTATTTGCTTTGTTTTGTGTCCTGCTACTTAACCTTCAGTGCTGGCCAAATGTGTGCTTTTGGGTACAAAGAGTGCTGTATAAAAAACAAAGAATTGGTAGCTGTGTTGCGTAAACAGTTCAAAACTAGTATTCTCCCAGATGTGGGGCAGGAGCATCATATTCCCATTCAGAGGGCAACCTTACATCATGGTTTTTCAAGATAAGGAAACGTAGGCAATGAAGGTGGCAGAAGAAAATGTGTGAGTCTGCCTGGAGCTGTAATTTTTGGGTAGATAACTGCGATCACAGCTCATATAATAATGAACCAGAAAGCGATATTTATTTTAGACTTGAAGCAGTAAAACACAAATAACAGAGGACTTGGGAAGTAATAACTAGAATCATCGGTTGTTAGAGTTTGGAGGAATCTTAGAGGAAACTTTAAATCCCAGGAAAAGAGCTAATATGAGAACTCAAGTTTGCTGATTGACTAAATCACTATGTTGACTGTCTTCCAAGAACTTCATCTTGTATCTGTGTTAAAAAAGTCTGAAATTGCTAAGAAAGAAGACGAAATTTGAAACTGACTTAATCAAAAGAGGTGGCATTTTATAACTCTGGTGTCTCTAAACTATGCCAAACACAGGAGTGTAGGGAATACCATGTGAGCTCTAAGTGACGGGATGAGATGAGGTGCTGGTCTGTGCTGAGCACAGTTACAGTATAGGCCAGGATTTGAAGAATTCATTTGCTTTAAGTGAAATCAGCCAGAGGCAAGGATTTTACAGGAAGAAAATGGCAGAGCGGTACAGAATAGAAAAACCAGAATACTCATGAAAATTGGTGTTGAGAGAGACTGAAGGAATTTGTCGCTTTCTGTTACAGTTAGAACATGCCAGCATTTCTGTTGATACTTTTGCACTCGTGTAGAAACTTAGGTTAAAAGAATCTCCTTTTAGCTGCTCTCCTGTAGCTTGCTCGCACCATGACTTGAAGGCATTGTATATGACCAGGCCGACTGGAGACTAGCTTTATAGCGGAGTGAGTTTCAGCGGCAGCAGCCCCACAGTCTTCAAGGGACTGTTTTAAACTTCTCCGTGTTTCCCCCTTTGGCAGATATCTTACTCCCTGTTGCCCTGAGACAGATCCATTATGGACTACAAATGCCTCTAACTTAACTCCAGTGTAAACCACCCCCCCAACCCCCACCATCCTTCCATTACAACGGGAAACATGGCCCATCTCTTTAAGGGCATTCGCCCCACCTGTGTCCTGGATGCCATCCCATGTCCCAGTCTGTGCTGTCTCTCCTGTTCTCCTTAACTGCTCCCTCTCAGCTGGCCCTTTCCTGTCGTATCAGCAGCCCATACATATCTCACCCTGGAAAAAGAGAGGAAACCTCATGTTATTTAAGATCAACACAGTGATTTTTCTCATATGTAAACCTGATCATGTCACTCCTCAGATTACAAATCTTGCAGTGGATCCCTACTGATACATTTAATGACTTAATGATTTCCACTAACGATCGAGGATTTGGAGCAATGGTTTTATTATAGCTATTAGCCAGCTTCTTTTTGTCTTCCTGTCTCTCCCTGCAAAGTACAGCACAGCATTTAATTTATTTGTTAGAAGTTAATTGCAGCAAAAAAAACAAAACAAAACAAACTTTTTTTGCAGATATTTTGAATATAATTCCATGTTATCCATGGCTATCATTGAATTCAGTGTTAGTTCTGTCTGTTGTCTTAGGATCTGTAAAATAAACCATGGGACTCAAAAATAACACTTATTTGCTAAACATCGAGGACACTTGAGACAAGCAAACAAGACAGCTGGGCCTTTTGGTGACGTATCAGCTCCTCAGTCACCTAGGTCGCTTGATGGTGGCACAAATACATAGTTGGTGTGCTTGTGGAAAAGACAGTATTTGGTTATCTTACATGCGTGTTAATTTAGTTATAACTTAGAAGTTTGGGAATATGAGTTCTCATTCAGTCTACTATTTATTCTAAAATATTCATAAATTAGTGTAAGGCAAGAAGCCGATATGGAAGGGAAAGATTTATTCATGATAGTAAAGTGTGCCTAGCCAGGCCTAGTGCATATCAGGGAATGGATTTAAACAACAGAAAATAGAATGAGGGAAAGTTACTCTTTTTGTATTTTTCCTTAACAATGCATTTAAATAAAAATTTTCTGGAATTGCTTAAGAAGTTATTAGACACCATTTTGAATGAATTCAGAGGTTGTCACAGACTTTTTTCATTCTGAAGTCTTTTAGAAATTAATAAAGTTTAAAGGCTCAAAATGCCCTTGAGTTCATACCTGGAATAATTTCAGTTATTGTATTTCTAAGATCTAGAATATCTGATATAGTATCTAAGAATATTTGATTTTTAAAAAATCAAATCTAGTGATTTGTTTGTGATCACTTTGCTTCTGAAAGCAAATTAAACTATTTGCTTTTGCCTACTATATTACTATATTTGCTTTTGCCTACAATTCTAGTTCTCTTCTGAAATTTTCTCTTTCCCATTAAAGTCCTTGAACATTTTTTTTTTTTAAGATTTTATTTATTTGACAGAGAGAGACACAGCGAGAGAGGGAACATAAGCAGGGGGAGCAGGAGAGGGAGAAGCAGGCTTCCCGCTGAGCAGGGAGCCTGATGTGGGACTTGATCCCAGGACCCTGGGATCATGACCTGAGCCGAAGGCAGACGCTTAACGACTGAGCCACCCAGGAGCCCCTAAGTCCTTGAACATTTTAACAATACTTATTTTATTTTTTTTTCCAATAGCAACAACAAAGGTATTGCTTTTTTTCCCCCAGTATTTTTTTTAATGAACATTTAATGTATTCTTTGTTTTAGGGGTACAGGTCTGTGATTCATCAGTCTTTTTTTTTTTTTTTTTTTTTAAAGATTTTATTTATTTATTTGAGAGAGAGCACACATGAGAGTGGGGAGGGTCAGAGGGAGAAGCAGACTCCCCGCTGAGCAGGGAGCCCGATGCGGGACTCGATCCTGGGACTCCAGGATCATGACCTGAGCCGAAGGCAGTCGCTTAACCAACTGAGCTACCCAGGCGCCCCGATGTGATTCATCAGTCTTAACACAGTTCACAGTGCTCACCATAGCACATACCCTCCCCAATATCCATCACCCAGCCACCCCATCCCTCCCACCCCCTTCCACTCCAGCAACCCTCAGTTTGTTTCCTGAGATTAAGAGTCTCTTATGATTTGTCTCCCTCTCCAGTTTTGTCTTGTTTCATTTTTCCCTCCCTTCCCCTGTGATTCTCTGTCTTGTTTCTCAAATTTGTCATATCAGTGAGATCATATGATACTTGTCTTTCTCTAATTGACTTATTTCGCTCAGCATAATACCCTCTAGTTCCATCCATGTCATTGCAAATGGCAAGATCTCATTTTTTTGATGGCTTCATAATATTCCATTGTATATATATACCATGTCTTCTTTATCCATTCATCTGTTGATAGACATCTTGGCTCTTTCCATAGTTTGGCTATTGTGGACATTGCTGCTATAAACATTGGGGTGCACATGCCCCTTCGAATCACTACATTTGTATCTTTGGGATAAATACCCAGTAGGGCAATTGCTGGGTTGTGGGATAGCTCCATTTTCAACTTTTTGAGGAACCTCCATACTGTTTTCCAGAGTGGCTGCACCAGCTTGCATTCACACCAACAGTGTAGGAGGGTTCCCCTTTCTCCGCATCCCCGCCAACATCTGTCATTCCCTGACGTGTTAATTTTAGCCATTCTGACTGGTGTGAGGTGGTATCTTATTGAGATTTGGATTTGGATTTCCGTGATGCCGAGTGACGTTGAGCACTTTTTCATGTGTCTGTTGGCTATTTGGATGTCTTCTTTGCAGAAATGTCTGTTCATGTCTTCTGCCCATTTCTTGATTGGATTATTTGTTCTTTGGGTGTTGAGTTTGATCAGTTCTTTATAGATTTTGGATACTAGCCCTTTATCTGATACATCATTTGCAAATACCTTCTCCCATTCTGTAGGTTTTCTTTTGGTTTTGTTGATTGTTTCCTTTGCTGTGCAAAAGCTTTTTATCTTGATGAAGTCCCAACAGTTCATTTTTGCCTTTGCTTCCCATCCCTTTGGTGTCGTTTCTAGGAAGAAGTTGCTGCAGCTGAGGTTGAAGATGTTGCGGCCTGTGATCTCCTTTAGGATTTTGATGGACTCCTGTCTCACATTTAGGTCTTTCAACCATTTTGAGTCTATTTTTGTGTGTGGTGTAAGGAAATGGTCCAGTTTCATTTTTCTGGATATGGCTGTCCAATTTTCCCAACACTATTTGTTGAAGAGATGGTCTTTTTTCCATTGGACATTCTTTCCTGCTTTGTCGAAGATTAGTTGACCACAGAGTTTAGGGCCCATTTCTGGGCTCTCTATTGATTCCATTGATCTATGTGTCTGTTTTTGTGCCAGTACCCTACTGTCTTGATGATGACAGCTTTGTAATAGAGCTGGAAGTCTGGAATTGTGATGCCGCCAGCTTTGCTCTTCTTTTTTAACATTCCTCTGGCTATTTGGGGTCTTTTCTGGTTCCATACAAATTTTAGGATTATTTGTTCCATTTCTTTGAAAAAAGTGGATGGTATTTTGATAGGGATTGCATTAAATGTGTAGATTGCTCGAGGTAGCATAGACGTTTTCACAGTATTTGTAATTCCAGTCCATGAGCATGGAACGTTTTTCCATTTCTTTGTGTCTTCCTCAGTTTCTTTCATGAGTATTCAGCTACTGCGGCACTGTCAAGACAATGCCATGGAGAACAACCATGTCCAGTAAAAATATCATGTGAACCATATATAGAATTTTGTTCCTTAGTCACCACATTAAAATGGCTTTTTATTCTATTATTTTTTTAAGATTTTATTTATTTAAGATTTATTTATTTGAGAGAGGGAGCACAAGCAGGGGGAGCTGCAGAGGGAGAGGGAGAAGCAGACTCCCTGCCAAGCAGGGAGCCTGATGCAGAGCTCAGTCACAGGACCCCAAGATCATAACGTGAGCTGAAGGCAGATGCTCAACCGAGTGAGCCACCCAGGCGCCCCTAAAAAAGGCTTTTTAAAAGTGAAATTAATCATAGAGTTCACTTAACCCAGTAGATCTAAATATTATTTCAACATATAATCAATATTTAAAAGTATCATTGAGCTATTTTACATACTTTGTCTTCATAAGGAAGTCTTTGAAATATGGTATTTACTTTACAAATACACTACATCTCAATTTGGACACATTTTTTAATTGGAAATGCTTGATCTATATTTAGACTTTCTAAAATTTACAGGTGAGAAAGCAGATTCACAGACCCGGTTTGTTCCAAATATACATAAGTTTTTCAATAACTGAATCAATACCTCTTTGTTTTTATTTATTCATTTTTATTTTTAAAATATTTTATTTCTTTATTTGACAGAGAGAGAGAGAGATAGCATGCACACAAGCAAGAGGAACAGCAGGCAAGGGAGAGGGAGAAGAAGGCGCCCTGCTGAGCAGGGAGCCCAACGTAGGGCTTGATCCCAGGACCTTGAGATCCTTACCCAAGCCAAAGACAGAGGCTTCACTGACTGAGCCGCCTAGGCACCCCTTGATACGTGTTTTTAAATTTAAATTAATTAAAATAAATAAAAGTTAAATTAATTAAAACTAAATAAAAGTAAAAATTCAGTTCCTCAGTCTCATTGTGCATATTTAAAGTACTCAGTAGCCATTAGTGACTACCACATTAGAAAACAGGGATAGAATATAGTTCACAGCTGAAGATGTCAGCCAAGGGACCCTGGGTCAAGCTCAATATTGTAGTTAAATTTTAAGGTGAGGAGAATGATATAAATTAGCAAAAATTATGATATTGAAATTATAGGGACAACATTTTAATGAAGTTGATGTCTGAGTTTCCTATGATTGGTATCATTTTCAGAAAACAATTTGGAGAGGGGCGCCTGGGTGGCTCATTCGTTAAGTGTCTGCCTTTGGCTCGGGTCGTAATCCCAGGGTCCTGGGATCGAGCCCTGCACTGGGCTCCCTGCTCCAGGGGAGGCCTAATTCTTCCTCTCCCACTCCCCCTGCTTGTATTCCCTCTCTTGCTGTCTCTCTCTCTGTCAAATAAATAAATAAAATCTTTAAAAAAAAAAAAAAAAGGAAAAGAAAACAATTTGGAGATAATCACAATTTTATCTGGTCCTTGGATGGTTGTTTTCAGGTTGAGGTACTATTAATTCCTAGAAACCACCTTGTAACATATTGCTCATTAGCAGGGCATAAAATCAGCCTAGTGGATCTCGATTACCATTCTTAAAAATATGAAATAGTATTGGATAGAATGGAGAATACATCAGAATGTGTTTAGTTTCAAGAAACCTTTGTTTCAGTTATATATACGTATTTTGTGTGTACAGGATCTCAATGAAAAATGAATTTCTTATTCTGGGTTGCAAAAGTTCTGACAGTCATTCCTCTGAGCCATACTTTTGATCGCTGATATACTGAATATTGCCTACAGGTACACATGTCTACACAAAGCATTAATTACAGAAAATCTTGATTTAGCAATGAGATAGAAGTGTATTGAAATATGTTTAGCGAGTAAAATGGTAAAATGTGAAGTGAGATATGTAATCTCCATAATAAACACAAAATATGGGGATGGTGACTTTCTTCCTCAATCCTGAGCAGACTAAGAGTAGCCAAATTTGAATTTGGGATTAATAGAATACCTTACTGGTTTGGTAACTGTCTTCCTTTAAATTTTGGTTTGACTACGAAGCCATCAAATTTCAACTTGGGATTACATCTTAATTCTTAAGAATCTTGGCTTCTTTCAAAAGTGAAAGTATGGGAGAGGCTGACTGGCTCAGTCAGTGGAGCGTGAGACTCTTGATCTCAGGGTGGTAAGTTCAAGGGATTACTTTTTTTTTTTTAAGTGAAAGTATGTATTTAAGCCCAATTTGTATGGATTATAGAAAAATGTCACTCAGAATCTCCTTAAAGGATTTTTTTTTTTTTTTTTTTGAGCAGGGAGGAGGGACAGAAGGAGAGGGAGAGAGAATCTTAAGCAGGCTTCATGCCTGGTGCAAGCCCAACAAATGAGACCCTGAGATCAAGACCTGAGCCGAAATCAAGGGTCCGATGCTTAACCAACTGAGCCACCCAGGTGCCCCTCCTTAAAGGATTTTTTTTTTTTTTTAAGATTTTATTTATTTATTTGAGAGAGAGAATGAGATAGAGAGAGCATGAGAGGGGGGAGGGTCAGAGGGAGAAGCAGACCCCCCGCCGAGCAGGGAGCCCGATGTGGGACTCGATCCCGGGACTCCAGGATCATGACCTGAGCCGAAGGCAGTGGCTTAACCAACTGAGCCACCCAGGCGCCCCTCCTTAAAGGATTTTATTTATTTTTATTTATTTATTTATTTATTTACTTATTTGAGAGAGAGAGAGAGAAACAGCATGAGAGGGGATAGGGTCAGAGGGAGAAGCAGGCTCTCCGCTGAGCTGGGAGCCCGATGTGGGACTCGATCCCAGGACTCCGGGATCATGACCTGAGCCGAAGGCAGTCGCTTAACCAACTGAGCCATCCAGGCGCCCTCCTTAAAGGATTTTAATAAAATAATTGAGTAATACCTATTTAACCATCCCTGTAAATTAAGTTGTTTGAGTGACACCTAATGTTTAATCTCAGCAGATATCCATTAAGATGTTTCAAAAGATGAATTCAAATTATACCTGGGATCGAGAATGTTTTTGATAAAACATCGATTTCTTTTTGTTAGTCTGTTACTCTAAATTGTTGGTTTATTTAAAGCTTCTTCCACAAAGCTTTGTGGCTTTTCAAGTTTTGTCTAAGCCTGACTTGGATATGTTTGCTTGAAATTCTCAGCTGTACAGAGTCAACTTGTCAAATAACTTTTGCACAGTGTACATATTTGGAAAGCTGTTTTCACACAGGAGGCTGGAAACTTGAGCAGCACTCACTACCGTGCTTTTAAAAGGCAAAATATGCCCGAGTCAGTGCTATGCATTGTACCTCCTAAGTACAAGGCCCGGGGCTAGATATTGTGACGAATAAAAATTCTCTGTGGCTGGGTTATGGGTATTCAAGTGGCTTACATCTAATAGGACACATATGCAGAAATACACAGTGCAGAGCAGTATTTGGGAAGGACCATGTGTGGTACAGAGTGCTAACAAGCAGTACATAATGCCTGGGTCTTTGGAATGGAGACCTCATGGAGGCATACTGGAATGGCTTTGGAGCCAGGCCTTGACTAATTGGTAGGTATCCTGTAAGAATAATTTTAGGACATTCACACCTTGGAAAAACTTAGTGTTAGAGTAAGAGTTAGTGTCAGAAAGTACCTTTTGAGAATTAAATTATGCCATCATCACAAGATGGTAAGAGGCAAAATGTCTTGAGGCCCAAAAGAGTTCTCAACTGAAGAAGGTGGACCATATAGGAAATGGTATTTGGTGTGGATCCAGCAATTCCCAGGAAAAGAGAGAAGTACTTAACAGGAATTTGAACTTCTTGGTCGTTAGACATGTGTCCTCTGCTGTAGGTGGAGTTTCTTCATTGAGGTGTACCACAGCTGGAGTGAAGTACTCTTTCAGTACTTTCTCTGCATTGTCCATAGAGCATAATGATGAAGAGTATGGCCTCAGAATCATAGCTGGTCCATATTCATTTAGAAATGGAAGTAAGGGGGCACCTGGGTGGCTCAGTCGGTGAAGTGTCTGCCTTTGGCTCGGGTCATGAGCCCAGGATCCTGGGATCGAGCCCCACATCGAGCTCCTTGCTCAGTAGGGAGTCTGCTTCTCCCTCTCCCTCTGCCTCTCCCTCTGCTTGTGCTCTCTCTCTCTCAAATAAATAAATAAAACCCTAAAAATAAAAATAAAAGACATAGAAGTAAGTTTAGAAACTTACTAGCTGAATGACTCTTGGTGAGATAGGAAACTTGTTTTCTTCGTTAGCATAATGGGACTAAAAATTACCTATCAGCCTAGGATAATTATGAAAATTCCATAAGAGCTTTGGTCTGTAAAGTCTTAACACAGGACCTGGTACATGACAGTCAACAAAGCTGCAGAATGCGATTTGTGATTTTATACTCACCAAGAAGCCTTAATCATTAAATTCTAGATATCTTAATCATCTGAAACAGGATGCTCAAAACAGATGCTTAACCATTCTAGTAATCAAATGAGATATCCCCATCATAAATTAAATTTCAGCATTTTCAAACGATACTGGTTAGCATTAGTTTATTATCAAGAACCTAACATTTCTGGGAAGTCTGGAAATGCTCAGTTTCTGAGATTGCAGTTTAGGCTCTGGACCCACTTAAATAAACCTATTAATGTTTAATGCCAACTGGTGAGGTTTCTTAGGAAGTAATGGTGGCTGACATTTACTGAACATTCATAGTAGGCCAAGCACTCTGCCGAGTGCGTTACCTGCCACGTTGTCTTAGCCTCACAAATGATCTTCAAGGTGGGTACAATAGTTCTCCACTTACAAATGAGAAAATTGAAGCTTGGCGATGCTAGGCAGCTTGCCCTAGGGTTGCACACAGTTTGTTAGATGGCGGCACCAGAATCCGAGCCTCAGTCAGCCGGGGTTCTCAGCCTCTGCTGTACTGCCCAAGATTCAAAGGAGAGGGGCCTGGTTTCAGACCCAGTTCCACTTCCTTCCAGGAAGATGAGCTTAAACAAGTTATGTTTGCCTCTCCAAGCCTGAGATTGTTCATCTGAAACACAGTGTGGGTAACTCCCATGTAGGGCTTGCTTGGAGGATTAGATATAAAATAAGTGAAGTGCCCATCACAGTTCCTAATACGTGATGGAGACTCAGCAGGAGATAAGTGTAATTGTTTGGGGCTCTCTGCTTCCTACCTCCTCCTTGGCATGTGACCTGTGTGTCTCTCCGGTACACTGAAACCTTTGTGCTTTCAGATACATGTCAGAATATACCTTGATTAGGGTCGTCTGGGTGGCTCAGTCATTAAGCGTCTGACTTCAGCTCAGGTCATGATCCCAGGGTCCTGGGATCAAGCGCCACGTCGAGCCCCATGGGGGAGTCTACTTCTCCCTCTCCCTTTGCCCCTCCTCCTGCTCGTGCACTCTGTCTCTCTCAAATAAATAAAATCTTAAGAAAATACATAACTTGATTATTTAGAAGACCGCCGAGGCTGTTCCTAGTTTTAAGGACTGACATTTCCCTGCATAGCTGCCTGAATTTCTTTTCATTCCTGTGATCAAGTATACGTACCATGTGCCATTTTTACTGGTTTTCACTCTAGGATGCGGTGGCATTAGTGACACCAGGGCTCTGTGTACCCATCACCACTGCGTTTCCAAACCTTTTCCGTCACCCTGAGCAAAACTATGCAACCATCACGCAGAACTCCCTTGTCTCTCCTGCCCACTGCCCCTCTAGTCTGTTTTCTGTCTCCACGAATCTGCCCATTGTAGAAATTTCATGCAAGTGGAATCGTACAGGCTAACTTCACTTAGTATAATGCTGTCAAGGTTCATCCATATTTTCTTTTTCTTTTTTTTTATTTTTTCTTTTCTTTTTTTTTTTAAGATTTTATTTATTTATTTGACAGAGAGAGAGGCAGCGAGAGAGGGAACACAAGCAGGGGGAGTGGGAGAAGAAGAAGCAGGCTTCCCACGGAGCAGGGAGCCTGATGCAGGGCTTGATCCCAGGACTCCAGGATCATGACCTGAGCCAAAGGCAGATGCTTAACCGACTGAGCCACCCAGGCGCCCCTCTTTTTCTTTTTTTTAGCAAAGTTTATTGAGCGATAGCAAAGTGATAGTACAAAGCTCCCAAGGAGGGAGGGGACCCAAGAGGGTTGCCCAAGGTGCATCCATATTTTTCCATGTATCAGAACTTCATTCCTTCCTATGGCTAGGTAATATTCCCTGGCATGAATATACTGCACCTTGTTTAACTACTCATCCGTCAGTGGACATTTGGGTAGTTTCCACCGCATTAGCTACGTGCACTTTATTTATTTACTTGATTATTGATTTATTGAAGTTTAGTTGATGTAAAATGTTACATTATCTTCAGGTATACAACATAAGGGTCTACAGTTCTATATATTATTGCTGGGCTCACCATGGTAAGTATAATTACCATCTGTCACCACAAGGTTATTACAGTATTATTCACTATATTCCCAATGCTGCATTTTTCATCCCTGTCACTTATTTATAACTGAAAGTTTGCACCTCTTAATCACCTGCACCATTTTCACCCCTACCCCCAAGCCCTCCCTTTGGCAACCAACAATTTGTTCTCTGTATTTATGATTCTGTTTTTTTGTTGTTGTTGGTTGGTTGGTTGGTTTGGTTTGTAGACTCCACATATAAGTCAAATCATATCATATTGGTCTTAATCGGATTCATCGTACTTAGCATAATATCCTCTGGGTCCATCCATGTTGTCGCAGATGGCAAGATTTCATTCTTTTTTGTGGCCGAGTATTATTACATTGTGTATATATACCACATATTCTTTATCCATTCATCGATCAATGGATATACTTAGGTTGCTTCCATACTTGGCTATTGTAAACAATGCTGTGATATTGGCAGTGTATATCTTTTCAAATTAGTGTTTTTGTTTTCTTTGGGTAAATACCTAGGAGTGGAATTGCTACATCATCTGGTATTTCTATTTTTAATGTCTTGAGGAACCTCCATACTGTTTTCCAGACTGGCTGCACCAGTTTGCATTCCTACCAACAGTGCACAAGGGTTCCCCTTTTCTCCACATTCTTGCCAACACTTGTTATATCTTGTCTTTCTGATCCTAGCCATTCTGACTGGTGTGAAGTGATACCTCATTGTGGTTTTGATTTGCATTTCCCTCTTGATGAGTGATACTGAGCATCCTTTCATGTTTTGTTGGCCATCTGTGTGTTTTTTGTTTTTTGTTTAGTTTTGGTTTTGGCAGAATGTCTATTCAGGTACTCTGCCCATTTTTAAATCAGATTATTTGGCTTTTTGGTCTTGAGTTGTGGAAGTTCTTTATATATTTTGGATACTAATCCCTTATTGGATATGGCGTTTGCAGATATCCTCTCCCATTCTGTAGGTTGCCATGTTATTTTGTTGGTTTCCTTCACTTACAAAAGCTTTTTATTTTGATGTAGTTCCAACAGTTTATTTTGCTTTTGTTTCCCTCGTTTGTGGAGATATATCTAGAAAGGTGATGCTAAGGCCAATGTCCAAGAGTTATACTGGCTATGTTTTCTTCTAGGAGTTTTATGCCTTCAGGTCTCACATTTAGGTCTTTTTAATCCATTTAGAGTTTATTTTTGTGTATATTTGGTGTGAGAAAGTTGTGCAGTTTTCCTTCTTTAACATGTGACTGTTCAGTTTTCCCCACCGTTTATTGAAGAGCTTGCCTTTTCCCCATTGTATATTCTTTTTTTTTTTTTTAAAGATTTTATTTATTTATTTGAGAGAGAGAATGAGATAGAGCATGAGAGGGGGGAGGGTCAGAGGGAGAAGCAGACTCCCTGCTGAGAAGGAGCCCGATGCGGGACTCGATCCTGGGACTCCAGGATCATGACCTGAGCCAAAGGCAGTCGCTTAACCAACTGAGCCACCCAGGCGCCCCCCATTGTATATTCTTGCTTCCTTTGTCATAGATGAATTGACCATATCATTGTGGGTTTATTTCTGGGCTCCCTATTCTGTTCTATTGATCTTTGTTTTAGCCACATACATTTTATAAGTCATTCGAGCTTGGGTTCTTTCATGATAGTAATCTCAAAGACAGTTCATTAAAATAATAACTGTTTTTAAATTAAAAATGATACTCTAGAATTTATTTTAGGGCTAAACCTAAGTTAATATAGATATGTGGTATAAGGAAAATGATACCATCCAGATTTAGATATTTTTATGTTTGCCAACCAGTACTTGTATTCTGAATCAAATAAAATATTCCAGTTGCAAAATATGTTGAAAACATATGATACAATCAGTGCAGGGCTAATGTCTTATTTTGTACTTCATTTTCATGTTTTAAAAGAATTGTACTTTATTTACATGTTTCTAAACACCAACATTTATATTAAAGAATTTAGAAAGTCACTAAAATTTTTCTTAGGTTACTGGAATATTATATTTGATTCAAACCCAAAATAATGATTGGCAAGCAAAAAATTTCAGAGTCTTGCTGGCATCATTTTCCTTAAAATGTAATATACTTTTGGATGATAAGGGGGTACAAAACATGTCTGGTAAAAGGCTTAGAATCTATTTTCTATATCTTTACAATGTTAGAAGGATCCTTGGATCAGATTTAGATTTTCTTTTTTTTTTTTAAAGATTTTATTTATTTGACAGAGAGACACAGCGAGAGAGGGAACACAAGCAGAGGGAGTGGGAGAGGGAGAAGCAGGCTTCCTGCCGAGCAGGGAGCCCGACGCGGGGCTCGATCCCAGGACCCTGGGATCATGACCTAAGCCGAAGGCAGACGCTTAACGACTGAGCCACCCAGGAGCCCCAGATTTAGATTTTCTAAGTCTAAAGTAGTCTAGAGTTAATAATGTCCCTCTTTTTTTTCTTTTAATTGTATAAAAGGAATTTGCTGACAATTCTAACGTACTTTCCAGGGTGTATTTTTAAGAAGTAAGTGATGTAATGAGAATAGAGTATTACCATATACTATCTGAATTTTCCACATACCTTTTTTTCCATTTATTTTTAAAATATCTGTAAATATGTTTGCAAATATTTCTGCTGTTCAGCCAAAGGACTTACTTGTCTGGTAAGCGTCCAGTGATAACGAGCGATTGATTTTAGCAGTAATTTCTTTCATTAAGGTCGTGGTCCCATGGTACACAGTAAAATAACTTAGAGAACTTAAAAAAACATATGAGTCCCAGGGCTCCATGCTGGACAAGCTCTTCAGGTAAGAAACACACAGCCAGGGTTGAGAACCGTTATATTCAAGCCAGACCCCAGTGAGGTTGGGTGGGGTTGTAAGTGGGGAAGTAGAAGGAATGAACCTCTGTCATTTCCGTCCTTTCCCTACTTACAGTAAGACAACCCAAGAGAAAAGGAAATTCAAAGATCGCTGCAAATCCAGGGGTAAAGTAGCTTTTTTCTTTTTGTCTTTGTAGACATGGACGGACTTGATTGAAACTTAAATGGTTCCACAAAAGATGCTCTGATGGATGACAGCAGAACTCCTACAGATAATCTGCAGATAGAGTCACAAGATGGGTGTCATCCCGGTGACGGCGTGGGAAGCATAGGGACACGCTTGCCTTCTGCCTCGGATGAAAATGAAAATCAGCTGGATGGGGACGAGTGCGAGTGTCTGAGCAGTGGTGCCAGCGCTATGGGCCAGCCTGATGTGCTTGCCCAGGACAGTCTCAACAATAACGAAAACTGCCCACCCAGCAGTGAGGTGGCCGTGTGCGAGAGCTCGGAAAACACTTCTTGTGAAAGCCCCAAGGATGGGCAGGCCCTCATGGGAAAGGACAAAAAAATACCTGGAAAAAGAAGCCCGAGAGCCAAAAGAGGCACAACTAAGAAGATACCACAAGGTATTTTTAAAAATTATTTTTTATACTATTCTTTACCTGAAAATAAACTATCTTCTCATCCCATACTCTGTACTGTCCTGCGTCTTGCTTTACTTCTCTTGTTATACTCTGCAGCTACTTCTCCAGCAGCACATGGAGATCCAACTGTGTGGCATGTGACATGCATGACATCTTTCCACAGTGTTTGCTCGCATGGGTGTGCATGATTTATTCAGCCACTTCTTTATGGCGATTCCCAGTAATTTGCTATAATAAATGTGCTGAAATTGAAGTTATTTGTACATGTTTTCACACAAGATCTTTTAAATATATATAGTCTTCCTTCATAAATTAGACCATTTTCTACCAGTATCAGCCCTAAAAATTTCATTCCGTCATCACTGTGGCTTTGATCTCTCATCTGTGAGTTTTTGTGCTGGTATAGTTTTTATTTTATTTTATTTTATTTTAATTTGAGAAAGAGAGTGAGAGCAGGGGGAAGGGCAGAGGAAGAGGGTGAGAGAGAATCTCAAGCAGACTCCACGCTCAGTGTGGAGCCCAGTGCAGGGCTTGATCTCACGACATTTTTTTTTTTTTTTTGAGCGAGAGAGTGAGGTGCTGGTCCAGTTTTAAATTCTTTTTTTTTTTTTTTTAAGATTTTATTTATTTATTTGACAGAGAGAGAGAGAGCGAGAGCAGGAACACAGTAGGGAGAGTAGGAGAGGGAGAAGCAGGCTTCCTGCTGAGCAGGGAGCCCGATGTGGGACTCGATCCCAGGACCCTGGGATCATGACCTGAGCCGAAGGCAGACACTTAATGACTGAGCCACCCAGGCGCCCGGTCCAGTAAATTCTTTTACAGGATCTTTCCAACTCACTTAGTAAGCGGATAATATGTGTTAACATATATTGATATACATTTTATATCAATGTTGAATAAGACATCTACCTTTCATTGTCTATATCACTTTGGTTACAAAGTAATTCAGAGTATTTCTTTCTTCTTTTTTTTTTCCTCCCTGCACCCCCCCCGGGGTATTTCTCATTTGGTGTATAGTTTGGCAGTTAAAGTTTGGAGCTATGGACTTTTTTTTCCTGAATCACACAGGGCACCCTTAGGAAAAGGCAGCCTCTGGTTATTTTCCATCAGGAACATGTGGGACTGGAGAGTTCTGACACGTCCGAGGCTGGGACTCTAGTGTAACACCACCTTACCTAAGCCAGCAGTCTTCGCATGAGGCTCAAGAGAATTGAGGGGAGTGTCTCCTCATCTTTTGCTTCTTTGGCTGCTTAGAAATATAGTTGATCTCTCCATATCCTGTTTTTTTATTTATTTTGTTAATTTGGAGTAAAAGATGAAACTTTCCAGTTCATACACATTTATCCTTCTTTATTCAATAAAGTGATTTGTTAACTTTTTAATGTAGCTCATAATTAGGCTTTCTGTTTAACTGATCCCTTCATCTTTGCTTTTCCTTAGTTTGCTTAAAGAAAATTAAAATTAATTTTGCAGAGATGTGAGAGCCTTTTCTTAAAAGATCTAAGATAAACAGATGATGTATGTAGTGCTATTTGTATATAAATTGATTTATCTAATGACTGTAATTCAAGAGCAATTTGTGCCTCTCTAATATGTTCTTTTGATGTTTTTAGGAACTGAGACCTAGTTGCATATGAAATGGGTCAATCATAACTCCTTTTATTCCTCTTTCCATGACCTTATTTCATTTTCCCTAGGTGTGATTATATTATTTAAAGTTATTTGGTATTTATTATCCAGTGAGCAGATATGTGTAGAATTACTGTTCCCTAATGCATTTGAAATATATGATTTATAAAACTCAGGGATAGTCTTTATATAGATTAGCTTTAAAATTCTATTATATATCTTATATATTATATATTATATATCTTAAATGAGTTTAAAAGTGTAAGAAAACTGAATTAGGAGTTGCAAAACCTACATTCAAATCTTACTTCTGGTTTTGGTCACTTGGTGAGACTTAACCATTCTGTACTTTAGTTTTCTCAACTGTATAATGATGATGTTCATCCAAATATATCTATAAAATTCCTTTCTGAGCTATGAATTCCTTAGATTCCTGAACAGAGATGGTATGGTCTAAACTTGGTTAAAGTTTGGTGATTCACCTCTGTATCTATATAGTTTTTGTTTTTTTTTTAATGTAAGAGGTACATTTTTATTTGTACTTTGAGTTTTGTTGTTAAATTAAAAGAACAGAAGTGTGGGTGGGCAGAAGAATTTTAAGCTGGGTGGAAGGAGTCCCAGGAGGGCAGAATTACTTCTTTCTAGACCTGGAAGGACCTGGAATGGGAAGCTTTAGGATGGCCTGGGAGCTCTTCTCACTGTTCCCTGAGAGTTCGCTGAAGCCTATCCTCTCTCAGTACACAACCCATCACCAGGTCCAAGTGATCGAATCTCCCTGAGATCTCTCTGGTTAGTCTGTTTCTCTCCATCTCCAGTGCCACAGTTCAACGTCATCATCTTTAGCTGGAGTAAAGCTGCCTAAAGATGTCTCTGTCCTGTCGCTCCCAAATTCATTCACTAGGTTAGAACAATCAATGCAGAGAGTCCATGCATACGTGTCTAGACATGGGCATGGTAGTTCTTCCATTACTGTGAAATTCTAAGATCCTAAGTAAATGAAGTTTCAAAATTTTACGGATGGGTACTTTTCTAATAACAGAATAGCCTTTCAAATGCAAAATGATATATAAAACATGATATTCAATTCCAGACCAGAAATAAAATTTTTTTTATAGATAGGTGCTCTCGCAACACTTTTTAAAAGAAATATATTAAGGTGAATTTATTTACTCTTATGCCTCTTTATGTAGTTTAATTTGTAATAATTTTTTCTTTCTTTCTTTTTTTTTTTTGTAATAATTTTTTGTATATCTAAAAGCTAGTGCCGGAAAAAGAAGTAGAGCAATATTAGGAGACATGTCATTATTTATAAGTTTAACCTTAAACTCAGCCTCACAAAAGTCCAGTTGTCATTATATTATGAGACTTTGTTTCCTTTAGAGAGTTGAATCCCTGTAATGCGGTCAACTAAGCAGGTTTCAAGCTGTATTACATCAAGTTTTTACTATAGTTGAGTCTAGCATAACTTTAATATCCTAAAAAGGAATGAAAATTAGCTGATACGTTTTTAACAGCTTGGGGTGCCTGGGTGGCTCAGTCAGTCAGTTAAGCATCTGACCCTTGATTTCGGCTCAGGTCGTGATCTCAGGGTCTTGAGATCGAGCCCTGTGTTGGGCTCCCCACTGGGCGTGGAGCCTGCTGGAAATTCTCCCTCACCCTCTCCCTCAGCCCTTCTTTCCCCCCCCAAATTTTTTAACAGCTTTATTGAGATATTCACATACCATACGCTTCACCTACTTAATATGTACAATTCACTGATTTTTAGTATATTCCCAAAGCTGACAACCATAACCACCGTCAATTTTCATCATTCATCACACAAAGAAACCCATACCTATTAGCGAAGCCATGTCCCATTTATCCCAGCCCTAGGCAACCACTAATCTACTTTCTTTCTTTATAAATTTGTCTCCTCAGGACATTTCATATAAATGGAATTGTACAATATATGGTCTTTTATGACCGGCTCCTTCACTTAGTGTAATGTTTTTAAAATTCATCCACGTTGCACCCACACATATCAATACTTTTTTTCTTTTTATTATGCATTAGTATTCCACTGCAATGAATATACCACATTTCATATCTATTTGTCCGCTGATGGACATTTGGACTGTTTCTACTTTTTGGCTATGCTGAATAATGCTCCTATGAACATTAGCAAAAAAGTTTTCATGTGGACATATATTTTCCCTTTTTTGGTTATGTATGCCTAGGAGTAGAATTGCTGCATCATAAATAGACACTTTGTTTAACTTCTTGAGGACCTGCTAAACTATCTTCCAAAGTGGCTACACCAGCAATGTATGAGGGTATAATTTTTCCACATCTTCGCCAACACTTGTTAATATCTGATTCTTTGATTTTAGCTATAGTCCTTTTCATTCACATGGAACTTACATGCTATAAAATTCACCTTCATGAAGTGTACCTCTTGGTTCTAATATATTCACGTAGTTATACAACTATCACTAGTATCTAATTCTAGAACATTTTATCCCCCTCTAAAGAAATCCTGTATCCATTAGCAGTCACTCCCCATTTCTCTGTCCGCTCCCCCACCCCAGCCCCTGGCAACCATTAACCCATAAATTTTGTGTGATTGTAAAAAGCAAGTTCAGATTAAGTGTTTGATGGTTGCCATAGAACATACTTTATTTACTAAGTCACCCCATATCTAAGCATTTAACCGAACAGTTCAGCAAATGGCAGGAAGCCAGAGATAGGCAGCACATGGAAATTGAGAAAGGAAGAACTTCCAGATTGATTTGCCACTCGTATTCAGTGCCCTGACTTGTTCCTCTGGCAGCCTCCAGCTCGGCGGTGACAAAGAGGGTGTCAAAGCTAGAGGAAAACAAATCTTGGAAATGCATCTGTGGCTGGAGTCAGGCTTGCACAGTGAAAAGAGCAAAGACTTTGGCTCTGCCTGTTCCTACCCATGTGACCTTAGGAAAGCAACTCATTTCCCTGAGCCTGTTCCCTTATCTGTAGGACAACTGATCCTACCACTTCTGCAAGATTGTCCTTAGAATGAGTGATCCTGTATGTAAAGCACTTTATCAAGTACCCAGCTTCTAAATGGTACCTGTAGTCTTTGGGTATGTCATGGGATGATTTCTGAGTGGCGTGACCAGGAGCAACATTCAGTGAAATTAAGAAATTGGTTTAATTTGACTTTAAGTCCATCTTACTTCTTTTGTCACTATCTTTCTTATCTCCTGAGATCTTTTTAATACTCTTTTCAGCCTTAGCTGTCCCTGCCTTGCTACCCTAAGGTATATTCTGAAAAACCTATTTCCAGTGCCTCCCTACCTTAATGTTAGGTATCACGTGCCTGCTGGCATTTATCAATACTTTAACTGACGTCTGAAGTAATAACTGTGAATAAAACTAACTGATAATGCAAATGCCAGATATGAAGTTTACCTGTCTGGCTTCCACCATAGTAGAACCTTTAGAGTTGGCCCACAAACCTGAATGCCTAGTGGAGTCGGCTGAGTAATATATGTGCTATAATTTTGGCCAGGATTGAGATACTGGGATTGATGAGGACTTTGATATGACAGGACTATGCATACCTACCTAAGAGCATTTGAATTAAAAAATGGAAAGTGGGGGCACCTGGGTGGTTCAGTTGGTGAAGCGTCTGCCTTCGGCTCAGGTCATGATCCCAGGGTCCTGGGATCAAGCCCTGCATCAGGCTCCCTGCTCAGCGGAGAGCCTGCTTCTCCCTCTCCCTCTGCCTGCCGCTCTGCCTACTTGTGCTCGCTCTCTCTCTCTCAAATAAATAAATAAAATCTTAAAAGAAAAAAATGGAAAGGCCTGGCTAAACCCGTCTAAGAATGATAGATTCTGGTATTGATATTTTGGGGTTGTAGCCCATTCTGTTCATTAGGTAGGTAAATGAGCAGTTTAACTCTCTTATAAACTATACAGTAAGCTTTGAAGATTCTGAAGTCCTGGTTTACCTTATCTCTGCTCCAGCCCTTTTAAAATAAAATTTCTTTGGAAAGTGACCTGCAGAAACAGCAGCCTCTCTTTTTATTCTTCTCTCAGTAAGGGATTGATCAAAGAAGACAGATCATATCTCCTCTGAAAGGTAGCTGTTTCCTAGGTAACAATAGAATAAAAGAGTTCCAGATTTACATAGATTCAAGTAATTGTAGAATCAGAAGGGGACTTTAAGGTTCTTAGCCAAAATTCGCTTTATTTTAAAAAAGTCCCAATATTAAAATTGTATTAGTTTTTTATTGCTTTCATAACAAATGACCACAACTTTGGTGGCTTAAAACTGACATAAATTTATTACTATACAGTTCTGTAAGTCAGGAATCTGACACAGGTCTTGAGGTGTCAGCATTCTTTTCCCAAGGCTCCAGGGAAAATTCAGCTTCCTTGCCTTTCCAGCTTCTTGGAGGCTGCATTTCTCAGCTTGTGGTCACCTTTCCTACATTTTCAAAGCCAACAGTTGCATGCCAGGTCCCTCCATGTGTAAAGACTTTTGTGATTACACTGGGCCCACCCAGATAATTTAGGATAATCTGCCTTTTTTTTTAAAGGTCAACTAATTAACTAACAACCTTAATCCCATCTGCAGCCTAATTCCCCTTTGTGATGTAATGTATTTATGGGGATTAGAACATGGGGGGGGCATTAGTCTATCCACCACAAAAATATTTGTTTTAAAGATTTATTTTTATTTGAGAGAGCGAGTGCACGCGAGTGGGGGGAGGGCAGAGAGAGGCAGAGAAGCAGACTCCCCAGTGAGCAGGGAGTACAACATGGGGCTTGATCCCTGGATCCTGAGATCAGGACCTAAGCAGAAACCAAGAGTCCAGAGGCTTAACCGACTGAGCCAACCAGGCACCCCCACCACAAAAATATTTTAAGATAGACTAGATGAAGAATTTATATCACAGAAGAATTCTTCCCCTTATAAAAAACATTTTTTACACTTTTGTATAACCATACAGGGTAACTTAGTCAGCAGACATTAATTGAGCATTGTATGTATGCCAGGCACGATAATACTGTTGGTGAACCTGCCTTTGAGTTTTGTGCTTGAGTGTGGGAGCCACGTGACTAACAAGCTCAGTCTAGCAGGATGGGAGTCACGACTGATACTAAGTAAGCACAGGGCTGTGGAAATGCTGTTCTAGAAGGGCTATGGGAACCTTCCTGGAGGAGTTGATGAGATCGGACATCCAGGCTGAGACAGGGACAAATACATGCTAGCTAAGGAAAGGAGATGGGGAGAGAGGGCAAAGGAAGGATGGTAGAGGTAGCACACCACGGACTAAAGCCCAGAGGATTCTGAGAAGGGAACACCCCACATTTCAGCAACTGTTGATATTCAGTTTGTCTGGAGCAGAATAGAAGGGAAGAATGCATCTAGGGGAAATAGTAGAGTACAAGAGTAGAGAGATCAACACGGTCCAGGTTATAAAGCATTATTGTTTTGTAATAACCAGTTTGGGCCTTCTGGGCAAGTTTGAACAGGAGTGATGTGATGTGAGTTGCAGTTTTCAGAAAGATCGCTCAGGCTACAGTGTGGAGAAGGGTTAGAATAGTGCAAGATCAGAGGCAGTGCAAGTGCTTAAGGGGCTTTTTTTTTTTTTTTTTAAGATTTTATTTATTTATTTGACAGAGGGAGACACAGTGAGAGAAGGAACACAAGCAGGGGGAGTGGGAGAGGGAGAAGCAGGCTTCCCGCGGAGCAGGGAGCCCAATGCGGGGCTCAATTCCAGGACCCTGGGATCATGACCTGAGCCGAAGGCAGACGCTTAACGACTGAGCCACCCAGGCGCCCCGGTTAAGGGGCTTTTCTAATAATCTCTGCAGGAGATGCTGCCGGTGGTCCTTACTGAGGGAGTAGCTGTGGGGCTAGAGAGAAGTAAGTGGAGTGAGAGTTATTAAGGGGGTAGAATTGACTGGACTGGGTCGTAGATGAGGTGTGGAAGAGTCCAGGATTAGCCCCAGTTGTGTGGTTTAGGCACCAGGTGCATAATAATGCTGCCTGCAGAGGGTGGGAATGTAGAGAGACAAGGAACAAGTCTGGGGAGAGTAGGGCAGAGGGCAGTGTGGGAATTTAGAGTCAGGTGTTTGGGATCCCTTAGACATCCAAGTGGACATGCTGAACAGGTAGTTGGTCTAGATTTCAGGACTGTGATCTTGGCTAACGATGTAGCTTTTGGAAAGCCAGAAAGGATCTTGAAAATGGCCTACTCGAACGCCTTTTTATTTTTTTAATTTATTTTTATTTTTTATTTTATTGATTGATTTTTACTTAATAGATCACTGATTTTATTATAAAAGGATAGAACTCAGGCACAGCCTGATGAAAGGGATGCATAGGGCAGGGCCTGGGTGAAGGGCAGGGGGGAGCTTTCCACTTCCTCTCCAGGCATACTACTCTCCCACATCCCAGCGTGTTCACCAACCCAGAAGCTACACCCCTTAATTTTTATAAGTGAGAAAATTCAGGTTTAATCTACAAGGTGCCTTGTCTTCCTCTGCAGGAGACAGGGAGAGAAAGAGGATGTGAACCCAGGGGCTCCTGATGAGCCAGATGTGTTTCCTGTGTAGCAGAGTTCTCCTTGTCCTGCTAAACAGTGAGGTTCTCCCAATAGGATTCATAATAATAACGATGGTAATTCGCCAACTTTTATTAACTTTCTACTGTGTAAATATTTCCCAGGCAATAGAAATACAGCGATGACAAGACAGATCTTGCTCTAACCCTCATGGACTCCTGGAGTTTAGTGGGAAAGCAGCTGTTAAGTTAAATAATACAGTTGTCACAAGAGTGCATGTGTTGTGCCGGAAGTCAGTGCCCGGAGCAGCGCCTTGGCGCAGGAAGGAGCACTACTTGCTTATGGAACTGACAGATGTTCAGTGTGTGGAATGGAGGAAGCAGTTTGGAGGATGGCGGGCATGAGCTTCAAGTATCGTCTGGGTATTCTGACCACTAATGAAATAGTGGAAAGCTTTCGCGGACAGATCAGGCGGGAGTTGATAGTTTGGGGGAACATGTCACCTCCTTCTATTTTTTTTTTTTTAAGATTTTATTTATTTATTTATTTTTGAGAGAGAGAGAGATCACAAGTAGGCAGAGCGGCAGGCAGAGGGAGAAGCAGGCTCCCTGCTGAGCAGGGGAGTGAGATGTGGGACTCAGTCCCAGAACCCTGGGATCATGACCTGAGCTGAAGGCAGACGCTTCACCGACTGAGCCACCCAGATGCCCCCACCCCTACTTCTAAGGATGATCCTAACCTGATAGCTAGAACCGTAGAAATGTGCGCTCTGTTATCCTCCAGCTCTTCCAACAGATGGTGCCATTTCCAGGAGCATTGGGAATGGGGTTTGTTGCAACTGAAAACACAAACATGTATGGGAAGGGACAGCAGAATATAATAAAAAAAGCAGAAAATTGAAGAATTTTGCATGGTATGTGTGTTATCTGTTGCTGCATAACAAATTCTCATAAAATGTAGCAGCTGAAAACAAAAAACATTTATTATTTCATGGCTTCTGTGGTCAGGAATCTGGGTGTGGCTTAGCTTGGTACTTCTGGCTTAAGTCTCTCATGAGATTTCGGTCAACTACTGGCCAGGCCTGCAGTCATATGAAGGCTTGGACTGGGGCTGGAGAATGTGCTTCCAAGCTCATTCAAATGGTACGTGGCAGGCCCGCGTCCCTCCCTGTGTGGCTTACCTCCCAGTACCCCTTACACCATGACAGCTGGCTTCCCCCAGGGGTAGCAGTCCAAGACAGAGCAGCACCCCAGTTAGAAGACACATTTTTTTTTAAGTAAACTCTATGCCCAATGTGGGGCCTGAACTCGCAACCCTGAGACCAAGAGCCACACGCACGCTCCACTGACTGAGCCAGCCAGATCACCCCAGAAGCCACTCTTTTTTATAGTATAATTTAAAAAGTGACATTCTGGGGCACCTGGGTGGCTCAGTCAGTTAAGCGTCCAACTCTTAGTTTTGGCTCCAGTCATGATCTTGGGGTCATGAGATCCAGCCCCACTTCCAGCTCCCCTCTCAGCACAGAGTCTGCTTGAGGATTCGCTCTCTCTGCCAGTCAGACAACTTTCTCCTTCTTATATAGTTATTTTTTGTGATTTCAGTCATGCCCTGATAGCTATCTAGAAAGAAGGTGAAAAAGAAGGGAATTCCTATCAATCCGGCCTTTCAAATTCTGTGTAGAAACCAGCATTCTCCATCAAGTGTCTATAATGTGATATTTTTATATAAGGAAAAATTGAGAAATTTGCACCTCCAAACATTTTTATGTGAGTATTTCTGTGCAGTTACACATATATACTGACATAGGCATGAATGAAGACTTTTGTCTTTATTTTACTAAGAATATTTTGTTCTGATTTCACAGAATTCAGCTTAATGGAAGCATAAAGTCAGGTAGGATGTTTAGGGACTTGGCTTCTTAGTTTTCTACTGTTCAAATCAGAGTTTCCTAAGTTAAATAATTTTCTGTGTAGTCCTTTGTTTTTTGGTTGTTGGTTTTTATTTCACCCTCCAACTGTTGTTTGCTCATAATCCCTACAAAGAGTAGATGTCTTCTTACCTTTATTTAAAATAATAGTTTCTAAACATCATTCACAGAGTCAACACTGTACTTAATTAAAAGGGTGTTTTTCTCATTGTTTTGTTGTATTTTTAACAAAGTTATTACATCCATCTGGCTCTCTAATTTTGAAAAAAAAGCACACAAGTAGGCATTTGAAAAATGTAGCCATTGGATCAAAAGCAGGTAGAGGGTATAGCCATACAATAGCATATTATTTGGCAATAAAAGAATAAAGTCCTGGGGCACCTGGGTGGCTCAGCTGGTTAAGCATTGAATTCTTGATTTTGGCTCTGGTCATGATCTCAGGGTCGTGAGATCAAGCCCTGTGTCCCGCTCTGGGCTGGGCGTGGAATCTGCTTAGGATTCTCTCCCTCTCCCTCTGCCCCTTCCCCTTCCTCCCGCGTGACACTCTCTAAAAAAAAAAAGAATAAAGTACTAACATGTGCTACAACATGAAAACCTTACACTAAGTCAAACTAGTCACAAAAGGCCATATGTTATATGTTTCTATTTAATATGAAATGTCCCAGGTAGGCAATTTCATAGAGACTGAAGGTAGATCAGTGGCTACCTAGAGCAGGGGACGTTGGGGGAAATAAAGAGACTGGTGGTAGGCAGTACAGGGTTTCTTTTTTGGGTAATGAAAACTTTGTAAAATTGATTGTGGTGTTGGTTACACAGCACTGACTCCACTAAAGCCATTGAACTGTACAGACACGTAAAGTGGTGGATTGTATCTTAGGTGAATTATAGCTCAGTGAAACAGTTTTGAAGAAAGTGGTCGTTGGTTTGGTGATAGGAAGAAACAGTTGGGGTATAGTCTTTTGTCTCTGCAAAATTTAAAGATTACTGGCATAATGGAATGCAAAATAACATCAATTTTTTTTGTGAACTGCAATGAATTCAGCATATTCCTCTGCGTTTTTCTTTTGACTCTTGAAGGTTTGAATTAACTCCTGGTTTTCTAAATTTTTCTTTCTCATATAATTCCACTAATGCAAAGAGAATCTGATGTCAGTAGCTTTACGAGAATCACAGAATATTAAGGAGGCGGAAGGGAGGCTTAAAGGAAAATTTAGCAATCTGGTTTCCTTTGGGTATTTAGGTCCTCTCTCTTCTTCCACAAATAGGCACTATTTTTAGTGTTGAATTTAAATGCATACCTTTATATTTGTTAGAGAAATAAAATATGTGTAATTTCAGTTTATAAGATCATTTCTTATAGCCCCATTAAATATGATAATTTTATTTATCCTAGAGAACCAAGGAATATTTTATATTTGATAGCTGGTGAATTCAGTGTGCTTGGAATGAACTGAAAAATATCGTAAAATTTAGCCATTTTGAGATTAGCAGTGTACTTCTAAAGGAAAAACAACATATTAATTGCATTTAAACTCTGGTGGTGCTTAAAATTAAAAAAAAAAAAAAAAAACTTTGGTGCTTGTCTGTAGACCTTGATTGACAATTCTGAAAATTGCATAATTAAATGCATGCTTAGGGAAATCTCTTCATATTTTTAGTTTTTAATAAAATGAGTTAAAGTATAAAATGTCTAAGCAAACTTCTAAGAGGAAAATTAGGGAATCCAATCCAGCTAGTTAACATATTACACATAATTTAGAGTCTCAATCCCAGCAATATTTATGTGTGCTAATTGTGCCTTGAATATGAATTGAAAACAGCCCGGAGCAAATTCTAGAAAGTGGTGGAACTTGCAGGAATAGCTGTGATAGGTAGGGTGTAACTTAGACCTGCTCAAGGGATCACCTGCTTTTGCAACCTGAGTCAGTGGATGTGGAGACTGGCCTTTAACAGCCCATGGGAGCACCATGGGCATGAGTCTGTCATATTACCCTTGAGTTTCTTGAAATGCTTTTTCACATCCACTGTGTATTTGTAAAAATTTAAATACTGAGTTCAGGACATTCAGACAGTTTGTATCCTAATTATGTGAGTCTTTTATATGAAAGGAGAAAAGAAATAATGGTCTTTGAGCTCAAGGCTGGCTGGCTAGAGGCAGCAACGCATGAATACGGAGTTAGGCTTGTCAATCTAGATGGTGGTTACGCTGGGCTCAGTAAAATTTCTGATGAGTAATTAGAGCTCTGCTTCTTCAAGAGTTCAGCAAAGCACACACGCTGTCAAAAGGGCCCCTCCCACTCAGGAGATGTGTCCTTCCCAGGGCGCCTGGGTGGTTCCGTCGTTGAGCGTCTGCCTTTGGCTCAGGTCATGGTCCCAGGGTCCTGGGATCAAGCCCTGTGTCGGGCTCTCTGCTCGGCGGGAAGCCTGCTTCTCCCTCTCCCACTCCCCCTGCTTGTGTTCCTGCTCTCGCTGTCTCTGTCTCTGTCAAATAAATAAATAAAATCTTAAAAAAAAAAAAAAGAGATGTGTCCTTTCCTTCTCGGCATCTACTTGAGGGGAAAATAAGAATATTCTTTTGAAGGTTACACGGTGCTGTCCTTCCACATCTCTAATGGCACATTGCCCCTGAAGCACTGAAAACATACGCGATTTAGCGGGTGCAGGGAGTGCGCTTTCAGCCTTGTTTGAGTTCTGTCCCTCCCAACGTCCTGAAGCATTAAGTGATTTTCAAGAAGCTGCCTAAAATAAAGTCCCGAGGCTGTTTTTATGACGTCCCATCCCTGTATTGATGCTGAAATCACCTGCCAGACACTCAGTCGAGAGACCAGCACTGCCACTTTGAGTGCGTGCCTACTAAGCACTGGGTGTCCGTGACACGTTACTGTATGTCATCCTTAGCCATGCATTTATGAGGAGTCGGGTCACGTCCCGTAGGTCCCCAGGGCAGCTGGACTGCAGCCCCAGCTCCCAACCACAGCCCTGCGCTGCTCCCTCTGAACGCAGAGGAATGTGCTGGGTGGGGCGATGGTAATTGTGCCCTGATTACATAAGGAATCCCTTTGACCCCAGGTCAGGTCATAAGGAAGTTGGCTCATTTTCAGATTTATCTCACAACGCTTGTGTCTAGTATTGAGGAAAAGGAAGGAATACTTCCCTTTTTCCACTTAAATGTGCTTAGCCAGTGAGCAAAGATATTTAAATATGAGCACTCTACTCTCCACATTTATGGCACTCCCCAGAACCTTGCAATGAGGAAATGTGGAAGGAAAAAGGAGTGAAGCACAGAGGGTCTGCCATCGGAGCCACATAAACCATTATTAAAAAGTATTTCTTTAAAAAAAAAAATTATTTATTTATTTTAGAGAGAGAGTGTGTGCGAGTGGTGAGGAGGGGCAGAGGGAGAGGGAGAGAAGCAGACTCCATGTGAGCAGGGAGCCCGACCTGGGGGCTCAATATCACGACCCTGAGATCATCACCTGAGCCGAAACCAAGAGTCCACCAATCAAATGACTGAGCCACCCAGGCACCCCTAAAAATTACTTTTTTTTTTTTTTTTTAAGATTTTATTTATTTATTTGACAGAGAGATAGAGGGAGAGCACAAGTAGGCAGAGAGGCAGGCAGAGGGAAAGGGAGAAGCAGACTCCACTGAGCAGGGAGCCCGACGCGGGGCTCGATCCCAGGACCCTGGGATCATGACGTGAGCCGAAGGCAGCCGCTTAACCGACCGAGCCACCGAGGCGCCCCCCTAAAAAGTACTTCTGATCCACCTTCCAAAATTATGGCCAAGGTATGCATCAGCATAAACAAGTCAGGCGGTTTGAGGAATTCAGCTATGTAATGGCTCCAAGAATCATAACATGAAATCACAAAAATGAAGGCTTTTTCCCCCTTTTATTATTTTAATATTGCAGTAAAACACGTATAACATAAATCTGCTATTTTAAGTGTGCAGTTCAGGGCCATTAATTACATTCATAATGTTGTGTAACCATCACCACTGTTTCCAAAACTTTTATCACTCTAAGCAGAGACTCTGTAAGCATTAAGCAATAGCTCTGTGTCCTTCCTCCCCCAGTCCCTGGTAACCTTAGTTCTACTTTCTGTCGTATGAATTTTCCTGTTGTAGGTAATTCATCTAAGTAGAGTCATATAATCTTTTGGTTTTTTGTGACTGGCTTCTTTCACTTAGCATAATGTTTTCAAGTTCGCCCATGTTGCAGCATGTATATACCATGTTTTGTATATCTGTTCATCTGCCGATGAATATCCCTTCAACTTTTGACTAATGTGAATAATGCTGTGGGGCACCTGGGTGACTCAGTCGGTTGAGTGTCCGACTCTTGATTTCGGCTCAGGTTATGATCTTGCTGCGCACTCAGCAGGGAGTCTGCTTGTCCCTCTCCCTCTGCTCCCCCCTCCCCCCTCCCCCCGCTTGCTCAAACTCTGTCTCTAAAATAAATAAATAAAAATCTTTTAAAAAATGTGAATAATGCTGCTGTGAACATTGGCATATATATATCTGCTAGAGTGCCTGTGTACCTAGAAATATACCTATTTTGTGTATATACCTAGAAATGGAATTGCAGGATCATATGGTAATTCAAATTTAACGTTTTGAGGAATTGCTAAACTGTGTCCCACAGCGGCTGTACCATTGTACGTTCCTATCAGCAATTCACAGGGGTTCCAGTTTGTCCACATCATCACTTACTGTCCGTTTGTCTGATGATTGCCATTGTTCTGTGTCCATCTCAGCCTACAGATAGCGATGCCATGGGCTAGAAATGCCAGGGGCACTTACCTGAGCCTGTATTACTTGAGGTGACCCCCACAGACATTTCCCTGAACAGAGCCAGTGCTGTGGCTGGACAGACCCTTGTGGTTCTTACTATGATTACAAGGCACACCTCAGTAACAACCATAAGTGAACTTTGAAAAAAACGAGGTTTATAATTTACAAGTTCTAGAGGGTACATTGCATGCCCAAGGCCACACAACAGCATCACCTGTCGAAAAAGAGAGGGAGAGCAGACTGGGGTTCTGTCTTTATTGGGTCAAGGTCATTGAGAACCGAGGACTTTGTGGGTGAATTTAAAACAGAAGAGCAGGAAATAAAGCACACAAAGGGAGAAGGGGTTGGTCAAATGGTGAGTTATCTAGGTCAACCAGGGCTTTGTGAAAAGGGGAACTACATGGGTGGGGTGGCCTGGCCCTTCATCTAGTTATGTCGTTGGCAGCATGTTTATTCCAGACATTATATCCAAAAAGCAAATGGTCAGGCTTACACTACACCCATAAAAAGGGGTATAAACTGGTATCTCATTGTGGATTTGATGTGCATTTCCCTAATGGCCTGTGACGTTCAGCATCTTTTCATGTGCTTATTGGCCATTTTTATATCTTCTTTAGTGATATGTCAGTTCAAGTCCTTTGCTCAGTTCAATTGGGTTATTTGTTTCATTATTGTTTATTTGTAGGAGTTCTTTATGTATTCTAGGTATTAATCCCTTATCAGATTTATGATTTGAAGATATTTTCTTCCATTCTGTGGATTGTCTTTTCACTCACCTCATTGTGTCCTGTGATGCAGAATGTTTTTAATTTAGATAAAGTCCAATTTATGTAGTTTTTTCTTTCATTTGCTGTGCTTTTGATACCGTTTTCAAGAAATCATCAGTGTGAAGAAGATAACGCCCCAGTGTTTTCTTCTGAGAGTTTTATTGTTTTAGCTCTTACATTTAGGTCTTTGATCCATTTTTTTTATTAGAGAGAGAGAGTGAGTGCGAGTGGGGAGAGGGCCAGAAGCAGAGAGAATCTTAAGCAGGCTCCATGCTCAGCGCAGAGCTGACTTGGGGCTCCATCTCACGACCCTGAGATTATAACCTGAGCTGAAATCAAGAGTTAGTTGCTCAACCAACTGAGCCGCCCAGGTGCCTCAATTTTTGATCCATTTTGAGTTCGTTTTTGTATATGGTATTAGCTAAGGGTCCAAGTTCATTCTTTTACATGAAGATATCCAGTTGCCCCAGCACTCTTTGTTGAAAACACTGTCCTTTTCACATTGAGTAGCCATAGCACCCTTGTCAAAAATTAACTATGCATATCAGCGTTTATTCTTGGGTTCTCAATTCTGTATCATTGGTCTGTATGTAATAGGTCTATCCTTATGTCAGTACTACAGTGTGTTTTTCCTGTAACTTTATAGTAAGTTTTGAAATCTGGAAGTATGAGTCCTCGAATTTTCTTCCTTTTCAGGATGGTTTTGGCTATTCTGGGTCCCTTGAAATTTTTGGCAGAAAACACTATTGGGATTTGATTGGGATTGCACTGTATCTGTAAATTGTTTGGGCAGAATTGTCATATTGTCCTTCTGGCCCTTCCCCTGCTCGTACTCTCTCTCAAATAAACTAAAAAAAAAAAGAAGAAGAGGAATAATTCTTTTTTTGTGTGTCTAGGTTTTGATAATTTGACTGTAATGTGCCTAATGTGGCTGTCCTTGTGTTTATTGTGCTTGGAGTTTGTTGAGCTTCTTGTATGTGTAGGTTCGTGTTTTTTATGAAATTTGGGATGTTTTCAGCTATTACTTCTTCAAATATACTTTCAGGTTCACTGATTCCTTTTTCTGCTTGCTTAAATCTGCTGTTGAATTCCTCTAGTGAATTTTTCATTTCAGTCACTGTATTTTTTAGCTCCCGAAATTTTAATTTCTGTTTATAATTTCTCTCTCTTTATTCATATTCTCATTTTATTCCTACTTGTTTTCTTGATTTCCTTTAGTTCTTTGTCCATGGTTTCCATTAGCTCTTTGAGCATATTTAAATTCAAATTACTTTTCTAATCCAGTGTCTAATCCTGGGCTTCCATGGGGTTGTTTTCTATCAGTTTATTTATTTCCTCTGAATGGCAGACTCAGCACTGAACACAGAGCCCGATGCAGGGCTCGTTCTCACGACCCTGAGATCATGACCTGAGCCGAAACCAAGAGTTGGGTGCTTAACTGATTGAGCCATCCAGGTACCCCTCAGGGCCTTTAAATTTTAGGTTTTACAATAGCAAGACTTATGCCCAAAGGCTGGAATTAAGTCGAACAGCTCTGAAGAATATTATTTCATATTTTTGTAGGTTATGAGCTTTTTAATTAAGGATGCTGGTTCATTTTTTTTTTTTTAAGATTTTATTTATTTATTTGTCAGAGAGAGCACAAGCAGGGGGAGCAGCAGAGGCAGAGGGAGAAACAGGCTTCCTGCTGAGCAAGGAGCCTGATACAGGACTTCATCACAGGACTCTGGGATCATGACCTGAGTCGAAGGCAGACGCTTAACTGACTGAGCCACCCAGGCGTCCCACCGATGCTGTTAAGAAACATCAACTCATTGGGGTGTATGTGTGGCTCAGTTGGTTGAGCTTCCATCTCTTGATTTCAGCTCTAGTCATGATCTTAATGTCCTGGGTCAAGTTCTACACCAGGCTCCACACTCAGTGGAGAGTCTGCTTGAGGTTTATCTCCCTGCCCCTCCCCCTGCTCACGTGTGTGCACACACTCTCTCTCTAAAATAAATAAATCTTAAAAGAATAAAAAACATCAAATCATTAACATTTGGGAAGTGATATTCTGTTTAAAAGATGGAAGGCAGGGGCGCCTGGGTGGCTCAATGGGTTAAGCATTGGACTCTTGATTTCGGCTCAGGTCATGATCTCAAGGTTGTGAGACCGAGAGCCCCATGTTGGGCTCTGTGCAGGGCATGGGGCCTGCTTTGGATGACCTCTGCCCCTCCTCCCGCTCATGTGCACTTGCACGAGTGTGCATGCTCTCTCTCTCAAAAAAAAAAAAAAAAAAAAGATGTAAGGGGTGGGGAGTATAAATATTGAAGCCTTATAAGAATACAGCAATTGAGATGAGTTAAAAGCCCATAGAGTTCTAGCAGAATACTTTGGAGGTTCCTCAAAAAGTTAAACATGGAATTACCACTTAATCCAGCAGTTCTACTTCTAGATATATACCCAAAGTCATTGAAAGCCAGGACTCAAACAGATAGTTGTACACCAGTAGTCTTAGCAATATTATTCACAGTAGCCAAAAGGTGTTAACAAACTAAGTGTCTGTTGACAAATGGGTAAACAAAATGTGTTCTATATGTATATATACATGTGTGTGTCTGTGTGTATTTCTGTTTGGGATGATGAAAAAGTTATGAAATGGATGGTGGTGATGGTTGCACAACATTGTGAATATAATTAATGTCAGTGAATTGTACACTTCAAAATGATTAAAATATTAGTTTTATGTTATATAGAAAAAAGAAATCACCCAAAAAAATTCATAGAGCATCAGACTCAGGGGCATATAGAGCTAATTTGATTACAGCTGGCTGAGTTTTTGTTGTTTTTTGTTTGTTTTGTTTTTAAGATTTTACTTATTTCTTTTAGAGAGAGAGAGAACACGAGTGGGAGGGTCAAAGGGAGAGAGAGAATCTCAAGCAGACTCTGCCCAGTGTGGAGACCCACGCAGGACTCGGTCTCACGACCCTGAGATCATGACCCAAGCCAAAACCAAGAGTCAGATGCTCAACCAACTGCACCATCGAGGCACCCCTTAGTTGGCTGGGTTTTAAAACAGGATTTTTTCTTCAGCATTAATTGAGCACTTGCTGTTTGCCAGCCACTGCAATACATGCTTTCTATGGAGTATCTCATTTAATCTTCTTTACAGCCTTATTAAGTAGGTAATACAGTTAGCCTCAATTTTTTGATGAAGGGGGCGCCTGGATGGCTCAGTCTTTAAGTGTCTGCCTTCAGCTCAGGTCATGATCCCAGGGTCCTGGGATCAAGCCCCGCATCAGGCTCCCTGCTCTGCAGGAAACCTGCTTCTCCCTCTCCCACTCCCCCTGCTTGTGTTCCCTCTCTCGCTGTGTCTCTCTCTGTCAAATAAATAAATAAAATCTTCAAAAAAAATTTATAGATGAGGATTCTGAAGCACAGAGAGATTAAGTAACTTGCCCAATATCATATTACTAATAAGTGACATTCTCTGCATTTGATCCCAGGTGTTCTGACTTTAGACTGCCCTAAATGTTACACCATGCTATCTCACTTTTGCTGATTTTTTAAAAAGATTTATTTATTTATTTTAGAGGGGAGGTGGGGTCAAGCAGACTCCACGCCGAGTGGAGCTTGATCTCATGACCCTGAGATCACGACCTGAGCCAGAAACCAAGAGTCAGACACTTAACAGACTGAGCCACCCAAGCGCCCTCACTTTTGCTGAATTTTAAAGTGTGTTTAAAGGAATTCTTTTTCATGTTTGAGTTACCATAATTTGCCACAGAACGATTATTGCACGTGCCTCTCCAGACTTCTTCAGAACAATACCTGCCTACCGACCTCTGCAAGACGAGAACTCAGAGAAAAAGGAGGAATGGTTCACTCTGAAGGGAAGTGTTGGAGTGTGGTTTGTGTTAACAATTGTCTCTGGATGCTGGTGGAACTCTCCCTTGGGTTCCTTATCTGATCTCGCATCAGTGTAGTGAGCACTTCAACACAGGTCAAGGAAAGTATTTTTATAAAATCAGTGAATCTTAGATTTTTTTTCCTAATACCTTTCTTCAAAAACGTAGTGTTCTTATTTAAAAGAAGAGAGGCTGTGGAATTGTGGATAAATGGAAGTGCCTACTACTTTCTTTCTGATTTAAATGTAATTTCTTAGGAGAGTTCATGTGATTAAAAAGGCAATGTACCCATGTAACAGATGGGAAAATTAAGGATTAAAGAGACTGACTTCCCCAGTCCTAGAACAAGGAAGCAGTCGATTTAGGGTTCAAACCCAGACAGCCCGACTCCAGAGCCCATGCTCTCATGTAATCTCTTTGATGAATTTCAAGTGCTTCATCTATAATTTCTAATACCCACCTTTATAATGCTGTGGAGAGAATCAAGGAACATAGAGTATATGGTTTATAGTATACTCCAAAGTGTTTGAGTACCTGCTGAGCGTGAGCACTGTGCTCAGGGCTGAGGTTATGGTGCTGTAGCATACACTTGCTCTGCGTACATCTGCTCTGCGTACACCTGCTTTGGGTACACCTGCTCTGTGTACACCTGCTCTGTGTAACCTGTTCTGCATACACCCACTCTGCATACAGCTGCTCTGCATACACTCGTTCTGCGTACACCCACTCTGCATACACCCACCCTGTGTATACCCGCTCTGTGTATACCTGCTCTGTGTACACCTGCTCTGTAAACCTGACAGTGCAGGCAGAGGGAGCAGCATGAACAGAGCAGCTTGTTCTCTTAAAACCACACAATCCTGCATATAAGATAGTGTCCTTTTACTCTGAGTAGTAGTGTGTAGAATTTGAAATGTATTAGGCCTTTAAATAACCCTTTTCCCGTCCCCAAACGTCCCTAGCTTAGCTTATGTCATCACTGTGAACATTTTATCCTAAGCATCATCACTGCTGCGACCTTTACCTTGGCTTCGATGTCTTCTGCATAGCATCCTGCTAATTCCCATTTTGTCCCTGGTAAGTTTCACTCTCCTGAGTAATTACCACCTAAGGTACCAAGTGTGGGGTTTTGCCTTGTACCTAAGCTCATCATTCTCCATGTCACACAGAGGTGTATTTACAGATGGCAGACCAATAGTAGATTAAGTAATGGAGAATAATATGAATAATGTTAGGGTACATTCCTAAAGTTTTCAGGTAAAGAATACTACTATATTCTCCCACAATATGTCTCTTAACCACTACCAGAGACAGATTCCAAGTTGAATAAAAAATTATGTGTCAAAAGACAAATACCATATGATTTCACTCATATGTGGAATTTCAGAAACAAAACAAATGAACAAAGGAAAAAAAGGCAACAAAAAAATAGACTCTTAATTATAGAGAACAAAGTGGTGGTTACCAGAGGGGAGGGGCTGGGAGGATGGGGGAAGTAGGTGAAAGGAATTAAGAGTACACTTATCTTGATGAACACTGAGTAATGTAGAGAGTTGCTAATCACTATATCGTACACTTGAAACTAATATGACACTGTACGTTAATTATACTGGAATTAAAATAAAAAATTGTGTGTCAAGGGACACCTGGGTGTCTCAGTCACTTAAGTGTCTGACTCTTGATCTTGGCTCAGGTCATGATCTCAGGTCATGAGATCAAGCCCCACACTGGGCTCTGCACTGGGCATGGAGCCTGCTTGGAATTCTCTCTTCCCCTCTCCCTCTGAACCTCACCCACTCCCAGTCACACTGTCTCTCTGGAAAAAAAAAAAATTATGTGTCAAAATGGACAGAATTCAGGTGGTATGATACATTGAATAAAATCTCTCAATCAAGGTAATTCATTTCTGGCAGAAGATAGTTACAAATAATTTTTAAAAATAAAACCTAGTAGGTGCAAGTAGACACTGATGTTGATTTTAGAGCATGATGAAGTTGACAGGTGTTAAGTTATGGTCTATGAATTTGTCACCATCTGTATATAAATAGTATCACCAGATTGCTTAATGTGGAATTCTAACTCTAACTCATTTGACTTTCACAGATGAAAGTAAATAGAATTTTATATTCCTGTATAAATTCATATCTGGCCCCAAAAAAAGGTTTCATTTAAATTGAGTAAGACTTTGTAGCAAAGATGAAATTACGTGTTGTACAGTATATGTTTTTATTTGGCTTTCATTCTTAACGATAAATATCTTTACCAGAAAACTTTTATGTGTCAGAAGGAATTTTTGTACTAATTGTGATACATTATTACACTTCTTTTTTCTTTCTTTTTTTTTAAAAGATTTTATTTATTTAAGAGAGAGAGAATGAGATAGAGAGAGCATGAGAGGGGGGAGGGTCAGAGGGAGAAGCAGCCTCCCTGCTGAGCAGGGAGCCCAAAGCGGGACTCGGTCCCGGGACTCCAGGATCATGACCTGAGCTGAGGGCAGTCGCTTAACCAACTGAGCCACCCAGGTGCCCTACACTTACTTTTTCAAGAAAACTTTTGTTAAGTTCATGTGGTGTCAAAATTATTTTGAAATCCAACATGTTCATCCCATTCTCTCCGGGCCTGCAATGTTTCTGCCAAGAAATCCACAAATACCTTTCCAGGGGTTCCCTGGAATGTGAGGGATATTTTTTTCTTTTCCTGTCTTCTTAAAAATTATTGTTATTTTGTATTTTCTACATAGTTTATCAGTGTTATTACAGGAGCACTGGGAGCTGGAAACCTCTCCTGAGACTTTTAGTAACCTCTACTCAAACTCATGACCCCAAGATCAAGAGTTGCATGCTCTTCCAACTGAGCCAGCCAGGCACCCTCTCTTGCTGTTTTAAAAATACTCTATTTCTTTGATTTTAGATAGCTTTATTATAACGTGTCTTAGGAGAAGATCTTTTTAGGTTGATAATTTTGGGGAACCTATAAGCTTCATGAACGTGGATGTCCAAATCTTCCTCCATATTTGGAGATTCTTAGTCATTATTTCTTTAAGTTAGTTTTCTGCCCTCTTTTCCCTCTCTTTTCCTTCTGGGACTCCAGTAATGCGTAGGTTGTTTCTGTTCATGGTATCACACAATTCATGTAAGGTTTCTTCATTCTTTTTCATTCTTTTTTCTTTTTGCTCTTCTGACCAGATAATTTCAAATGACATATCTTTAAGTGCACTGATTCCTTCTTGTGCTTGGTTGAGTCTGCTGTTGGAGCTCTCTGTTGAATTTCTCATTTCAATGTATTCAACTCTAGGATTTCTGCTTGATTTTGAAAGATTTTTATTTATTTATTTAACAGAGATAGCACAAGTAGGCAGAGTGGCAGACAGAGGGAGAGGGAGAAGCAGGCTCTCCGTCGAGCAGGGAGCCCAATGCGGGGCTCGATCCCAGGACCCTGGGATCATGACCTGAGCCGAAGGCAGCCGCTTAACCGACTGAGCCACTCAGGCACCCCTCTGCTTGATTTTTATCATGGTTTCTATTTCTTTGCTAAACTTCTCATTTTGTTCATATGTTATTTTCCTAATTTTGTTTGTCTGTGTTATGTTCATTAAATTTCTTTAAGAAGATTATTCTGAATTCTTTGTCAAATGGTTCATAGATCTCCATTTTTGTAGGGCCTTTTATTGAATCTTTGTTAGTTTCCTCTGGTTGTGTCATGTTTTCTTGATTATTTATGATCCTTGTGGACTTATGTTGGTGTCTGCACATCTAAAAAAGCAGTCTTTACAGAATGGCTTCAACAGGGAAACCCTTCACTAGTCAGCCTGTCCAGAGATTCTGGGTGGGCCAGCTAGTGGTGACCATGAGCAGGCTTGATGCTGGAGTCCTCAGGTGGGCAAATCTGCTGACTGGGTCCACTGGGGTGGGCCTGGTGCTTGAGTCTATGTGGGTGGGCCTTGGATCCTGGGTCCTTTGGGATGGATGAGGTACCAGGCACCGCACCATTAGGGTGGTGGACCTAACACCTTAGTCCGTGAGAGCCACCCTGGCTCTGGTGTTGCTGGGAGCTTGTGTCCATGGGACCCAGCCTGGAACCTGAGTCAGCTGGGGGGTTGCCTGGAGCTAGGGTGATCCTGGAGCCTGGGTCCATGGAAGCTGGCCTAGAGGCTGGTGTCACAGTGGCCAGCCTGGTTACATTTCTTAAATCACTCTGGAGACTTTGAATGTTTGAGATGGTCAGATCTAGGAGGAATCTGAGGTCTCACCTGGCCAATCCCTTCATTTTAAAGATAAGGAACTACAGTATAGAAAATAAATATCTAATCCAAGTCACTTGGAAAAATGACAGAAGTGATGTCTCTTGCTCCTCCTATTCCAGTGCTCTTTGATTTATACTACTTTGTCCCAGCAAGGAATATTATCTTAAGAGGTAAGTTTTGTAATTAAGTTATCTCTGAAACTCATGATCTTCAACCCCAATAAATAATCCTTTTGTGGTATAAGTCTTTCAAGTTTCCCTGACCTCTTAACCCATTTGGAATGACACATGTGAGCCTAATCATATTTTCCATTCCCTCCCTACACTTGGCAATTAAACTACTATATTCTTTCTAATTGTTTACATTAGCCTTCCATTGCTCTTGGAATCTTTAGGCTCGTATATATGCTTTTCGAACTTTTGTTGGTTTTGTTTGATGACTAATATTCTGTTACAATTTCTTTTGTTGGCTACATAATTTTATTTACCAGTGTATTGCATGTTTATAAATTGTATGTATCCATAACATTAATTATTAAAGTAACTTGAAAATGGATCTAGCAGGGACCATGGCCATTATGAATCTACACTGTCTAACTAACTGAGATAATCACAATCCATGTTTCCAGTTCCATTATTTGGGACCTTACCTGACCTTCTTTAGATAAGAGAGTCATAAAGTCTGTCCTTTTTCTTTTTTTTTTTAAGATTTTATTTATTTATTTGAGAGAGAGAGAGCACATGAGAGGGGGGAGGGTCAGAGGGAGAAGCAGAGTCCCCGCCAAGCAGGGAGCCCGATGCGGGACTCGATCCCGGGACTCCAGGACCATGACCTGAGCCGAAGGCAGCCGCTTAACCGACTGAGCCACCCAGGCACCCAAGTCTGTCCTTTTTCTTTACCTTTGAGAATTTTGTCCTTCTTTGGTAATATTTTTCAAGAGTTTTCTTTAACTCCCCTTTACTGAAAATGACCAATAATGATATAATTCCTACATGTTTTCAAGGAAGAAGCATGGAGTAATATTTGATAATTATGTGGGAAGAATTTAGTCAAGAGAAGTATAGAATTTGGGAGGCTGGCTTTATCACAGCCTATATGAGATTAAATGTCTTGGACATAATCGTGTGCCTGGGGAAAAGGGAAAGAAACAGTAGTTCTCTTAGTTTCTTTGGAGTTCTCTATGGAAAGCTTATCTTTCCACATTGGCACTACTACCATTTGGTTAGAAAATTGAAAAGCAGAAGAATCATCCATGTTTTCACAGATACTCTCTGTGCAAAATGGCAGGCCATCACTAAGTCTTGTATTTCCAGATCTCAAATGATACAAAATTCATACAAGAGAATTTTCTAAATATAAGGAATCACCATAGGTGATTAATTTTAGAAATCACGGCACTTGGAATTTTCGTGCTGAAGACACTGCTGGTTATAGTTACAGGTTATAGTTACAATAATTGTGGCCCATAAATGAATCCCTGTGGATGCAGGAGTTCTGATCCAATGAAGACGAGACCTTTCAGCAATCACTGTAATACAATCTAGCACAATACAGGGCTATCTACAGTATTGAGAGGAAAGTAAGTTTACCATAGGCCCATGTTATACAGAAATACATGGATTTTGTTAGCGTAAAACATAAATAGGCATAGATGGGAAGAAAATATTCTGTTAGAATCTGTAATTGCTCAAGTCGCAGAATATTTTACTAAGGAGATGAAGAGCTGACCCACCTGGCTAGAGCAGTGGGTTTGTTTAGAAGGCAGTAGAAGATAAGAGTTCGGGCACACTTTAGAGAGCTCGCAGGAGGCATCCTCCAACATGGTATGTACACTGCATTACTGAGAGGGAGCCTTCTGAGACTGATCCCCTAAATGGATGTACAGATGCAGATAGTCTATTCAATTTGAATATGCAAATTAGAGAGGATACTGAGATTTCCGTGAGGGGTGAAGTTCTAACATGTAATGATTAAATTTTTAAAATTTGGTACATCATTTCAGGAGCTTCAGGTCAAGCATTTATTCATGGATGATTGATTGATTGATTGATTTTAGAAGTTTGTGTTACTTAACTACTTATTATGAAAAAATTTTCACGACCATTAGCTCTGGCTTCTGAATTCCTGCTGCTCTCTTGGGATCCAGAAGTAGTCCTACAGTTACCAGACCAGAGTTTAAAGAGGAGGTCGTAACTTCTTTAGTCCTTTTATATGAGAGGTGCATTTACCTTCTGTGTGTTTTATTTTGAGCAAGCCAGGACTTTCTCGATTACAGCTAATCTGTTTTTTCCTTTGGTTGAATCAAGTTTGTGGTCACGTTTTAACCCTCGTACTTTCCTTTAGATCTCTTTTTATTAATACTCGTAATTAGAATTCTGCAAAAATAGTTCATGTGTGTGCTAACAGAGGGAGTCAGATGACAGCACAGTTTAATGAGGACAAAAACCTGTGGTTCTGGGCTTTTTCCGCCCCGTGTGATTAGCTTTATTTGCAAATTTTATGGTTAACAGACATAATTATTTTAAGGTATTCCACCATGATGATACTTTATCCTAACACAGGCATTTTATTTACTTCTTAAAGGACTTTGTTCAGGAGATGCTACACCTTTGATGCGAGAAAATACACTAAGTACATCCACACATGCTGTGAGTGATGAAGAGTCCGCAGAAGTAAACGCTAATGATCAACCCGAAGCCCCAAAGCAAGTTCTTCAGTATCTGTTCTCACTTATACGAGGGGAAGTTGAGCAGTTGGATTCCAGAGCACTCCCCCTCTGCCTTCACCAGGTACTCCAGCAAACCCTTCACGTCCTGCCTCCCTACAGTTCTGGGACCGGGGTTTGGAATCATTGAAAATACAATTCTCTGTAATTGGTTCTCCCCAACTTGCCATTGGGAAGCCCAGGAGGTCACCCTGGGTTAGTGGCTGGTGGGAAGTTTAGCATATGACTACTAGTGGCCACACATCGGCCTTGAATAATCCATTTGTAGTTCAGACAATCACCGACGTCCTTTATGTAGTGAATAAGCTGTGTACGAGTAAGAGTCAATGTAGCAAGCGCTTAGTAAATACCACCGAGATGTCAAAAACTCTGCTAGACACTGCGGAAACAAAAATTACTTAACAGAGTATGTCCTTAAGAGAGCCACTGTGGAAAAGGAGAAGCACTTCTAGAGATAAATAATGGAAGAAGTCTGTACTAAGGGTAGACAGATATTTAAGGTTCAGCAAAAGCACAAAATGTGTGATTAACTTTGTTCTGTGAGCATCAGGGGACTCTTGAGCTGGGTTTTGCGGGGTATGTAGGCGCTCACTAGATGAACAGAGTGAGCTAGTGTGGGAAGAGATTTCAGCCCCCACAAAGGCATGGCTGAGATGGTGTTGGAAGATTAAGATGGAGAAGAGGTAGGAATTGACATTGGGTGGCTGGGGGCAGTGATCACGGCCTTCCTCATAGGGACTGGGAATTTTTAATGGTGGGAGTGCCAAATTGAATGTGAATTTTAGAAAATTAACTCTGCTGAAGACCAGGAGGGTAAATTAGGAGATGAGAGCCTGGACACCGGGAGGCCTCTGGACAGTGGTGAGAAAGCTTTTTTACACAAAAGCTAATTCAGAAAAATAAGATATGTATGAACTGCATTTAATTTTTCCTTTAAAATGAAAATAATGAAATAATGGAGAAACTGAGACTCCCTCACCAAGCAAGTTCCTTACAGTTCTGGGGCCAGAATTTGCTTATTCCATTCAGTGCATCTGTTTTTGGAACACTGTGGCAGAAATTTGAATATAGGCTGTATATTAAATAATATTATTGCCCTAATTCCTTGAGACTGGTAATAGAATTATAGGTTTTATAGGACAGTATCCTTGTTCTTGAGAGGTACATGCCCACATATTTGGGAGTGGAGTGACTGTTATTATGATATTTTCACTTATCATTACCTAGGATACTTCAGTAGGAAAAAGTGCAGAGGAGAGGAAAAGACCAAAAGAGAAACCAAATTTGGCAAAATGTCAACAATTGACAGATCTAGGTGAAAGGTAAATGGCTGTTGATTTTACTCTTCTTTGAACTCTTCTGTAGAATTTCGATAAAAAGTTGAGGAAAAGGACACTTGGAGTAAAGATGGAAATAGCAAATATAGTCAAATCTTTTCAAGGAATTTATGTCACTGGGCTGTTGTTGCATGAAAGGTAAGAAGAATGCTCTTTTCTGCTGATGTACAATCCTACAGCCGAAGCAGTTCTAGTAGATCTGGATCAGGCCTGAAGATGATTTAAATTTTTTTAAGTTTATTTATTTATTTATTTTTATTTTTTGTAACCTCTACACCCCACGTGGGGCTTGAACTCACGACCCCGAGATCAAGAGTCGCATGCTGTTCCTTTTTTAATTTTTTTATGTCTCAAAGTAAAATTCTCCCCACCCTCCCCACCCCTCAGGAACATATCAGAGTTGCTGAGTCCTGTAGGTCATGCTTCTTAAATATCTCAGCAATCTGTCCTCCCCTGACGGAGGAGTTTAGAGAGCATGGTGGTGGTTTAA